>NW_020173953.1:328584-353236 GCF_003031525.2 Neophocaena asiaeorientalis asiaeorientalis
ACACACACACATATATCTATACACACTCACATATATATGTAATATATATATACATAAAATAAGGAATAAGCATATTTTGGTAGAACTGCTTTGAGTTATATGTTTAAAATTTTAATACTGATATTATGTTTTTAGTAAACAAAATAAATAGACATAAATCTTGAAAAAGTATAATAATTATATTCAAATAAAGAATTTATTTTTCTGGGTTTAAGATAGTGGCACAAGAAGAACCTGAACTCACCTCCTCCCATGGACATACCAAATCTAGAGCTACATACAGAATAATTCTCTCTGAAACAGATCTGAAAATTAGCTGAGCAGCTTCTCCACAACAAAAAATAAAAAGTCACATCAAGATGGGTAAGAGCGGCAGAGAAGTGGTCTTGCCATAAACTCCACCTCTAGCTCAGCAACCCACAAACGAGACAGATCTCACAAATACAAAGCATACCTCTGAGGAGCAAGAAGTTTGAGCCCCACGTCAGGCATCTCAACCCTTGGGACATGCACCAGAGGGAAGCCCTCAAATGCCTGGATTTGAAAACCAAAAGTGCTATGTCCAGGAGCCCAAAATGCTGTAGGAAACTGAGATCTTGATCTTAAAATGCTTGTGTACAGATTCACTCACCCTATGACCCAGTGCAAAAGCAGCAAGTTGAAAAGCACCTAGACAATATGTGAAAGAGATTCATCAGCTAATCTTAAAGCATCTGCCAGAGGGTCAGTGGTCTGTTGGAACTCTTTCTGGGGATGGAGGCATAGGTGAGTGTCATTTTTGGTTGTTCTTCCACCTTGCTAGTGTTGGTGCTGGCAGGCACCATTTTTTCTTTCTTCTTCTACTTTGCTGGTAGCACTTGCCTTACACTGGTGTCCTCCTGCATCTCTGCCCCACTAAATACAGCTGAAAGTCATGCCTCACCTGGTGCACCCCTAAGGCCCCACAAAAGCCAGTGGGTTCAGACAGTCCACCCAGGAGATGCTCCACAAATGTTTGGCTCTAATGGCCAGAGGGGCTTACCTTTCTGGTTCCCATTCCAATGACACAGTAAGAGAGACAGTTCTTGGCAGGCTACCACCCCCAGAACACTGCACAGGCAGCAGAAACCCCCCCCCCAGTCTTTCTGTTACCACTGTTTCAAAATTGGAAGAGATTGTTGGTTAGCCTAATACATAGAAACAAAGAGTCAAGCAAAATGAGGAAACAGAGGAATATGCTACAAATGAAAGAACATGATAAAATACCCTCCCCTTGAAAAAACTGAATTAAACAGAGATAAGTAACTTACCTGATAAACAGTTCAAAGTAATGGTTATAAAGATGCTTACTGAAGATGCTCAGGAGAAGAATAGATGATCACAGACAGAACTTCAACAAAGAGATGAAAAATGTAAGGACCAAACAGAAGTCAAAATGCTGAAGAATACAATAACTGAACTGAAAAATATACTAGAGTGGTTCAACAGCAGACTACATGAAGGAGAATAAATGGTCAGTGACCAGAATAAAGGGCAGTGGAGCTCACCCAAACAAAGTAGCAAAAAGAAAAAGTATTTTTAAAAAGTGAATATAACTTAAGGGACCTATGGGACATCAAGTGGAACAACATTTAAATAATAAGGGTCCCAGAAGAAGAAAAGAGAGAGAAAGGGACAGAAATTTATTTCAAAAAGTAATGGCTGCAAACTTCCCTAACTTAGGGAAGGAAACAGACATCTAGATCCAGGAAACTCAGAGTTCCAAATAAGATGAACCCAAAAATATCCAAACCAAGACACATTGTAATTAATATGCCAAAACTTAAAAATAGAAACTTAAAAACAACAACAGAAAAGCAACTTGCTATATACCAGAGAACCCCCATAAGATTATCTACAGATTTTTAGCAGAAACTTTGTAGGTCAGAAGTGAGTGGTATGATATATACAAAGGACTTAAAGCAAAAAACTTCCAACCCAAAATACTCTACCCAGAAAGGCTATCATTCAGAATTAAAGGAGCAATAAAGAGTTTTCTAGATAAGCAAAAAAATAATGGATTTCACCACCACTAAACCACCTTACAAGAAATGCTAAAGGACCTCTTTAAACTGAAAAGATAGGGCATTAATTAGAAACAAGAAAACATATGAAAGTAAAAACCTCACTGGTAATGGTTAATATATAGGAAACATAGTGGATCAACCACTTATAAAGCTAGTAGGAAGATTAAAAGTCAAAAGAAGTAGAAATAACTATAGCTACACCAATAGTTGAGATACACAAAATATAAACATGTAAAATGTGACATCAAAAACAAAAAATGAGGGAAGTAAAAATATAGAGTTTTAGAATACTATCAACTTAAAACAGACTGACATATATATAGGCTGATATATGTAAACTTCTTGAGAACCACAAAGCAAAAACTTGCAATAGATATATAAAAGATAATGAGCGTGGAATCTAAACATGATGCTAGAGAAAACCATCAAACCACAAGAAGAGAAAGCAAAAGAAGAAGAAAAGAACCGAGAGGAACTACAAAAAAAGAGAAAGCAGTTTTAAAAATGGTAATAAGTACATATGTATCTATAATTACTTAAAATGTAAGTGTCCAAAAGTCTCCAATTAAAAGACACAGAGTGGCTGAATGGATTAAAATAAAAAAGACCCAGCTAGAATTTTGCTACAAGAGAACTCACCTCAGATGTAAGGAAAAACATAGACTGAAAGTGAAGGGATGGAAAAATATGTCTCATGCAAAAGGAAGCAAAGTGAAAGTTGGGTAGCTATACTTATATCATACAAAATAGACTTTAAAACAAAAGCTGTAATAAAAGACAGAGATGGGTATTACATAATACAAAGGGGCTCAATCCATCAAGAAGATATAACATTTGTAAATATTTATACACCCAACATAGGATCACCTAAATGTACAGACATTAATATGTAAACATATAAATATAGAGAAGCAAATACTAACAGGCCTAAAGAGAGAAATCAAAGCAATACATTCCACATAGGAGCACCAGAATACACATTCATATGAAGTGTGAATGGAACATTCTCCAAGATGGATCATATATTAGACTAAAAATCAAGTCTCCATAAATTTAAGAAGTTTGAAAAAATATCAAGCATCTTTTCTGATGACAATGATATGGACCTGGAATTCAATCATAAAAGAAAAACTGGAAAATCACAAATATGTGAAGATTAAACAACATACAACTAAACAACAAATGTGTCAACAAATATATCAAAGGAGAAATCAACAAGTACCTTGCGACAAGTGAAAATAAAAATACAACATACCTAAATCTATGAGATGCAGCAAAGGCAATTCTAAGAGAAATGTTCATAGTGACACAAGCTTACCACAAAGAACAAGAAAAATCTCAAATTAAAAATTTAACTCTACACCTAAAGGAACTAGAAAAAGAAACAAACCAAGCCCAAAGTTAGTAGAAAGAGAAAATAATAAAGATCTCAGTGGAAATAAATAAAATAGAGAATAAAAAGACAACAGAAGAGATCAATGAAATTAAGAGCTGTTTTTTGAAAAGATAAGAAAAATTAATAAACTTTTAGCTAGATTCACTAAAAAAAATGAAGAGGGCTCAAACAAATAAAATCAAGATAAAAGAGGAGAACTTACAACTGATACCACAAAAATACAAAAGACCATAAGAGACTATTACGAACAATTATATGCTACTACTTTGGACTACTTAGAAGAAATGAATAAATTCCTAGAAACATACAATCTTTCAAGACTGAATCATGAAGAAGTAGAAAATCTGAATAGACTGATCACTGGCATGGTGATTGAATCTGTAATCAAAAACCTACCAATAAACAAAAGTCCAGGATCTAATGGCTTCACTGATGAATTCTACCAAACATTCAAAGATTTAATACCTGTACTTCTCAGACACTCCCAAAATATTGAAGAAGAGAGAATGCTTCCAAACTCATTTTATGAGGTCAGCATTACCATAAGGACTTCATGAAAAAGAAAAATTACAGGCCAATAACCTTGATGAACAGAGATACAAAAATTCTCAACAAAATGCTAACAAACCTAATTCAAAAATACATTAAAAAACACCATACACCATGATCAAGTGAGATTTATTTCAGGGATGCAAGAATGGTTCAACATCTGCAAATCAATTAAAGTGATACACCATATTAACAAAATGAAGAATAAAGATCCTATGGTCATCTCAATAGATGCAGAAAAAGCATTTAAAAAATTATCATCCACTTATAAAAACTCTCAACCAAGCAAGAAATGTACCTCAACAAAATAAAGGCCTCATATCACAAGCCCACAGTTAATATCACACTCTGAAAAGCTGAAAAGCTCTTCTGCTAAGATTAAGAACAAGAAAAGGATGCTCACTCTCAACACTTTTATTCAACATAGTATTTGAAGTAATACTATGCCAGAGCAATCAGGCAGGAAAAATAAATAAAATTACCCAAATTGGAAAGGAGGAAGTAAAACTGTCACTATTTGTAGACCAACGTGGTTTTATATATAGAAAACGCTAAAGACACCACCAAAAAATTGTTAGAACAAACAAATTCAGTAAAGTTTCAGGATATAAAATCAATATACAAAAATCTGTTGTGTTTTTATACACTAAAAACCAACTATCACAATGAGAATTTTTTTTTAATTCCATTTACAATTGCATGAAAAAGAGTAAAATACGTAGGAATAAATTTAACCAAGGAGGCAAGACCTATTCACTGAAAATTATAAAATACTGATGAAGTATGAAGAAGACACAAATAAATGGAAAGATATTTTATGCTCATGGATTGGAAGAATTAATATTGCTAAAATGTCCCTATTACTCAATGCAATCTATAGATTCAATGCAATCTCTATCAAAATCCCAATGGCATTCTTTCACAGAAATAGAAAAAAAAAAACAATTCTAAAAATTTGTATATAATCCCAAAAGACCCTGAATGACCTCAAGCAATCTTGAGAAGGAACTAAGCTGGAGGCATCACACTCCCTGATTTCAAACTATATTACAAAGCTATAGTCATCAAAACAGTCTGGTATTGGTATAAAAATAGACACATAGATAAATGGAACAGAAAAGAGAGCTCAGAAATAAAGCCATGCATACATGGTCAATTAATTTACAACAACAAAAAAAGGCAGGAATATACAATAAAGAACAATCTTCTTAATAAATGACATTGGGAAAACTGAAAATCCACATGCAAAAAAAAAAAAACTGTATCACTATCTTACACCATACATATAAATTAACTCAAAATGGATTAAAGACTTCAATATAAGATCAGAAACCATAAATCTCCTAGAAGAAAATATAGGCAGTAAACTTCCTGACATCATTTCTAGTGCTATCTTTTTTTTTGTTGTTTTTTTTTTGTTTTTGATCTAACACCAAAGGCCATGACGACAAAAGCAAAAATACACAAAGGGGATGACATCAAACAGAAAAGCTTTTGCACAGATAAGTAGACCATCAACAAAACAAAAAGGCAACCTACTGAATGGGAGAGGATATTTGCAAGTCATGTAGCTGATAAGAGGTCAATATCCAAAATTTATAAAGAACTCATGCAACTCAATAGCAAAAATACAAATGATCCAATTATAAAATGGGTAGAGGATCTGAATAGACATTTTATCTAAAGAAAATGTTAACAGGTGGCCAAGAGGCACATGAAAAGATGCTCAGCATTACTACTCATCAAGGAAATGCAAACCAATACCACAATGAGAAATTACCTCACACCTGTCAGAATGGCTATTATCAAAAAGATAAGAAATAGCAAGTGTTGACAATTATGTGGATAAAAGGGAACCCTCCTGCACAGTGGTTAGGAATGTAATTTGGTGCAGTCACTATAAAAAAGAGTATGGAGTTTTCTCAAAAAACTGAAAAATAGAGCTACCATATGATCTAGCAATTCCCCTTCTGGGTATTTACTTGAAGAAAATAAACATTAATTTGAAAAGATATGTGCACTTCTATGTTCATTGCAGCATTATTTACAATAGCCAAGATATGGAAACAACCAAAGTGTCCAATCTTGCCATTTGTGACAACATGGTTAGATTTAGAGTGTATTACGCTCAGTGAAATGTCATACAGAGAAAGACAAATACTGTATGATTTCACTTATATGTGGAATCTAAAAAACAAAACCAAACCAAACAATAAATAAGGCAAAAGTCATAGATGCAGAGAAGAGATTGGTGATTGTCAGAGGGAAAGGAGGTTGGGGATGGGCAAAATGAGAGAAGGTATTCAAGAGGTAGAAAATTCTAGTAGTAAAATAAACAAGTCATTGGGATATAATATAGAGCATGGCTATAGTCAGTAATATTGTGTTGCATATTATGTAACTTTATATGTGACAGGGGGAACTAGACTTATTGTGGTGATCATTTCACAATATGTATAAATCATTATGTTGTACACCTGAAACAGATATAACACTATATGTCAATTATACATCAATAAAGAAAAAATTGGGCTTCCCTGGTGGCACAGCGGTTGAGAGTCTGCCTGCTGATGCAGGGGACACGGGTTTGTGCCCTGGTCTGGGAAGATCCCACATGCCACGGAGTGGCTGGGCCCATGAGCCATGGTCGCTGAGCCTGCACATCGGAGCCTGTGCTCTGCAATGGGAGAAGCCACAACAGTGAGAGGCCCGTGTACCGCAAGAAAAAAAAAAGAAAAAGAAAAAATTATTTATGATAAATTTTTTGTGTTATTTTATCATACAAAATATGCTGACATGAAAAACCAATGTTAAAAATACATTTAAATGCTTAATAATTGTTTCATTGTTGAATAGACCAAAGAACAAATAATTCACTTAAGTCTATGAAATGTAAATTTCTGATTTCCAACTTGAAAGATGATTTTCACTGATGAATAGATGTTTATCACCAACATTATCTTACCAAAAAAGATTATATGGTTTGCTGTGCTCTGTTGTCTGTTCAAAGTACATTTTAGAAACTCCTCAACTAGCATTTGAAAATTCTACCCCTTTAGGATGACCTACCTCAGTTTTAAGTTATGCTGCTCTGTTATTTTGATTCTTATTTATTTTCATGGATAAATTTTTCCTCTATTCCCAATAGTGTTTGCTTCCCCAGTGACTTTTACAACTTCTTGATAGCATTGATTCTGCTCCATCTTCCTAGGGGCCATCAGATACTGTTAGGTGTATGTTAGATCCTGACTGGATAAAGTAAATCAGGGCTTGCTTCAGAAAGAAAGATTAACAAGCAGCTGTGAACCATGGGTTGAAGCCTAACTTAATATCTCTCAGGTGATCTAATTGTACATTAAATACTACTATTAATTGTTAGTTATTAATCTTGGGTAATTGTTTGAAGATTTAAAACCTGAAGTCTTAACATGTCCAAGTCAGTTACTGTATGATGGGCAATAATCTGAAATATTTTTATAAACAGAGGGGTTTTTTTAGTTCAAAGAGGCAAGAGTCACGAAATACTAAATATAAATTAAAGCATTTTAAGGATTTTATGATTTTATGATTTTTTATTTGAAAACTATGTAAATACAAATCATATATGATCAAAGGAAAATTATATATAATAGTTCTGTTGTTAAAGGTTTTAATTAAAGAAATTTGTGAATATAATTTCATAGACTTTCAACCAATCCTAGTATTGAACTAAATTTGGCATATTCATTTTTTATGACCTATTTTACTGTGATTGGTGGTGGTGTTATTTTTAGCAGTCTTAACAGGAAGTCTGGAATGAAAAGATATGAGACAATATTATTGATAATAAATTAAACATTTGATTGGTGGAACAAGTGTTGGTAATAGCTCTTCACTTTTAGAGTGGGTGTAAAATGATAACATGGTAAAAAATCTTAATTTCAAATATAAATGATCAAAAGAGGCATGGTTTGGTGTTCAGGATTAGCATGTCTGAGATACATGAGGTTACACTCGTACATTGGGGTTTCCTGATCAAAGTCTCTGCAGCCAGTGGAGAAGTTGTAAAGATGAGACACTTCCAGGAGACTTAATTCTAAACAGCTCAAATGACTTCACTCTTTTGCCTCACACCACCATCAAAACATTTATTAGATTTAGAATATGGCTGATTGGTTTTCTATGAAAAATTAATAGTTTTCTAAATTATTTTAGAATAGAACTCTTGATGGAAAAAGAATATAGTTGCAAAAATAAGTTTGCAAATTCACCACTTTTACACATAAACAGTTTTTCCAAGGTTCAACTGCAGTAAGAAAATTGCTTTGTGTTTATAACTACTGAATAAATGTAAAAATTTATTTTTTTGCAAGATGAATATCAACAGTAGAGGATATTAAACCCTGTTTTATTTAAGTAGTGTTAATGTCTGTTATGTCTGTTCTTACTTATTTTCCTTCTTAGAAACAGGGGACAAAAATCTAGAAACAAAGATTTCAGTGTAATATAAGAAAATGGTACTACATATGTCTATACTCTTACTGATTTAGTAGTCTGGTATCCAAGTGGTAAAATGAAGCAAATCCTAAGGGAAAGCCAGAAGGGGAATTCCACACAGAGCTAATGCTCTCTTTCAGTAGTCATTTAATACACACACACACACACACACACACACACACACACTCTCTCTCTCTCTCTCTCTCTCTCTCTCTCTCTCAAATAGTCCAAATATAATCCTAGCCAGTGGAAGAAGGAATGAATGGTGCAGTGGAAAGAGTATTGGTTTTAATCTTAAAATACACAAGTTACTTCTGTCACTAACTAGTACCATGACTTGGTCATACTTCTCTGAGCCTTGGATTCCTCAGATGAGAAGGGAGAAGTTGGATTTATGGGATTTCCTTTATTTTTCTTGTCTTATAAACTTGAGTTACCTGATAATGACCAGCAATATATGCCAAACATGCGGCTGGAAAATGGTTAGGCTTCACAGACAAGCATACTAGGGAGACTCTACTTGGGATTTGAGAAAAATATTTTTTTTCCCACAACTCTATAAGAGCTTTAAGAACAACAATGTGCTGTTAAATACTAAGAAAGTACCCAATTGTTTTTTTTTTGGTTACTGAAGCAGGAATTTTTACTTTACAGAATTTCAACAGTTACAATGGGTTCATCATTTTATTCATTTTATCTTGCTTTATGATTAAATGTTGGAATACGATATCAGACACTGGGAATCACAAGGTTAGCTCAGGTGGCCAGTGGGTGCATCAATCATGGTGAAGAATGAAAACCGAATAGCACATATTACAGGATAATAGGTAAAGATTTGTGTGCAAGTCAGTTTTAGTGACTTAGAAATATTTGAAGTTATTTTTTTTTTCTGCAGAAGATAGTGACTTGCTTTCAAGTCCCTATGTCACATTGCAGTTCTCCATTTCAAAAAAAGATCAGCTTATGCCATCATTCTTTAAGAAATGTACTAGTGCATGCTACAAACCTAGAGAGAATTTACAAAGATATCTTTTTTACAATAAGGGATAGAGAATTTTAACTGAAGGAAAAAAATCATTCAAACCATTTATATGAGCAAACTGTTACTGCTAGTGTGTTTTAGTTTGCTCAGGCTGCCACAACAAAATTCCATAGACTGGGTGGCTTAAACAACAGAATTTTATTTTCTCACAGTTCTGGAGCCTGGGAAGTCCAAGATCAATGAGCCAGTTGATTCCATTCCCAGTGAGAGCTCTCTTCCTGGTTTTTAGATGTCTACCTTCTAGCTGTGTCTTCACATGTTGGGGAAGGAGAAAGTGAGCTCTCTGCTGTCTCTTCTTAAAAGGACTCTAATCATACAGGATCAGGATCCTACCCTTATGACCTCTTTTAACGGCAATTACTTCCTTACTCTAAATATCGTCACACTGAGGATTAGGGCTTCAACTTATGAATTTTGGGGAGACACACATTAGCCTATAGCATCACGTTTTCTTATTCAGACATGACCTTAGTGTTTTATTTGTGGTTTGTCTATAAGCACGGAGTTGTCATTATCACTACCACTTGGAACAACAGGTTGCTTAATCCCACACGACACTCTGATGTATATCTCAGAACTATCAACAAAGGGAGAAGAAAGCTGGAAGCTTCTATTGACCCCTATCCCCCACTGACTTGCTGCAGTGTGTTAATTCTCCTGCATGTCCATGCTAACATGGGTTCATGCTGAGTGGGGTTCTTATGAGCCTTCCACAAAATAGTACCAAAAATGCCCAGGACATGAAGTGAGAGGTTCATAGCAAGATGTTGTCAGGTTGTGCCTGTGAAAAACTAGATTTGTTCCTGTCTGGAACAAATCAGCACATTGGTGTCTGGAATAGGAAGTGAACTGGAACATCTCCAAATTGTAAACAAAAAATGTTTGATTCAGGATGTTGTAGGATAGAAATGGCCACAAGTCCTTTCACATGCCCCACTCCCCATTGAAAGGAAGGAATCTATATGCCCCCTCTTGAATCTGGGATGCTCTCTGATAGAATATGGGAGAGGGGAAGCTGTGCCAGTCTGCACAGTTTCAGAGACTGGCAGCTTCCATAGGCTCTGACTGCTGGAATACTAGTTCTTGGAAACTAACTGTCATACCATGAGAAGTCACTGTGATGTGGAGAAAGTACATGTAGACACTCTGATATGTAATCTGAGCTAAACTCCCAGCCAAAGCCAACATCACCTGGCAGCCAAGTGAGAATGCCATCTTGGACATTTAGCCCAATTCCAGCTGCCATCTGATGTCAGCCACATGAGAGACTCCAAGTGCAAATAAATACCCATCTGAGTCCACTCAACACACAGGTTGTGAGAGAAAAAAACAAGTCATTGTCTTAAGTCAAAATATAAGGACAAAGAATTGACATGGTATTCATAATTTTACATTATATTTAAATGTGGAAGTTCATTGATAAGCAAATTAAAAAAATTCTACATATGATTAATATTTTTATGTTACTCTTATTGCAGCAGTTTTATATAATTTTTAAAGAGTACACCCCATTTACAGTTATTAAAAAATATTGGCTATATTCCCTGTGTTATACAATACATCCTTGTAACCTATCTTATATCCAATAGTTTATATCTCTCACTACCCCACCACTCTATTGCCCCTCTCCCATTCCCCACTGGTAACCACTAATTTGTTCTCTATATCAGCAGTCCCCAACTTTTTGGCACCAAGGACCGGTTTCGTGGAAGACAAACTTTCCATGGACAGGGCAGGTGGGAGGGATGGTTCAGGTGGTAATGCGAGTGATGGGGAGAGGCAGATGAAGCTTTGCTTGCTTGCCTGCTTCTCACCTCTGCTGTGCGGACTGGTTCCTAACAGGCCATGGACCGATAGAGGTCTGCTGCCGGGAGGCTGGAGACCCCTGCTCTATATCTGTGAGTCTGCTCCTTTTTTGTTATATTCACTAGTTTGTTTTATTTTTTTTAGATTCCACATATACGTGATAACATACAGTATTTGTCTCTCTCTGTGTGACTTATTTCACTTAGAATAATGCTCTCCAAGTCCACCCATCCTGTTGCAAATGGAAACATTTTGTTCTTTTTTATAGATGAATAGTATTCTACTGTGTATATATATATGTATGTATATTTTATATATATATATATATATATATATATATATATATATTTACACATCTTCTTAATCCATTAGTCTGTTGATGGACACTTAAGTTGCTTCCATATCTTGACAGATGTAAATAATGCTGTTTAGTCATGTTTTGAGAGAAATTCAAGTGTATTCTGAATTCTTGATGACAGAGATTTTGCCTAATTTTTTTCCTTCCTTTGTATGTCCTTATTACCTCTCACCAATATTGGCGTATATTAGACATTTAAGATGCACTACTTAAAGCAACTGACAAAGGATTAATCTCCAAAATATACAAGCAGCTCATGCAGCTCAATATCAAAAAAACAAACAACCCACTCTAAAAATGGGCAGAAGACCTAACTAGACATTTTTCCAAAGAAGATATACAGATTGCCAACAAACACATGAAAGGATGCTCAACATTATTAATCATTAGAGAAATTCAAATCAAAACTACAGTGAGGTATCACCTCATACCAGTCAGAATGGCCATCATCAAAAAATCTCCAAACAATAAATGCTGGAGAGGGTGTGGAGAAAAGGGAACCCTCTTGCACTGTTGGTGGGAATGTAAATTGATACAGCCACTATGGAGAACAGTATGGAGGTTCCTTAAAAAACTAAAAATAGAACTACCATACAACCCATCAATCCCACTACTGGGCATATACCCTGAGAAAGCCATAATTCAAAAAGAGTCATGTACCTCAATGTTCATTGCAGCTCTATTTACAATAGCCAGGACATGGAAACAACCTAAGTGTCCATCGACAGATGAATGGATAAAGATGTGGCACATATATATAATGGAATATTATTTAGCCATAAAAAGAAACAAAATTGAGTTATTTGTAGTGAGGTGGATGGACCTAGAGACTGTCATACAGAGTGAAGTAAGTCAGAAAGACAAAAGCAAATACCATATGCTGACACATATATATGGAATCTAAAAAAAAAAAACACAAAAGAACTGTTTCTGAAGAACCTAGGGGCAGGACAGGAATAAAGATGCAGATGTAGAGAATGGACTTGAGGACACAGGCAGGGGGAAGGGTAAGCTGGTACAAAGTGCGAGAGTGGCATGGACAAATATATACTACTAAATGTAAAATAGATAACTAATGGGTAGCAGCGACATAGCACAGAGAGATCAGCTCTGTGCTTTGTGTCCACCTAGAGGGGTGGGCTAGGGAGGGTGGGAGGAAGACACAAGAGGGAGGAGCTATGGGGCTATATGTATATATATAGCTGATTCACTTTGTTATATAGCAGAAACTAGCACACCATTGTAAAGCAATTATGCTCCAATAAAGATATTAATAAAAAAGATACTATTAAATAAATAAATAAATAAATAAAGATGCACTACTTCAAAACTGTAAAAGTTCATCACAATATATTAGTGTTTGAAGTGAAATTGCAGAAGACCAGCAAGTAGGACTGCCATGGAAAAATTCAAGTCATATTTATCCAAACTCTGCTTATAAAAATTGGTGACTTTTTTTCTCTTAAATTTTCCCATGGTTTGAACTAGTCTTTGTAATTTCCTGACCTTAATCAGTAATTAAAAGTCTTCTCAGTGAATTACAGATTGTTCAGAAAAACTATCTGATTTGCCCACATTTCTCTAAACATGACTAAATTAGTGGGCATTCCCATTGCAAACCAACTTTATCCAGACTACCCATAATATGACCATTGTTTTGCTAGTAGCTTTAACAATAAGATGCTTTATACAAATATTTTTACATTTTTATTATGCAACACATTATTTTTGCTTTGAGCTACATTTAAATAGTGTGGGTAGGAAACTAGGATATGGTCTACAAAATGACCTGAAGCATTCTGTGGAAGTTAGAATTGTTGTCAATTAACATTGCTTTCCAAACTGAGTAAGAAAATATCTGTAAGAAAATACTTATCTGTAAGAATAAGCTTCTGCGTCCTTGATTTTTATACATAGAAGCATGCCTCTATTTTGTTAAATGTTTGTATTTTGTTATGAATAAGCACACCATATTTTTATTTTATATTTCAGGATAGCACACAGAGGGAATTACCATATTAATTATATACAATCATGTCGTTTAATGGTTTATTCTACAGAAGGAAACTAGTACCATCTTCACACTAAAGCACTCCATAAAACTATTTCTATTTTAGGAATTATAAGAATGGTGATTATGGCATCCTTTTAAAGGAAAAAAAGTTACATTGTAGGATGTGCATTCCTATGGCATTAACTCATTTATAGATCATGGAAGTATGTACTGCTAATTTCACAATAAATAAAGCCTCTATTCACTGACACCTTAACAATATTTTTTCTTTCACTAAGATTTTTCTATTTACTAATCATTTTGTATTTACTAAGACGTTTGTGCACTGTAGAATCCAGTACGTCACGCATGCTCTGCAGATACTGACCGTGCAAATGGTATACTTTTATAGTTCCCTCTCTGGTTCTGATCCTGTGCAAGTAGATGGACCAATGGGGATTGTCTTCTACTTTAAGAACCAGGATCCTGTTTCTGGTTGCCCTCCTGTCCCCAGTATTTGTCAGGGCCCTGGAAATCAAGGCTTCTCAGAGCATTTATGCCCCCCACAGCAAACCTCACTGTTAGATGACCAATGTCTGCTGTTAGAAAGGGTATGCTAGTGCTACCTCAGAGCCTAATACTAGTAGATAAAATGGACAATTATAAGACAAAATCAGAAAATGATTGTCATAGTGTAATTGCTGAATTTTGCACGTTGTACTGCCTAATAATATTTTGATATTATGATGTGGTTAGACTAGAAGTCTCATTTTTTCAGGAATATTTTGCTGCAGCATTTCCATCACTGAGAAAAAGAAAATTAAAGGGAAGATAATAGTTATTAAGAAAAGAAACTGTAGATAGGGATCTAGGTATAGTTGAGAATTATAATCATAAGGAAGGAACACAGTAGCAGCCTTTCAGTAAAAATTAAATGCTATGCATGTTTGAGAAAAATATCTTTGCTCGTTATAATACCTGGTACATCATGTTATAATTAAGATTGTGTCACTTTTTCCATTATAAATCACTATTTTAAAGACTCATAAAACAGCTGTAAAAATGAGCTCCAGGCTCTACTTGGCATGTAAAATATTAGCCCAAGAGAATTTATGTTATTTTATGTTATTTTTATTTTTTACAAAACAGTCTTTCAGGTCATTTTAAAAAGAAACAAAATTTCAAGTAGATATTTTTTTCAGGTGCCTTTTTTGTACTTCATAAATCAAAACCAGTCTTGCTTTTTAAAAACGTAATATTGCCAGTGCTTGGTGAATTAGGAGACGTAATCATTTGGAGTGCTTCAAATAGCTCCTTTAAATATGCCTTAAATATTTTAAACATTACATGTGATCACTAAATATCTTAAGAGTTTTATAAGCCAGCTACTAGGAAACCCTTTGCTCCTTTCCTTTCCAGATGGTATTAAAGACTTCAATATGCCAAAGTACAGTGTAAGGCACTTGCTGATTATAGGTGTGATTCACTATTTCAAAAATTCGGGTTCCATAAGACAGTTTCCAATGGCAAGCTTTGCCAGCCTATTTGTGGAGTCTTTTCCACTTGTGCCCACCAGGTATGCACAGTCTCAACCAGGCTGATCTACATTTACTAAATTCACCCTGTAAACTTCAACCAATTGAATATTTGGAGTGAAGACTTTACAATATTTTAACTATTATAAAGAAAATACTCAGCCACTGATTCCTGTAGACCAAATGCATATTAAGAGGCTATTTGGCCCAGGAAGACTCAATCACAGAGGCAAATGAAGAGTAAAGATGTAAAACTCACACTTTAAGTAGAGCCAATAGCTAAGATATTCTATGAACCCAGACTTTGTTCTCAATGATATTGGAATTTGTTTTGTTTCAAATGAAAGTCTAACCAAATTTAAGGTGAGAAAACTGTTTTTCTGTAGGCTTTTTTCTGCACAGATACTTTTGTTTCAAATCTGAAGAGAGAATGTGCAAGGTTGGCTGAATTCTAGTATTTATCTGTGCTCATTAATAGAATTCCTCTTGCTAAGCGAATTATATTGTTGACCCAGGAAATGCCCCTATTGATTGTGCTCTTTCCAAGTACAAGGTGCTGTGTTAAGTGCCTTTAATACTATCTCATTTAATCCTCACAGAATCCCTGTATTTGGTACTAATTTGGCTTCCAACATAATGGTGAGGAAATTGAAGAACAAAGAAGTTAACTTTTCCAAGTTATTTTCCAAGCTGATATTTAAACCCAGAGAGTTTGACCCCAAATAAATAGCCACTATACTATGGTTATTCCATCTTTGTAGACAGTTCCCAAAACACCTTCAGGCCAAGTAATCTGGGTATTTATTTTTGTTGCACAAATAGATGTCAAAAGAAAGTAAACATTTTTCAACTTTGACAGAAAAACAACTCATGTGGTGGACAGCACAAACACATACTGCAGCATAAAAATTTATATTATTCCAGCTCTGGAGGGCTAATCAGTTTCACAAATAACATCTTCTGCAAGTGTTGAATAGAAAGAGTATGAATGTTTTACAACATGGCCAGAAATTGACACTCTTCCTATCTAGAGGTGGGGTTTATGTCCTCTCCCCTTGGATCTGGCTAGGCTTATAAAACTTGAACCAATCAAGTATGGCTGAAGTGACATTATGTGACTTCCTAGGCTGAGCAAAGGCCATTCAGCTCTATCTTATTTACTGGCACACTCACTTTTTGAGCCTAGGGTCATGATATACAAAATCCAAATAACTTAAGGCTGCCATGCTGGGAGGAGCCTATAAGCAAAGACCACATATGGGTGCTATGGTAGTGTTCCAGTTGAGCTCAGCCTTCAAAGTATTCCAACCCAGTCAGTTGACATGTGAGTGAAAAAAACTTCTAGATCATTCAGCCTCCAGCTTTTTCAGCCACATCCAGGTATCTGAGTCTTCTGTGTTAAGGCCCCAGTCATTATGGAGCAGACCAGATCCTATCTTCTTCCAGACAAAGTCCTGCCTGTCTTCTATGAATTCTTGACCCATATAATGTATAGGCAAAATACAATTATTTTTAATATCATTTAGTTATGGGGTGATTTGTTACACAGCAATAGGCAACCAGAGCCATTATTCAACCCTTTGTAAATCAAAATTTTTCAACAGTGTTTAGAAATTAAGTTTTGATTTTGATCAGACATTAAAATATTAATTCATTTTGGGCATCAAGCTTCTTCAAAACTGTGCTACTGTTGGAGTGTGGGTTTCTGAGTATGAGAAATTCAAATATACAGGCTTTGTGTTTAAAATCACACAGAACTCGGTCTACTAAAGACATTTCTATGTGTAAGCTCCTTGACGGAAAAAATCAAATATTTCTTTTTATTCACTTTTTAAACTGCAGTCCCCTAGCACAGTGTTAAGTATATCTCAGTAAAATCTTAATACAGGAACAAATAATAATAGTACTGATTATACACACACTGTGGTAAAAATTAAAATCAAAATCTTTCCTTTAAGCTATATATATTGATTGTAGCTCCTAAAATCATACAGTGTAAGAGTTGAGCAAAATAATATAACAATTTCCTCTACAATTTAAGGAACATTTTAAATTTAGCTCATTACCTTAGGCTTTAAAAGTAATGTGAACTTTGAGATCCATGCAAATGAACAACTTTTTATGTGAGATCGACTTATACTGAGGTATACTGGTACACTAATAATTAAATACTTTGATCTAGGTCCATGACATTGACAGAGACTGATTTTTTTCACATGCATCTTAGATCTATAAATCCACTTTACTCTGGGAATAGTATAAACACTTTGCCTACTCTCATGAAAGTATAATTTTCTGAACACAGGCAGTTTGGATGCTAAAAAACAATAATTATTTTTTAATAATTTGAAAAGTAAAATAAAAGCCTGAGCTTTTTATAATGTTTTTCTTCTTGGTCTTCTACATTTCTGATTTTTTAGATCAGAAATACATCTTTATTTACTTATATCAATAATATTTTTTAAAATGCCTAGCTAGGAAGAAATATACGCAACAATTCAACTTAATGACTTTTCATTGTTAAAATAATTTATGCATAGTTTTTTATTTTAATATTTCTGAACTAAAATATGATTTCTCACATGAATTCTGCTTTGGGACAATAAATGCAGAGTGAAGAAATGTTTCTTCAATTTAAAATATAATAATTCTTTTCAAATACACTTGAACTAGTAAATAAAATATTTTAACAGTGCAACTAAAGTATTAAATACAAATGAAAAGGTTTTAAAAAGTATTCGCTGCTATACAATATCAAGACTTTTTATAATCAAAGCAATATAATATCATAAAAATGACTCCTTACCTACACAGACTTTCCAGCAAACTTTTCTGTTTAATAATAAAGACCAATTAATTCTCTCTTAATTGTTGCTAAATTGGTTTATTTATTTATTCATTACAAACATTTATTAAGTACTTTGAAAAATGTCTTAGAACTTTTAAAATGCTTCCATTAAAAACAGAACATCGTCTTTAACTTTGGGAAAACAACAGTCTTACTGGTGATCCCTGGTCTCTGGCCATTATCTTTTCTTATTATTAGCAGTTTCCCTGGAGAGTCTAGCTGCTTCCGTATCCATTTGTGTATTAATATTTTTCAAATCTCTAAATAGAGCTCTTTAGTTCTTAGTTCCATACACATATGTCTAACTCAAAATGTTCTCAGCTAGATTTTCAAAACAGACTTAAAATTCAACAAGCCTTAAATCTCTCCCACCAATTTATTCTTGCTCTGTGAAGAACTATATTTGTTGATGGTCCTATTATGCATTTAGCCCAGGGCTTTTGACACAGTAGTTTAAGACTTATCTGAATCAGTTTGTTTGTGCACATCTCTTAGGTTTTATATGGAAGATAATGATATTCCCCAAAGACTTTGGAGATGAGAGAGAGATTACAACAACCTTATTAGAAGGTTATAAGGAAAGAAACTTGAAGACCATATTCTGCCTCATGTGAAGACTAATACACAAACTAGTTCAGCATATGTGTTTGTTCTTTGTCCTTCTGTGGGGCTCCATCCATACCCTTACATTAAAGGTTCACTAGAGACAGTATTTTATTACCCTTATTCTCTGCATCAGGCATCCAGAAATCCTCGTAATTCAATGACTTGGGGAAAAAACAAACAAACAAAAAAAAAAAACCTTAGAGACATAACCCTAATGTTCTAGCTACACATCTCATTGGAGATTGCTACCCTGTTCATGCAAGAGTAGAAAATGCCTTTAAGATATTTTAACTAAAATTCATAGTTTGAATACATTTTTAACCAACAATAAAAGCTCTTTTTAAATGTACTTCCTGTAAAATGTGAATATGGTAACTGAAGCTTCATGTGTGTTGGTTTTTGATATAATACTAATTGTCCATTCTGCGATTGGAAACTCCCAATTAGACAACTAATTACTTTAGCATTGAAGTGTCAATTAATGAGCACAGATTAAAATCACTGTGTCTATCTATGCCAAAGCATTTTAAAATAAAGACGTCATGACAAATTAGTGTTTGAGGTAGAATCACACATTAACTAGCTTAGAAATTTAGTCAGGTAGTTCTGGATATAATTCCTGGTTCCACTACGTATAGCTACATAACCTTGCATATGTCACTTAGAATCCCCAAATCTCCTATTCTTTCTGCACAGTGATTCTGTTCATTTTATTAGGTGCTTTATATGTGACCATCATTGTGCTTGGTGCTTGCTTTATAGGAAATCACAAAAATCAGAGAACCTGCCCTCATGGACCTATAGTCCTTTGGGATGACTAGCTCTTAATCAATATTTTTTTTTAACTTAACTACAACTGTGATAAGTAATATGAAGGTAAAAATAATGGCACAAAATTGAGAACACTGCCCTAATCTAGTGAGCCAGAAAAAGCTTTCTTGGAAAGTGACATTTGAACTAAAATTTGAAGGTTTAATACAAATGTGGATGAGTGTGAAGTAGAGGCCAATGTACTGAACCTTCAGAGATGAAAGCAAAGTAGGTGCCAATTTGAGTTTAGAGATTTGGTCAGGAATCAGAACATGTATGTGTGTCAGGAAATTCAACTCTTATCCGGAAGGCCATGAAGAGCTATAAAAGGAGTTTGGGGCTTCCCTGGTGGCGCAGTGGTTGAGAGTCCGCCTGCCAATGCAGGGGACACGGGTTCGTGCCCCGGTCCGGGAAGATCCAACATGCCGCGGAGTGGCTGGGTCCGTGAGCCATGGCCACTGAGCCTGCGCATCCAGAGACTATGCTCCACAACGGGAGAGGCCACAGCAGTGAGAGGCCCGTGTATCGCAAAAAAAAAAAAGAAAAAAAAAAAAAAAAAAAAAAGAAAAGGAGTTTGCCAGAACTGTCACATGATCAGATTTTTCTCTCTTATAAAGATCACTCAGGCTGCATGGAGAGAACATGTGGCGAGATTGCAAAAATAGGTGATAGGAGGCCACTTAAGAGGAAATAATTTTTTTTTTAAACATCTTTATTGGGGTATAGTTGCTTTACAATGGTGTGTTAGTTTCTGCTTTATAACAAAGTGAATCAGTTATACATATAAAAACGTTAGGGCAAATGTTGGAAGCAAAGCTATACAAAGAAAATCTTACACAGAAGCATACACATACACCTTCCCAAAAGAAGTAAAGAGGGAAAAATCATAAATCTTGCTCTCAGAGACCACCTCCTCAACTTGAGTTGATTCGTTGTCTAAAGGAGGGAAGTAAGGAAGGAAAGAAAGAACGAAGGTAAAGTATAATAAAGTTATTACAATTAAAATTAATTATTAAGAAAAAAAAAAAAAAACATGGACGGATAGAGCCCTAGGACAAATGGTGGAAGCAAGAGTACACAGACAAGGTCTCACACAGAAGCATACACGTACACATTGACAAAAAGAGGAAAAGGGAAAAAAATCATAGATCTCGCTCCTAAATTCCACCTCTTCAATTTGGGATCATTCCTTGTCTATTCAGGTATTCCACAGATGCAGGGTATATCAAGTTGATTGTGGAGCTTTAATCCGCTGCTTCTGTGGCTGCTGGGAGAGATTTCCCTTTCTCTTCTTTGTTCTCACAGCTCACAGGAGCTCAGCTTTGGATTTGGCCCTGCCTCTGCGTGTAGGTCGCTGGAGGGCGTCTGTTTTTTCGCTCAGACAGGACGGGGTTAAAGGAGCCGCTGATTCGGGGCCTCCGGCTCACTCAGGCCGGGGGTTGGGGGATGGGGGAAGGAGGGGCACTGCGTGCGGGGCGGGCCTGCGGCGGCAGAGGCAGCGTGACGTTGCGGCAGAGGCCGGCGTGACGTTGCACCAGCCTGAGGCCCGCCGTGCGTTGTCCCGGGGAAGTTGTCCCTGGATCCCGGGAACCTGGCAGTGGCGGGCTGCACAGGCTCCGCGGAAGAGGGGTGTGGAGAGTGACCTGTGCTCGCACACAGGCCCCTTGGTGGCGGCAGCAGCAGCCTTAGCGTCTCCCGCCCGTCTCTGGGGTCCGCGGTTTTAGCCGCGGCTCGCGCCCGTCTCTGGGGTTCGCGCTTTTAGCCGCGGCTCGCGCCCGTCTCTGGAGTTCCTTTAAGCAGCGCTCTTAAACCCCTCTCCTCGCGCACCAGGAAACAAAGAGGGAAGAAAAAGTCTCTTGCCTCTTCGGCAGGTGCAGGCTTTTCCCCGAACTCCCTCCCGGCTAGTCGTGGTGCACTAACCCCTTCAGGCTATGTTCAAGCCGCCAACCCCAGTCCTCTCCCTGAGCTCCGTCCAAAACCAAAACCCGAGCCTCAGCTCGCAGCCCCGCCCGCCCTGGCGTGCGAGCAGACAAGCCTCTCGGGCTGGTGAGTGCCAGTCGGCACCGATCCTCTGTGCGGGAATCTCCCCGCTTTGCCCTCCGCACCCGTCGCTGTGCACCACTCCGCGGTCCCGAAGCTCCCCCCTCCGCCTCCCGCAGTCTCCACCCGCGGAGGGGCTTCCTAGTGTGTGGAAACTTTTCCTCCTTCACAGCTCCCTCCCACTGGTGCAGGTGCCGTCCTTATTCTTTTGTCTCTGTTTTTTCTTTTTTTCTTTTGCCCTACCCAGGTACGTGGGGAGTTTCTTGCCTTTTGGGAGGTCTGAGGTCTTCTGCCAGCCTTCAGTAGGTGTTCTGTAGGAGTTGTTCCATGTGTAGATGTATTTCTGGTGTATCCGTGGGGAGGAAGGCGATCTCCGCGTCTTACTCTTCCGCCATCTTCAAGGTCCCCCTCAAGAGGAAATAATTTAGGCACAGTATAGGGGTTGATAAGTCCCTCAAGGGAGAATTGTTCTACTCCTCATTCCACTAGGGTGATCCTTTTCAAAGTTTCCAATATCAGTCATACAATTAGAAATGTTGAAATAGCAGTTGGTTCTTCATAAGAAATCATCAGAATGTTTTTTCTTTAAAGACAACAAAATATTCTACCTGTTGTTTAGATTATTTGATTAAAGTGCACACACAATATGTAGAAAAAAATTAAGTAAAAATATTGTCTCAATGGTAACAGAGAGAAATGGCCAATAAGTATAACATTATTAAGTTATACACTTGGAACAAACCTTAGAGTCAGTCTACATAAAGCATCATGTTTTATTAAATTCTAAAACCACAGCCCACCATTCTTTTCAGTAAGAGAAAGTTTGGCTTTTTATTATTTGTTTACTGTTTTGTTCCTAGGATTCATTCTGAAATCTCAGGAACTTCACGATATTTTAAATTAAGAAAAGTGTATCTTCAATGACTTTAGTATATCTCATCATCTAATTTCCATCTTGTACTAAAAAACATGCTGTTACAAGTAAATGAGTGGAACAACTTCATGCCATGTGTCACTAGTTTATAAACACTTGGAAAAGTTTGCTTTACTCATACTGTCTTTAACTTTGAACAAAATCAAGAGTCAGTTGCATCCATTTCAATACACTGTAAATCTATGATATCTATACAATGCTACATGGGAATACAAGAAGCTCTTCTGTCAGGATATAACCACCAGATGCACCTGACTTTCAGAAAACATAAAATCAAACTTGGGAAACAGAGCACACTCAATCTGTATCTGGCATGATAAAGTGTTTTCAATTAGGAACAGATAACATATGGCTCTAGTGATCTTTGAGGGTGATGTCATTTTGCATACTTTCTGCCAGCACCTCTGATGTTATAAACTTGGGGGTCAAGAAATTGTACCAAAGTAGTAAAGAAATATGTTGTGTCAGTCAAAGTGAATGAAACATAAGTTTAGATTGTCTTAGAGTGAGTTGAAATGCCCACCAGAAGATAAATTGAAATTTAAAAAAATCTAAATTTACAGGATCCAGGTCCAAGAAATTGAGAACACAGCAGGCACATAATAAAACAAACATAAAAGAAGAAAAGCAACAAATTATCATATTCAGTGAACTTTATATGCAGCCAAATATAGAGCCATCTGATGTTTTTCCGTCTTTTGTAGGAGGACAGATTGCATTGTTGGTAAGGTCAGTCACCCCTAAAAGAAGAAGTAAACAGAGTTAATTCTCTGTTTTCGTACTAAACAGTAAGAACACAATGATTTAAACTACAAATGGTGCAAATTGAACTTTGTTTTATCAAGAGTATATATAACATTTGGGCAACCTAAGCTATTTAGTGGAGACTGATGCAGTCCCAACCTTTTGCTACTCCTCAGTGACTGCCACTTTGGTTTTATTTTTCCCACTCTATTTAAAGGATGTCCTTTTACTTTAAAATGCTGCTATCAATTTAAAATATTTAAAAAGGAACAGAGTGAGTTAGATTAACCATTTGGTGCTTCAACTTCTTGACGAACTGGAAATATCCTTGGAATATAGATTTTCCTATGGAGTCAGTCTCATACAGATTCAAATATTATGTGTGTATACATCCTTTAATGAGAAGGGTAGAGAACACTTCTAATTTTTATTTCTGCTCTTAAGAGACAGTTATTTCAAGCTTAATCATCCAGGAGGCAATACAGTATGGTAGTTGAAGCAAGACTGAGTTTGAATCCCAGCTCTATCTTTTCATCTTGGACAAGTTATTAACCAACACCCCACTCCCTCCACCAAATCTTTAAAGTGGGGGAAATGGTAGTTGTTACCTTATAGAGATATATGATGTATGATGATTAAATGAACTAATATTTATAAAGTTTAGAAGAGTATTTTTTCTACATAAATGTTTATTTCAATTTTAAAACTTGAGAGCATTTTTCCTATTATATATCATAATGGTTAATTTTATGTGTCAATTTTGTTTGGTCATTGTGCCCAATTCTTTTTTTAATCAAATATCAGTGTAGATGTTTCTGCAATAAAATTTTTTAGATGTAATTAATATTTAAATTAGTGGACTTTGAGTAAATCAAATTACCCTCCATAATGTGGGCAGGCCTTGTCTAATCAGTTGAATCCTTTAAGAGCAAAGACTGAGGTCCCTGGAGACTGCAACATAGGACACTTACCTGATTTTTTAGCCTTTTTGGTCTGCCCTGGGTAATTCTGTCTCAAGAATGCATTGCCAGCAGGTGCATGAAAAGGTGCTCAACATCAGTAAGCCTCAGGGAAAATCAAATCAAAACCACAATTAGATATTACCTCACACCTCTTAGAATGGCTATTATCAAAAAGACAAAAGAAAACAAGTGCTGGAGAGGATATAGAAGGAAGAAGTGCACACTTGTGCACTATTGGAGGGAATGTAAATTGGTACAGTTACTGTGAAAAACAGTACAGATGCTGCCTCAAAGAATTAAAAATAGAACTACTGTATGATCCAGCAATTCCACTTCTGGGCATATATCTGAAGGAAATGAAATCTCAATCTTGAGATATCTGCACTTCCATGTTTGTTACAGAATTATTCACAATAGCCAAGACATGAAAACAAAGTGTCTGTGGATGGATGAATGGATAAAACACACACACACAAATATATTCTAGTCTATTATATATATATATATA
>NW_020173953.1:353349-457518 GCF_003031525.2 Neophocaena asiaeorientalis asiaeorientalis
TATATTATATCCCTATATATAGCTGTGGTATATATAATAGAAATTGTATACACATATATTTATATAAAATAATACAGAGCCATAAGAAAGAAGGAAATCCTGCCATTTTTGACAACATGGATAGACTTGGCATTAAGCTAAGTGAAATAAGTCACAAATACTATATGATCTCACTTAGGTGTGGAATCTAAAAGAGCTGAATTCATAGAAACAGAGAGTTAATTGGTGGTTGCCAGGGGTGGGATAGGGTCTTTGTGGGGAAATTAGAAGATGTTGGTCAAAGGGTACAAACTTCCAGTTTTAAGTTGAATAAGTTCTGGAGATCTAATACAGTATGATGGCTATAGTTAGCAATATTGTGGTTTATACTTGAAAGTTGCTCAGAGTGAGCTTAAATGTTCTCACCACAATAATCAAAATGAAAATTATATGAGGTGATGGATATGTTAACATTATTGCGGTAATCATTTTGCAATATATACATATAACAAATCATCACGTTGTATGCCTTAAACTTACATAATGTTGTATGTCAATTATATCTCAATAAAACTGGGGAATAAAGAATGTGTTATGAACTCTTAACTGAATTTCCAGCCTGCTCCTGGCTTACCTTACATATTTTGAACTTGACAATTCCCACAGTCATGTGAATCAATTCCTTTAAAGTAAATAATCTCTCTCTCTCTGTCTCTCTCTATATATAATGTATATATGTACAATATATTATCTTTAAAGTAAATAATCTATATATTATATAAATATATATATATATATATAAAATCTCTATTTGTATATATCATACTATGCCATGCATATATAGCATTTTCCAATTGACATAACGTTTTCACTCAATAAAGCCTTATTGAGAGCCTACTATTACCAAAGAAACTGCTCTATGTGTTGAAAACCCACAATGGATGAAGTTTCCACTGTCAGAAAGTTGTAATTTTTAAGAAAAATTTCACGATAAATGTATGAGTAAATAATAAACCAAAGAAAATGTTAGATAGTTATGAGAGCAATGAAGGAAATTATTAAAAGAGTGACATGATAATTTGGCCATGCATGACCTCAAAATATATTTGTTAGGAATTAACCACTGCCTGTTGCATGTTTTCATTCTTTTCCACTCTTAACTGTATTATATGCTTATCACAAGTGTGGCATTTATTAATATACATACTCATCCACAGTTATTAATTTCTTAAGAGCATGGTTTCTGCTTATGTAAATTTGTATTTCCAGCACTGATATATTGCCTTATATATGTATGCACTAAATATTTATTTACTAAATATTGATTTATTAATTTAATAGAGGACTCTTTCCCACTCTGTCAACCTCTGGGAAAATCCAGAGTAAACCATTCATCTGCCAAAATCTACCTCTATAACATTTTTTTAAATAGATCTTTATTGGAGTATAATTGCTTCACAATATTGTGTTAGTTTCTGTTGTACAACAAAGTGAATCAGCCATATGCATACATATATCCCCATATCCCCTCCCTCCTGAGCTTCCCTCCCACCCTCCATATCACACCACTGTAGGTCGTCGCAAAGCACCGAACTGATCTCCCTGTGCTATGTGTGTGTGCCTGTGTGCAAATGTTTGTGTATGAAATCAAAACACACACAAAATTTCAAAAATATCCAATAATACAGAATGGCTTGTAAGAAAATCAATAGTTTCCTAATGCTTATTCCTGTTCTACAAAACCATCCATACTTCACTTTTGTTGTTGTTTATATCCATCTAGCTAAAAAATATGTTGTTATCACTGTGTATGATTTATCAGTTTTTGCCATCTTCTATTGCCCTATCACATAGGCATCTATATTCTTACTTTAGACTTTTGCAACTACCTTTGAAAAGTTAATATCATATGTAAATATTTTTCTATTAATTATAGACAGAATCTAGAGTAGATCTGTAAGATAAAAATAACAGGTCCTTTAATTCTGTTTCCACTTCTTACCACATTTTCTTTCCAACTTCAATGAAGTAGACATTTTGTTGTTGTAATATTGTGATTTATAAGAAATATATATTTGGTCATTCAGATGACCAAAATATATTCCTCATATATGTTTGATCTTCATCCATGGTTCCTGGCTCTGACTTTCAAAACGCTTGGAATTCCCTAAGTGCTGAGATTGATAAAGGTGTATTTTGTTATATGAATGAGGTGACCTATGGAAGCCTTTTAAGAATGGAGGCTAGTTGCCAATGGAGCCAACCATGTGATTAGAACTGAAAGTTCCAACCCCTGACCTCTGAGGAGGAAAAAAGCACTGGAGACTGAGTTCAATCACCAATGGCCAAAGATTTAACGAGTCATGCCTGTGTAATAAAACCTCCATAAAAACCCAAAGGGCTGGTGTTTAGAGAGCTTTGGGGTGGGTAAACACCAGACCTCTGGGGAGGAAAATGGCACTGGAGATTGAGTTCAATCACCAATGGTCAAAGATTTAACGAGTCATGCCTATGTACTAAAACCTCCATAAAAACCCAAAGGGATGGTGTTTGGAGAGCTTTGGAGTTGGTAAACACATGGAGATTCAGGGACAGGGGTGCACCTGGAGAGGGCATGTAGGCTATGAGCCCTTTGCCACACTGCTTGCTCTATGCATCTCTTCCATCTGTCTGTTCCTGAGTATATCCTTTTATAGTTAATTGGTAATCTAGTAAGTAAAATGTTTCTCTGAGTTCTGTGAGCTGCTCTAGCAAATTAATTGAACCCAAGGAGGGGGACTTGGGAAGATCTGATTTATAGCCAATGGGTCAGAAGTACAGGTAACAACCTGGGATTGTGACTGGCATCTGAAGTGGGGGAGGGGGGCAGTCTTATGGCTCTGAGCCCTTAAGCTGTAAAACTTGGTTCTATCTCCAGGTAGATGGGGTCAGAAGTGAGTTAAATTCATAGACACCCTGCTGGTATTCAACTCCAAACACTGGAATTCGGTCTAGGAACCTAATTTATTTGTCAAGTTTGTTAAAATTTCATTTACACTGTGTTCTGTAAGCATAATTAAGTCTGCCATGCTTTTTTTAAAGAAGATTCCAAAAATTGAAAATTAATCGTCTTCAGCATTGCATAAAGGTACTAAAAAAGAGAGAGAGAGTGAGTGAAAGAAACAAAAATTCCAAGAAGTCAAATGAGAAAGTTATGATACAAAAATTAAAGAATCAGTCAAATTGCCAAGGAAGCCCATTGATCTATAAATTCCAAAGAAAAGATGGAATGGTTAGGAGACGGAAAGAATTGATGTTAAGATGAAATAATATTAAGAATTTGGTTAAGAAAGCAAGCATTCCTTCTCCCAATACGACAAAGAAAGTCAATTAGAAATCTTGAAAGCAAGAAAAATCCAAAATATTGAAGAATAGACCAGATATATAGTTAAGTTAATTGTCAGTGATTCTGAGCAACTGGTGGATTTTAAGAGAGAAATTGCTCGGCTTCAACATTGTCTTTTAAGTGGGAAAGTCATTCTAAAATTTGAAAAGTATGGAAGAAAATGTACATTTATCCAGAGTTTGTTCTAAAGTGTGTATTTATGGAGTCATGATAATATGACAGCTCTTTTTCCCCCCATTCTACCAGACACATTTTTTTTTTCATTTAGGAGTAATGATTCTGAAATTTCAAATCAGTTAATATCGTCTGTTTAAATTGAATTAAATGGTAATCTTAATAACTGTGCCATCTCAAGCATGGGTATTTTTAAACTGTAATTTAGAATGTTCTGTTGGTAAAAAAAAGTATGAAGGATTTTATTGAAATCATTTGCAAGACTTTATTTACATAGTTTTTATACCAATGATTCTTATTACTTAATCCCAATTAGAGAAAGATGGATTGAATTAACAGTTAGACTGAATATTTATGACTTTATTTTCAGTGAAGTGGGATACCATTTAAATTGGCTCAGTGGCAAATTAATTTCATATGAGCTCTTTCTGATTCTCAGCATCCAATTTATTGACATGTTTTTCTTATTTTTTCCTCACTCTAAGAACTTCCACTCTTCTGAAACTCCTACCCCTTATCCACACCAATTCTGAGCACGTGACCATGCTATACAACTTCTTTACATAACTAGCTAGATATCTTCTGCCTAGAATATTCTTCCCTGAATTTTTATATGACTGAGATCTTGTCCTTCAGATTTCAGCTTAAATCGCCACTTCAGTGAAAACTTTCATGTTTATTCAAATTAAATTTTATTGGAGTATATCCTCAAATATCTTCCAATGAAAATGCATGGGGGAAATGTTCATATTATTCCATCCCTGCACTTGATTGATGGTTTATGGAATTCTTAACTGAAAACAATTTACCCTTAGAAATCTGAAGGCAAAGCTCAGTGGAATTATAGCATCCAGCTTGATGATAAGAAATTTTACACTAATCTGTTTCTCATTTATTTGTAGCTGACTTGTTTTCTCTCCAAGAAATGTTTAGGAGTTTTTCCTTAATTAAGTTGTTTATTGATTCTAACAATAAATCTGTAGAATATTTATGTTTGAAGGTTCATGGTGCTGTAGGAGGTTTTCTTATTTCATTTAATAATATTCCCTTTTTCCCTCTTTTCTCTTTAGATTTCCTGTTATTTGGATTTCTATAACTATTAGTTATTCTTTATATTCTATTATTTGATCTTTCTAAAATTACATGTTTACAATATGGAATTATTAGATGGTATTTCTAAAAATCTTATTAGTTGGATTAATCTTTAAAGAACTTCTATTCATTAGAATGACTATTTTTAATTAAATTATAATTTTTTCCCTGTGTCTTATTTCTTAGTTCCATGCCGAGCTATTTTATTTCTTTTTTGTGGTATGTGGGCCTCTCACTGTTGTAGCCTCTCCTGTTGCAGAGCACAGGCTCCGGACGCCCAGGCCCAGCAGCCATGACTCACGGAGCCCAGCTGCTCCATGGCATGTGGGATCTTCTGGGACCGGGGCACGAACCCCCGTCCCCTGCATCGGCAGACGGACTCTCAACCACTGCTCCACCAGGGAAGCCCAATGCCGAGCTATTTTGATGTACTTATCTTTAACTTTTCAATTTAATTTTTGTTTAATAAATTATATTTTAAATGTATGTATTCCTTTCTATTCTCTGATAGTTCCTTTTCATCTTATTATGATCTTATATTTACCTTCATAAGTGTAATTAGTTGAAAACTCATATTCAGCTGGAAGTTCAGAATGATCAGAATATTATTTGGAAATATAATCTTTATAGACATAATTAGTTAAATTAAGATGAGGTTACAAAGGATTAAAATTGTCTTTAGGTCCAATGACTGGTGTTCTTATGAGAAGGGGAGAGAACAAACAGATATATACACAGATAAAATGTCCATGTAAAGACAGAAGCAGAGAACAGAATGACGCAGTCATAGGCCAAGGAACACCAAGGATTGCTGGGAATGTTCCGAAGCTAGGAAAAGGCAAGGAAGGGTTATTCCCTATAGCCTTCATAGGAAGTATGTCCTAATGATACCTTGAAATTGGATTTCTAGCCTTCTGAACTGTGATGAAATAAATTTCTATTGTTTGAAGCCACTCAGTTTGTGGTAATTGGTTATAGCAGCCCTGAGAAACTAATATGGGAAGCCTCTACGGGATATTATTTGTGGGTATGTTGAGTTATTTTCTTCTGTCTTATTTCTTTTTTCACTGGGGTCATTATTTTCATGTTAGGTTATTTTGGTCTCTGAGGACAGTCTAACACATATATCTAAGAATTATTTTTTTTTCCTTTCAGACTAAAGGATGAGATGATGTAAAGGTTAAGCAGGGTTCTAATTATATGGCAAGAGTTTGTCGAATGTCAAAATTCATTTTTATGGGCAAGAGAGCATATGGGAAGGACAAATGCCATATGATGGCTGGCTGTGATCTGGGCACTGATATCTATAATAGTTTTCTTTGTGTATCCCAGTGAATTCCTCCAATTTCTTTGGAGAGAAGACATCCAGTTTTCCCCATCAATAGCATCATTGTCTCCCCAAGCACTTTACTGCAGAATCAAGGACTCTTCCTTGAACCCTCCTGTGTCCTTTTATTCTCCAAACCTAATTTGCATTTACTTTTCCTTTACAATTTTTCTCACCACTGTTGGTGCATTTAATTTCCCATTTTTTCCACTTAAAATTTTAAGTCTGTATTACTTGATGTCTGAATACTATTAGTGCATCTAACATCTTCTTATAGTGTATTATTTACATATTTTTCCTTCTTATCACTTATTTCAACCTGACATATATATGTATTTTGTTGTTGTTTAGTATCTGTCTTTACTAACTAGAATTCAAACTTCAAAAAAACAAGGAGTGTCTGTTTTGTTAATGAATGGATCCTCACTGCTTATAACAGTACTTATTTCTGACATACTAAGATCTTAAGAAATATATGTTAGAGTAAATCTATGTTAAAATTAGTTGAACTAATTAATACTGGCCAATAGAACTTCTTGGGCAATCTGAGAAGAGGGATTCCATAATAAAAAGTGAGAAATATGCAAGAGCTCATTTCCCTCCTACATTTAGATATTGGTTTTTGAGGGCATGAAGCTTAGAAACCCTGTAGCTTTTTTAAAACCATACACAGAAGCATTAAGGATACCTTAAGAATGGGAGCATCCAAAGCTCCAAAAAGCCTGTTTACTTGTTGTCGTTATTGCACTGCTAACCAACACAATAGTCTTTACTAGTCATCAAATAGAGTTTTCATGCCACTCTTATATGAGTATGATGTTACTTACAGCCCAAATCATCCTGGGTATAACTAAGGCAAACTGGATCCCAATGCCTGATAGAGTGAGATGAGAAACAGCCTCAATGGAGCCAAAAGGAATGAGAGAAAACCTGTGAAAATCATGAATAGGAGTGGTTGCTAAAATTTTGTCAGTGGGAAATAGAACAGTATGAATAAAGGCACAGAAGCTCACCCTGATGAAACTAAACCAGACAAAATCTGGATTCTAAACTAGCTCTGTCTCTCACTAAGTTTATGATTAACTAATTTTCCTAACCTATTTGGGACTCAGATTCCTGAAAAATGGGAATAATAAGAGTATCTGCCTCAGTGTGTTGCTGGGAAGATCAAATGTGGTTATAACCATGAGGCACTGGCTACACTGTATCCTCTGGCAGTTACTTGTAGTTTAGGACCTTAAATGTTAAGATGGTTGTGGAAGAGGTGGGGATATGCATTTTATTTGCTAGGCAAATAGAAGTCATTAACAGAGAAACATTATATAAAAGCAGTGTAGGATAAGAGCTATCAAACTTTTCTCTTCCTCCCCTGCAAGGGGAGCTAAGTAGCAGTACATTAAAAACACATTGTTCAATATGGATATTATTTGAAACCATGAGGTGGTCTTTTTTGCTTACTGCATAGACAGTTCTCAATAGGAAAGAGGTGTGAGAGGAAAGGAAGAGATCTTCCTTTTACAGCCAAGATAGATAATTCCTCATACATGATCTAATGTCCTAAGTGTCAGAAGCTTATAAGATAAGGGGAATTAGTATAACAGTTATACTTCATTGTATTTATAAACTTAGCTTACATCTCTCAATGTACCACATATATAATCATATTTATAGTGAAACCAAATTATTATTAAAATTTTAAATGTGGAAAAAAATATGTCATTTGTTGTAAATGTTCAACAGCATTTAAAACTATTTTTATCCTTTACTTATATTCTGGGATGATAACTCTTACCTCATCTAGTGTCTCTATTAGTGACAGTTAATGTAGCAACTATGCTCATTTCTTCCTAAAGTTGTTTGATGGCTGAACACTTTGAGGCTTTCTCAAGACTGCACAGAGAGATTTTTCAAGTTCAGAAACGTTAGAAAGCCATTAGTTCCATTACTCTTCTGAACTTGAAAAAGTTAAGGTTGATGTGTGAATGTATTTAGTTGTCCCATTTCATGTAAAAATATCCAGCTCCAAGGAGCTAATCTGCTTTTCATAAGCAATTTTTTATAAAAATAAAACTGAGTACAATGATTTATTACCTTGAGTTTGTTATAACTGAGTCTTTGATAATCTAAGAAGTAAGGAGTCATGAATGTCCTTAGATATTCATTTGTAATCCTTTAAACAATTTACAATAATACATGTTTTCAGTGATAAAATAACACTATAGAGCCTAAACTTCCCTCTGCCTTCCACATTGTAAAAGTTTGATTCCACTGAATATATATTTATTTATATTTTCTATAGTCTAAAGAATTTCAGAACTTGATCAAAATCAGCACTTTTTGCTGTTGGTGTTCTAATTAAATATGCATAGTTTACTATAAAAGGGTAATTTCAGAATAGGTCAGAGGAAATATTAACATATTTTATAAACACAAAGAAGAATCACAAAAACTTTCCCTGCTTGATAAGATCTGGCCATTCCCTTCAGTTTATTAATAGCTAGTAGTTGGAGCTAGTCTCATGTGGCTGCTTTCATGAAGTGGTGTTATTAGCAATTACCATTTAATCAAAATTTAATCACTGCCTCAAAAGGTAACTGAGGCTAAAATAGAGTAAAATTCCATATAGTATTTACATTCCTTTGGAATGATATAAACCTACTCATTAAGGAAGTTAACTGAAATAGAGTTAACTTAAATGAAAGTTAAACAAAGCAGGTCAAACTCATTTAGGATTAAAAATTGATGATTATTTGTGGCATATATTTTACTAAAGAGAAAGAAATCAGAAAAAAACAACAACAACAACAACAAAACGTCATTCATTTAATAATGATCTTGGAATATGTCTTTGAGACTTCCCTGGTGGCCCAGTGGTTAAGAATCCGCCTGCCAGTGCAGGGGACGTGGGTTCGAGCTCTGGTCCGGGAAGATCCCACATGCCGCGGAGCAACTAAGCCCATCTGCCACCACTGAGCCTGTGCTCTAAAGCCTGCGAGTCACAACTACTGAGATCTCGCACCCCAACTGCTTCAGCCGGTGCGCCTAGAGCCCGTGCTCTACAACAAGAGAAGCCACCGCAATGAGAAGCCCACACACCGCAACTAGAGAAAGCCTTCGCACAGCAACGAAGACCCAACGCAGCCAAAAAAATAAAAATAATTAATTAAATTAAAGAAAAATAAAATGTCTTTACTGAAAATATTCAAAAAATTTAGATAATAGCTGCTGAAGTCCCATTTTGCTTATTAAAACTCTGACTTCTGGGCTTACTTCCTTGCCTTCAATCAACCTCAGCTTCTATTCAGGTATATTTATGGCAGCGACCTCAGAGGAAAAAAAAAAGCATATCCTTTAAACAGTCTAAAAGATCATTTAAAGGAATGTTTTCCCTAAGATTCTATTCACATTCATCCAGGTCTCTATTTCCCAAGTGTTCATGCATCTCACGCTTAAGAATGGTTGGCTTAGTTAATAAATCTCTTGCACTGTTGCAAAGACAATGTATTTTGTCCCTCAAATATTTTAAGGTATAAAAATGCTGAAAACCAGAGTTCTAAAGATATTATCTACCATTTTGTCTTTATCAGTCTTTGGTCAGATTATAACAATTCATGTGTCTACTTCTTATCATCTATTATTGACATTCTCCCATCTCTAATTGCAAACTTCCCATAAGATTTTTAACAAATGCATAGATTTCTGTATAGGTTCAATCCTATTGAGTTTAATACCACTTAATATTTTTCTCCTTTTCCCCTGTTTTGTTTTTTTTTTTTTTTTGCTTTTATTTCTGTCATTTTCCTGTAGAGTTTTTTGTACTGCCATTTAAACCATAGGAAGTCATTACTTCAGTACAATAGAGTGTGATTAGTATAAAAAATAAAATGGAATCAAAATAGAATACAGAGCACATGGTAAGAGTATCATTGCTTTATGAAGAGTGTGTGTGTGTGTGTGTGTGTGTGTGTGTGTGTGTGTATGGTCTATTGCGTGGTGTTTGTATGTGTACTGGCTTTGAAAGGAAAATCAAAATTGAGTAAGTATTGCTAAGATAGCTCACTAAAATAGAGCCAAGAAGCTATTAAGGAAGAGTGACTATGGACTTCTCAGCCTGAATAGAAGCTGACCTTTTGGCACGATGAAGTTATCCAGAATATCTGCCAGAAACTCATGATAGTTTACCTACTTATCAGACCCCTACCCTAAAACAACTTGTGATTCCTTAAGGACAAATATTTCCAACTTGCATCAGAGTCAATCACAATTCTCACTAGGCAACTTTAAACAACCTTGTGTTTTTTTGTCTTTACAAAGACAAAAAGCTTATATATTATAAGCTCCTGACTTTTTCTCTTCCTTGAAACACTGTTTTGGGGTTACCCAAGTCTTTGTCTCCCAAACTGAAATTCTTAAGACCACAAATAAACTCTTTTCCTATTTGCATCCTTCTGCATTTTTTTTTTTTTTTTTTTTTTTTTTGTGGTACATAGTCCTCTCACTGTTGTGGCCTCTCCCGTTGTGGAGCACAGGCTCTGGAAGCTCAGGCCCAGCGGCCATGGCTCATGGGCCCAGCTGCTCCGTGGCATGTGGGATCTTCCCAGACCAGGGCATGAACCCGTGTGCCCTGCATCAGCAGGCAGACTCTCAACAACTGCGCCACCAGGGAAGCCCTGCATTATTTTTTTGTTAACATTATATAATGTCAGAAGTGGGATACAGAGCATTCTGTGTATCGCCCCCCATCCCACCCCAGCCCCTGTACTGGCACCACCTTAGATTCATGTAAGGTACCTACAAGAGTTCATTGTGCTATATTGTCTCCTCAGTGGTCCCAGACTGTGTCATTCATTGGAGGCCTCCTATTCTCAAACCTCCTGCTTTGGAAGAGGTTCTAGTTTATTTGGGTATCCTCTGTTTCTGGCTACTGTACTCTGGAATCTAGCTTGCTGTTTTATTTAAAGGTCCTTTGGGTTGTCTGTTTTGTTTAAGTGGCTTCTGGGATTTCACTTCCCATTTTGTTTGTATGGCCTTTGAGATTTTACTTCCTGTTTTGTTTGAAATCCTTCAGGATTTCACTTCTTGTTTTTATTTGAATGGCTTTCTGGATTTTTCTTTCCATTTTGTATGTTTTGTTTAAGTGGCTTTTGGGATTTAGCTTCCAATTTTTGTATGAGTGGCCTTCAAGATTTCTTTTCCCATTTAGTTTTTGTTGCCGGCTTCTGTTCTCAGGATTTCATTGCTTGTTTTGTTTAGTTTTGTTTAGTTTTTTTCTCTTGAAATACGGGAGGTTCACTCTCTAGAGGCAAGGCTGCAGAGCAGCCTCCTTCTGGAACTTCTGCTGGTTTTATGTATAAGAAATATGAGCCCCAGTCTTTTAAATTTTTGTCTTGCTGGACTATGATTACTGGAATGATTTACAATTAAATTGGCTGACTTGGGGCTCCTTCGAAATTCCTAACTTAGTTTATCTGTGTAGTCAATTAACAAAAGAATATTAGACAGTAATGGAAACATATTTCAACTGGTATTTTGAGGCCCACACACATAATTAAGAATCCACATTTCCTTCCCTCAGAAAAACTAACTCATAATGATCTCAAAGGTTTCCAAATCGGAAAAATTCTCTGAGGTTTCTGAGACCTCTATCTCTCCCTCTCTTCCTCTGCTCTTTCCTGTTCCTCTGAAGGCTCTTCTCCTTGCTATCCATCTTTCTCTGAATTACCTTTATATAACATTAAGATTGATCTCTTGCAGAAGGTAACAGTATATCTGATGACTTGATGGGAATGTCTATGATTATTATAACCATTCTGAAAAAAATATTATTTTTTCAAAATTATGACTCTAAGGGGAAAAAAGTCCTTTGAGAAGGAGCTTGCATTTTTTTCTCTTTGCCTTTGAGATGTACATGTTCTACCTGGTCTTCTCTGGGAACTCTTACCTAGGTCATTTCTAATTCCTAAGACTGAAAAAGGAAAAGTGGAAAAGAAGCCTTTTAAACTAAAACTGCTCAAAGAACTCTCTTGCCCAAACTGCCTCCTTAAAATTGCTTGTCAAGGGAAAATACAAATCTTAAGTGGCTTCTCCATAAATAAAAAAAAGACTTTAGACATCTGAGTGAGTAGACTTAATTTATTCCAACTGTTATTTATAAACTAGTGTGTTTTATATTGTACCTGATTTATAACTAAAGTTTCAAAATAAAACTATGAGATTTCTGTCTGTGTCTATCTGGATGTATGTAAATGCATTGTAGATGTGATATGTTTCAACCTTCAGACTGTATTATCAAAGTTAATTTGTAAAAGAGCTCTATTTAATTGGCTTAAAAAGCAAGTGCTGGGCTTCCCTGGTGGCACAGTGGTTGAGAGTCTGCCTACCGATACAGGGCACGCAGGTTCATGCCCTGGTCCAGGAGGATCCCACATGCCGTGGAGCGGCTGGGCCCGTGGGCCATGGCTGCTGAGCCTGCCCGTCCGGAGCCTGTGCTCCGCAATATGAGAGGCCACAACAGTGAGAGGCCTGCGTACCGCAAAAAAAAAAAAAAGTAAGTGCTTATATAAATTCTCAGAAATATAATAGAAACTAACAAAAATGAATTTCGTGTTCACATGAAATGAGAAATATTAGGTATTAAATAGAATCCAGTATTAATGCTAATTTAATTTGTTGGTTTAATTAATACAGGCATGTCTTTATAAGCATTAATATTAAGTATAATGCTTTTATTGTACCTAGGTTTACTAAAAGTCAAGTAAGTTAATGTTATCTCTGTTATAAAATTTGTCAGCAAGAAAAATGGTAAGATATTTTTCTAAGTAAATTAAATAAATGTAAATGGATTAAGTAAATGTAAATGTAACAAAATTTTAAGTGAACTCTTTAAAAACAATTATGTTTTATTTACAAATAGTTTCCCCAAAACTTTTTGGTAAATTAAAACTTTAGAGTTTTACTAAATTAAGTTAAATGTTGAAAATTTATTAAATATCTAGATCATTCCCAAGTAAAATAAGATACTGAGAGATTAATTACTGAACATAAGCTCCATTTTACAGAGAACTAAAGATATTTGGGAATATTAGTAAATATGTTTGGTGACACACTGAGAAATTTTCTATAAGAAACCCTGTTTTTAGAAATTATAAAAAGTATTTGTAAGTTTGCCAATTTATAGATTGCTAATGTAAAAGTCTTCATAATTGCTTACTTCTTAGTTTTCACTAGAAATTAAGGTTTCTAAGGGCTAAAATTTTTCATTATATGTCATTAATACTGCTAAAATTAATAAGAAAATCATTTTTATATGCAAGGAATTTTTTTTAAAAAAGTATAAGGAATGGAAATGCATTTTGTTAATGGAAAAGAAAGTAATATTGTCCTAAAGCTGGTTATGTCTAAATGAGAAGCATAACAAGGGACACATTAAAATGGGTACAGAAAGTTGAAAAAGGCTTGTGAGAAAAAGAAATCTTTAGAAAGGAACGTGTGTTTTGTCAGAATTGGTCAAGATTGAAATGAATTTAATTAAGTAAATGAGTTTTAATGTGAAAAGTAAGCTAATGCAAAATTAAGTTTAGTTTTCGTTTTCTCTCTGTTAAAAGGACAAGGTTTTCTTACATTTTATCTGGTCTTAATGAGAAATTGTAAACAAAGTTTTTTGTTTCTTTTACCTTTAATGTAATCTGTCTAGAAAAACAAACAGTCTATATTTTGTAGCTAGGGTTTTTACAACTATATAACCTTTTATATTTGCCCTATGAAGTCTTTAACCTCTACTTTGGTAAAATGGGAAATTAAGCATTGTTTTACAATGACCTATAATCCTATTTAACCAAGCATTTTCAAAAACTTTTTATGCCCCTGAAATATCTCAAAGATTTGCTTCTGTCCTTATAAATAAACTAATCAGAATTATTTGATATGTTAAATTACATAGGAAGCATTGTCAAATAAGAGGTAATACTAAGCCTTCTTTATGTTATATCTGTATAGGTATATAGTATAAATATTTCAGAAACTATGTGAAATTTCTGGAAATCTGATATGTCCTGGTGTAATGTTATCAGTCATAATTTTAGTTATCTCAAAACGTTGTATGTCACAGAAATAACAATTTCCTTGTCAGTTGCATTGTAATCAGGTCTTTACCATGCCATTTTAAGTCTTTTGTCATTTATAGACAGTTATTGTTTTATTCTGAAGCATTTACAAATATATTTCATATTTAGAAAAATTCATGGGAAGGACTCTGACACTCTAGAATACAGGTTTCTAATAAACTTTCAAATCATATCATTGAACTGGGTGAGAATTACAGAACTCTAATGAAGAAACTGATGTCTTCATAAACTGCTAACAAATGATCAAGATCAAGAATTAATTCCATGGGAATGAATGAACTGATGAGAATGATTCTAATTTTAATGGCTTTTTTATTTTAAATATTGCTCTTTTATGTTTTGCTTTTCCTGATTTATGGAAACCCTTTCTCTCAAGCAGGAATTTGATCAAGTATACCTTTGTAAACAAAGGTTAAACATTTATATCTTTTTCCTACTTGATCCCTCCAGAATTTGGATACTCTTAGTGAGTTTTCTTATTTTCATGACAATATAGTTATTTGTGTAAGTTCAATAAGAATCTGCTCTCCTTTTAACAGGACACACTTGGAAACATTGGTTATGTTACCAAGGCTTTGACTGGAATGTTTTATTTGACAGAGACACACATTGACTCAGATATGACCATCCAGCTTTAATTAATTAAAACTGACTTTGTGGAGCCAAAGAAGACCCTTGGAAAAAGATCCTGTTATGTACAGGATTCCAAATAGCCTTACCAGTTAAGTAAAAATGGTCACTTCCTGGTAGGTACAGGAATCTCAAGATACTTTGGAGACCTTGTGAAGAGAGGAATTTACCCAAATCTGTTGGTATTACAGGTGAATACGATGGCAAGTCTTTGACACGGCTTCCTGGCTTCAAGAAGCCTTTTAAAATTTCAGTCTTAGATTCCTTATGAAAAGTTCCAGTAAAGCAGATTTAAAAGAGCCTATATGATCAGTCACTATTCCTGTTAACACTTATCTAAATAATCAGGCCACATGTACTGAAAACAGACTTACTTTGAATGAATTAGTTTTAATTTGGTTATATATGGTAAAAATGAGGGTGCTTTTAGAGAAAAACATATGTTTTAGTAATATAACTTTGTGGATATTAGGTTCTAGTGTTGTTAATTGTCTTTAAAATTTTGGTATTTACCTATAAACTGGACTGGATCCTGAATTCTTCTATTGATAGATTTTCTTCAATATGTGGCTATTACTGTCCAAACTAATGTTTCCAGTCTTCATTTCATTCTTGTATTGGAATCATTGAGAATTAAAACCTCCCTTTAACTAAACACTTGATGATGCTGTCAGAGACATTTCAAATTGCAAAAGAGGGTTCAACCCTGACAACTAGAAATCTTCAGCTGGCTCCCCTCTGGACTTGGTGGCTTATTGTGATCCAGATTGCAAATAGTTATACCAATCATTGTTTTAATTTGTTCTCTCTCTTTTGTTTTTAAACAGTTTACACTTTGTATCTCTTGCTGCTATACTATGACACCCTCCACAGGAATAATGAGAGTTTGATGTCTGGAGATGATTGACAGCCCTTATATGATTCCTCCTAATGAAGATCCATGAACTTCTGCCATTTCAAATGTTGCCTAAGAGCCACTTCCTAGATGGCCCCTTGTTGCTCAAATGTGGATGTAAACTCTCTAAAAGCATATTTCTCTCATAACCACCTCTTTCTCTCCTCCTTGGGACATGTCTGTCTGGGAATGAGCCTTCCCAGTGCCAAGGGAGTTGATGCTGATGCCAAATAACCAAATGATTAATAATCAACGCTTTTTAAAGAAAGATCTCAATCAAAAGGGAAAAATGTAAAAGGAAAATCAAAATGGAGTCTATATTGATGAGAGCTCGCTCAAATGAAGTCAGGAGGACCATTAAAGAAGTGTGACTTATGCACCTCTCAGCTTGGATGAAATCTAACCTTTTGACTTAATGAGTCATCCAGAACATCTGCCAGAAATTCGTGACAGTCTTTCTCCTTATTGAACCCCTACCCTAAAATAACTCATGATTCCTTAAGGACGAATATTTTCTAACTCACATCAGGATCAATCACAATTCTTGCCAGGCAACTATTTTTTTTTTTTAACATCTTTATTGGGGTATAATCGCTTTACAATGGTGTGTTAGTTTCTGCTTTATAACAAAGTGAATCAGTTATACATATACATATGTTCCCATATCTCTTGCCTCTTGAGTCTCCCTCCGTCCCACCCTCCCTATCCCACCCCTCCAGGTGGTCACAAAGCACCGAGCCGATATCCCTGTGCCATGCTTGCCAGGCAACTTTTAACAATCTCATGGCTTTTTGTCTTTATAAGCCCCTGACTCTTTCTCTTCCTTGAAACACTCTTTTGGGGTTACACACATCTGTGCCTTCTGAATTGCTATTCTTAAGACCCCAAACATATTTTTTTTCTTGTTTGCATTATTTTCTCCTGCATTATTTTGCTGTTGTTGACATGCATCAGGATGTAAAATGGATTTTTTTTACAGTGGATTCTGGTCTAGATGAGAAAGCCACTACTCTAAATATTACATTATTATATTTCCTGTTTTTATATTTCTATTTTCAGGTAGGAAACTATATTTTTTGAAAAAAATAATTTTATCTATTCCTATTACAATTTTGCATACATCTATGTTTTTTCCTAAGTAATTCACCATGACCTATCCATGGTTTCATCTATTTTATTTCAAAACTGACATGGATAGAAATGAACATCAATCTTCTCAACATGATATTTCCCCAATATTCACCTGATCTTTCTTTTGCTATGATCCTGAGTTTTTCCAATTCAAGAATGTTTAATTTCTTAAGAATTAAGAAATTCTTAATTTCTTATTATTCATTATTTTGTTACCCATAATAATGGGTTTTATCACTCAAAGATAACTCCTCTTTGAGTGAAACCTGTACCATTCCAGACATGCTTTTCATTGTGCTTGAATTTATGCTCTTCTGTCTAATTTTAAGGCTACAAAATCTGTGTATCCTGTATATGTTTTTAAGCACAAAAATAACATACAATGTACTGATTAGAAACACACAAACTGCACAAGTCAATTTAGCTTTAAAATCTGTCCTCATCGTTTACAAGCTGTATGAAACATGGAAAGTTAATTAATTTTTCTGTACTTCATTTTTCTCATCTGTAAAATGGGGCTGGCAATAGTAAACTTCATGATAATGAAAAATAAATGAGTTATTAGAGGTAAAGCTGTTAGTGCAGTGTCTAGTACACAATAATCAGTTAGTAGTATTTAACTATTATTAGAATTTATTGCAGTGACTTTTTTTTCCCTTGAGGGAGTCATGCAAAGTAATTTTGTAGTAATAAAAGACTGAGTTGTGATGACCTACTTAGTTTGTTCATGTTAAACATTTGCCAAGAAAACTTCTGGACATCAGCTGGAGTCTCAGAAAAAGAAATCAGAGGGCAGCAGACAGTAGAAAACCACTATACAAATAGAAAATCATTTACCAAGATGATTCTGATAATCCAACAAAAAATATTCAATATAAGAATTAAAAGCAAACAAAACAAAACAAAATCAATAATTATAGCCTCAGGATTGAAATTAAAAAATACTTGAGAATATTGGGAAAACTGCTATTTTCTTGGATTGGAGGATTTAATATTAAAAACACTCTCCAAAATAGATTTAATGTAATTCAAAATGAAATCCAGACTTTTAAAACATAACATCCATATAAAATAAAAAGGTGAAAGAGCTGATAATTATTTTTAAGTGAGAATAAAACAATGGCAGTTGTTATAGTATGATTATATAATAAATATTACTTAAATGAGAACAATTAAATATTAAAGAATATGTTAAAATTACAATAAATAAAATTATGTGGCTTTGAATCATAGAAATATAATTGAAATAGAAGAAATAGTCCTGAAACCTTATGAAGTTCACATAAAAACTTAACAAAATAGTGGAGCCAACACAATTTGGAGGAGTATAAATTGTATTTTCATAAATGATGTGGTAAAATTGGTAAGCTATTTCAGAGAAAATTTTAGAGTATTTTTTTCTGTAGGAAACAAACTATAGGGATAATTAAGAAATCAAAATAAAATAGCAATAGCTATTTGAATTAAAAGAAAATATTGATTTGACTTTCATATAGTAGGCTTTTAAAGAAAAATCTAAACATGTTGAATTAGTCAAAAGGAAAAGACTGAGGGATTTGACTGCATACAAATAGCCAGCTTAAAATATGATTTAAAACCACTAAGAGACACCACTACACACTCATGAAATGATTAAAGATATGGAGCAACCGTTCTCTTACTTATTGCCAAGAAAGTATAACTGGCACAGCCACTTTGGAAAATATTTTAACATTAGCCACTGAAGGTGAAGATACACAGTCCTTAAGACACAACAGTTCTAATGAAGAGCCCCAACAGAAATGTGGGCATATGAGCTCAAGTCATTTGCATGATTTGTCATAGCAATTTTATCCATGATATCTGCATACCGCAGCATATATGAGTCTACAAAATTAATGTTAAATGAAATCAGCCAACCCAGGAGAATGCATGCTTTATGTATAAAGTCGCATAATAGCTGATAAAAATGCATAGGATTGAAAGTCAGACTTGTGGGCAAGAATAAAAAGATAGTGCTGGGGTGAGGACACAGGAGATTTTCTAAGATGCTGGCAAAGTTCTAGTTCTTGAACTAGTTGTTTTGTAGGCATTCTTTTTTTGATTATTCACTGAGCTGTTCCTTCCGTTGTGTTCACTTTTGTGTGAGGAAGTATGGAAGCTATGAAAGTATGCTGCTCAGATTTTTAAGAGGCAACCCCACTGTGAAGAATGTAATCAATTGATTGTCTTTGGGTAGCCTCACCTCTAGCATTCACCGAAGCCACGTGGTGCCTGAGCTGCCCCCAGCCAATGTAGCCACAGTGGGATGAAAGAATCTGGTCATTTCTACCCCACTAAGGATTCCTGGAGAGGGCAATATTTGCTTTGGCTCTTCTCAGCAGCCTGCCCAGGACTTTCTCAGAGCTGTAGTCTGAGACTCTCACGACCCGACCCTTGATTTCTTCTTTCTTTCTCATGTCTCAAGTCTCAGGTCTATATCATGACGTATGGCATATTTCTGTTTATTCTTTTTTTTTTTTCTCTTTCATTTATGATTTTATTTTAGTTTATAAATTTTTATTGGAGTATGGTTGATTTACAATGTTGTGCTTGTTTCAGGTGTACATCAAAGTGACTGTGTTATACATATACATATATTCACCCTTTTTCAGATTCTTTTCCCAGGGTGTAAGGGGAGGGGATAAATTGGAAGATTGGGATTAACATACACACAGTACTATGTATAAAACAGAGAACTTTCTGTTTATTCTTGCTCCCTCTCCCTTAGACCTTTTACAAATGTCTCTCTGATAAATCTCTTTTACTTCTCATTTCATCATGGAGTCTGCTTCCTGGAAGACCAGCATTAATGCTTTTGGAAGCAAAAGTGACCAGACAGCTAGTAAGAGATTTTTTTTGCAAATGGATCACTCATCTTCCAGCTTAAAAAGTTGGAAAAAAATTTCCAAATTCTATAAAATATGCTGAAATATTACCTTGGGAAAATATCCCCAGGAGCAGAGAACTTCCTTCCTGATGCAGTGATTCAGGCATTTAAAGGGTGTGGAGGGAACAAGTTACATTGACATCCTGCAGAGGAATAATGAAGAACTGAGGACACTTAATCCCTTAAAGACAAAATGTGAGATCCAGAGGGCATTTTTGGTGTTTTACAAAGAGTTTTAGTGTTGTAGAATTCCCAGGAGTATTGAATGCCTTGGCAAGACCAATCTCTTCTGTTATAAGGCTAGAGCCCAAGTTGGAAAAAATCTTAGGTTATAAGCATAGACAGATGATAGAGTAGAAGACTGTTTTGAAAAGCTGCAGCATTGAGTTTGGTCTTTAAAACTGCATACAATTTCAATTGTCTACAAATAGAATTTTTTTTTAAGTTAAGTCTCAAGGAAATTAATAAGCAAAGGTGAAAAGTCAACACACATTTAAGGACAGATTGAATCATCTATTATGACAAATATTGCTTAGAAGGTGAAAAAGTTAAAATGCAGTCAGAGAATACACTGGCCTACAAGATGCCAAGGCATAAAACAGAAAATTAGGAGCCCTTGCAATTATTTTGCATTCATGAATATATGTCAAATATGACCAGGAACAGCAGTAGTCCTCTTTATATTCATCTCCCAATCCGTACTCAATAAAAGAGTGCTATGGGGCTTCCCTGGTGGCACAGTGGTTGAGAGTCCGCCTGCTGATGGAGGGAACACGGGTTTGTGCCCCGGTCCGGGAAGACCCCAGATGCTGCGGAGCAGCTGGGCCCGTGAGCCATGGCCGCTGAGCCTGTGCGTCCGGAGCCTGTGCTCCGCAACGGGAGAGGCCACAACAGTGAGAGGCCCATGTACCGCAAAAAAAAAAAAGTGAGGTCAATCTCACTTCTGAAAAATAATTAAATATTCCACATAGAAGAAAAATCAACAATATTGACATAAAAAATCTATGCTAACCAATTTGTTTTAACCTAAGAATTCAAGGATGGATTTGTAGACTAGTTATATACCTCCCTAATATCCATTCCTCTCTTCTTGCTTGCTAATAAAAATGTTATTTATTTAGTAAGTAATTTCTCCTTTAAACTTCTTCCTTTGATATCTTTCCTTGCAAGGATACCATTTGATGCAGTTTTATCCAATGAAATGTTATCAAATCCACTGGAGCAACTGAGAGGAAAACTGTTTCTCTCTTAAGAAAAGGGATAGAGGTTTCAAAGTCACCCTTTTCCATCTCTTCATTTCCTGAATGATGACATGATGCCTGAAGCTCTAGTAGCTACCCTGGAACTATTAGCTAAAAGCATGAAAATGAAACCCAGTAAGCTAAGAATGGCACAGTGAAAAGGTGAAAAAAGCCTGGACCCCTGACTCCATATTTAAGAAATGAATCACTTTCATCTACTAGCCATCTCTTGATTTACTGTTATGTGAGAAAAAAAATTGCTTAAGTTATTAGTTTTGTTTTCTGGTTATTTGCAACTGACAGCACTCCTGACTGATATATTTTTTAACATGAATAAATGTTGTTCACCACATTAATAGACCTAATGGTTGAAACACAGGTGGTCATCTCAATAGATGTAGAAAAGACATTTAAAAAAAGAACACCTTTTTATAATAAAAAAATGCAAAGTAGGATCAAATGAAACTTTTAAAATCTGAAAAAGAGCAGATTTTTCAGATTTTTTTTTAAACATCTTTATTGGAGTATAATTGCTTTACAATGTTGTGTTAGTTTCTGCTGTATAGCAAAGTGAATCAGCTATATGTATACATACATCCCCATATCCCCTCCCTCTTGTGTCTCCCTCCCACCCTCCCTATCCCGCCCCTCTAGGTGGTCACAAAGCACTGAGCTGATATCCCTGTGCTATGTAGCTGCTCCCCACTAGCTATCTAGTTTACATTTGGAAGTGTCATATGTCAAGGCTACTCTCTCACTTTGTCCTACCTTACCCTTCCCCGTCCCCATGTCCTCAAGTCCATTATCTATGTTTGTGTCTTTATTCCTGTCCTGCCCCTAGGTTCATCAGAACCATTTTTTTTTTTTTTTAGATTTCATATACATGTGTTAGCATACGATATTTGATTTTGTTTTCCTTACTTACTTCACTCTGTATGACAAACTCTAGTTCCATCCACCTCACTACAAATAACTCAATTTTGTTTCTTTTTATGGCTGAGTAATATTCCATTGTATATATGTGCCACATCTTCTTAATACCTAGGTTGCTTCCATGTCCTGGTTATTGTAAATAGTGCTGCTGTGAACATTGTGGCACATGACTCTTTTTAAATTATGGTTTTCTAAGGGTATATGAGAAAAACATCACTTGAAACTTGAAGTTAACATAATTAGTGCCAGAATGTTTGAAGCATTAGCTTTAAACTCATAAAGCAGATTTAAACAAAACATAATACATGCAGCAAGACTAGACTCTGCCAAAATTATAATATTAATTTATAAATATAGATGGGTGCTGAATGGGGTATTTATTATTTTTGTCAAAGTTTTGGCTGTCCAAGTCCTGAAAGAGAAAGAATATTAGAGAAGCACACCAGTATTCTAAAGAGATGTACAGCTAGATACTAATATGCAGGACTTACTTAAATGTAACTTTCCTTAAATTGATTAAAAAGCAACATACCACCTTCCCTCATTCCTTAGAAGAGGTTCTATATTATGCATGAACATAACTATTTGTTCTTAGTTCTCCCTAGGGTCCAGGTGGAAGGTTTTTCTGGAGCTTCCTGAAATGACAGGAAGTTGCCTTCATTCCCAGTGATTGTCATGGCAAGAAGCAGCACACTGTTACACACCAGTAGGGTCATTCCCTCAACTTGTTCAGTGCACAGCCAATCCCATAAGCTATAAAGTAAATGCACTCTAGCAAGAACTCATGTGTTTCTTGTGGGTTAAGCAAATGCCATGGCATGTAACTGGCATCATTTAATGTTATCTCACCAAGGAGAGCTAGCTGCCTGAGCTGACTCCAACTGGAGGGAGATTTCCAGAGGGCCGAAGCTAAAGACGAGTTACAAGAACTCACCAGAGAGTTAATATTAGGGAATTACAGTGTGTACATCTGCACAGGGAAAATTTTGTAGAATCCATTAACACTGCCCTTGGAAGAGAGAGCATTTGCGTTCTTGCCACACTCGGAGACATTGACAGAAAATCTGCAAATAATCCAACCTAGATGTAAAGAATTTTGCTCTCTTCCTCTAAACATTCTCTTTTTCTCTCAATTTGGGAGGATCCAGAATATCAGGAGAAGAGAAGCAGACAACACAACAAAACCTACAGACAAACAAAACCTAGGGTTTTAACACATCCTCCACTGTGAGTTCACTAGCTAATGCTTAGACCTCAACTACAGGAGAGAGAAGAAGCCTTGAATTAGACATGTTTGAAGTTTTGGTTTAGATCTGCAATTTAAATTCCTGAAGAAAAAGGTAATTATCAAAAAGCAAACTTGTATTTTTAACTGAATATGACCCCAAAGCACAGAGACTCTCCTGTGTTCTTATCATCCAGGGACAGAGAAAAGAGATTTGACATAACTCCATGGGAATTAATGGAGGGAGAAAAAAATAAAGCAAGTTTTGTTTGCTTTCCACTTAGTTCAGAAATTTCAAAATCTGGGCAAATTTTAAGAAACTTCAAATATTTTTAGAGACATTGAACATTTTAACATGTTCATCTGTTTGGTGTGAATAAATAATATTAAATTCAATTGATAAGTACTGTGATGAAACCAGAATCTAATTTCCATACAGTCATAATCAGGATGAGAGATAAAACAGTACATGTTTGTGTGATTCCTAGTTCATGTTTCTGTCTTCTAGTCTTCTAAATATATTTAACAAGACTTCTATTCTGTCTGGTTTCTTATCTCATGTCCTCTACGTGCATTAAAGGATCAAATCTTTACTTTGGGTCAAGACTTGGTGAATTAGGCCATCTATGTTCACCCTAAAATTTATTGGTATCATGAGTGAACGTGGGGGACATTGGATACTAGTAATAAGCTTATGTCAGGGGATTGAAATTTTCTTTCATATCTCATCTTTTTAATTATGTGAGATTAGAGGGTTGAAGTTGTTCAGACCTGAACTAGATGGATAGAGCAGACATTAAAAGAATTTTCTCTCTATCATGTGTACTTATGTATTCCAGAGGGAGAATAAAAATTTCTGACTTTTATAGCAATGGGGATTTTAGGGACAGTATGATTAAATAAGCAAGATAAACAGAGCCTCATGAAGCCCACCATTGAAGCTGAGATTAAAAGGTTGGAAGCCATGCCTGCTGTTCTCAGAGTAAAGAAGAAAATAGAGAGAAAGAAGAAGACAAGGGAGGAGGGAAAGAAGTGGGTAGAGGAGAAGGAGATCACAGATTGACATTCTGATCATCCTAACCAAATGTTTATGAATGACACAGCAGAGTTAGACTTATAAAATTATGTTTGCTTCTGGTTTCTGAGAGTAACATGTTCAACTAAAAGTGTTTAAAGGCATAATAAAATATTAAGAGTCCATCCACTTTTATAAAATATTTTAAAATTTCTTTATCCTACTTCTATAATTTTATCCATCTGGTCAAATATAGAATCAGAGCCAGGGAATTACTTTCACTCCTGAGGTTTATTTCAGATACTTTCTGAGTTTTGATCCCATTTAGAGACTTCCCTCTCAGTTACTAGCTCTTTTTGAGAAGAGCCTGTGGTGCTGTGGTGAAAGCTGCAAAGACCTCTCTAAGTGGAAGAAATGAGTATTAGCCAAATGCCAAGAACAAAGCTTATTATGTTTAGATTATGACTGTATATAACTTAGTCCCACTCATGTACAGTGGCTGTTCAGATTTATGAGCTGAAATGTTTACATGTTGATATCAACTCTGCCCTGGTTGGTTTTTATTCTTGGATATTTGCAGAGTTCCCACTTTCAAGTACATTTAGAAAAAGCAGTCCGCATCAGGACATCTGGCATTGTCCTTTAAATGTCACTTTATTCAGTCTTTGACTGCCAGTTTGTTTTTCTTTCTAACTTGTTCAGTTTAGGACAGCCCTATCATGGTTTTTACCATCTCTTTGTGGTGTACCTCCACTATGAAAAATAATGTACAATACAATAAAAGCACCTTCATCACACACTCCAAAAATCATATGCTTTGTAAAACAGGCAAATGACCGATGAAAGGAATAATATTCTATTATTTATTAATATTTATGTTTAATTTCCAAGGACAAATGAATGTATTCTTGGTAACTATGTTCTCTTGTGAATCGTGAATTTTTGAAACTCCTTTGATAACAACAACAAAAAAACATTCATTTAATATAAATTTTGCTTCACTTTGGAAAAAAGTAGAGATGAAGACATTTTTAATTGTTTAAAAGGACACATTGTTGGAATGAACATTATAGCTTTTGTGTCTTTGAATAATTTTATTTCCTTGATCCCTATGTAACCCTTCCTATTTGGAAGTTGTTCGCTAGAGTGGTGGAGATGTCATTTATCTCTTGTCTGATTCAGATTTAGTTATTAATGTGACTTACACTTATGAAAGAGCACACTACTTCCATCATCAATTACTGTTGTAGTTTTAGTACTGTCCTATTAAAAGGTAGACTCTAAAATCCTTTTGATCATCCTCCAACAGTGTTCACATTACTTCATACTTGACTATCTACCTCTTAAAAAATTAACTATGCATTCAGATCCATCAACTAATATTTATCTGAAAATGTGTAGTCTAAATATAATAGCAGGTTACTAGTGGGTCTAAAGTGCCATCTTACTTCAAAATGGAAGACATGTGACTCATCTTTGGTTAACTACTTTCAGAATTCAAGAACAGAGATGCATCAGGCTATCTTCCAGTTCATTATGTGAAGTCAGGAAGGTATGAAAAAGGGATTTTTGTTTGTGAAAAATAAAGTGACAAAAAGATGTCTGGTTTTCAACCAGATAAAACCATCAAAATGCTCAAGACATGGTTTTCACTGATTTAAAAATCAAACTCAAAGTATTATATTTTCAGATTTCAGTATGTATAAAGGTGGCATTTCAAAAATCAAGTTAAATTTATTTATTCTTATTTATGATCATTTTACCTATAAAATATGAGCTATGCCCTTGCACACTAAGTACTATATTGAAAGATTATTAGTTTTTAATTGAAAGAATTCACTTATGATATTTAATTAACTCTAGAAGGACTATTACAGATTTTGCAGTCTATTTCTCAGTTCAAAGTAATAGCTCCTCAATCAAAAGTTTTGTTACTTTACATGTTTGAATATTACATCCTTGATCAGTAGACAATAGGATACAATAAATATATAATATTTTAGAATGGTGATGTTGTGATACACTGTAGGGACAACATTAAGTAGGTGGTTTTAATAATATTAAAGAGAAAGAGAAATGTTTTCTTCTAGCCTAATTTGTTTGTGATATTCATATTAAAAAATCTCCTTGGCTCTTGTGGCAAAACATCTCACATTTATCAGCTGTCTTCTTTAGGTCATAAAGTAAAACAGAGAATTCTTGCAGTGTTCCTAGTCTAAGGAAAATCTGGTCATAAACCAAACTATGCTGAAATGTCTGCTATATTTGGATCTAAGAATGTTTGCCAAATATGTGATTGCCTTAACTGTGTATGTTGTTCAGCCAAATCTCAACAAGTATAGTTTCATTACACTGAAAACCCTGACTTTAAGCATTGTCTTGCTATAGAGCACATATTTATACAAAAAAATATGTAACCAAGTGTCAGTGAAGCATAGATACTATAATAAAATTAAGTATCATCAATCACAAAATAGACCTTTACACCAAAGTCCTGTATTATCTCTTAGTAATATTAGAGGTCAGTGAAAAAAAGTCCCCATTTTAATGATGTGGAGACATCTGCAAAGCCCATAATATGCTTGTATCTTTGTTCCCAAACTTGGAGTTAAAATATCCACAGTGTTCACGTACCATGGGTAAGTTTTAGAAATACATCAAAAATTCCAAAGTTTAAATGGAGGATACAATGGAAGAACAAAAGAACAGATATTTCTTTGTCCAAAGCAACTCTATTCTTTTAGGGATGGTGGACCTCTATGTCAAGCACCAACTTCGCAGTGAGAAGAATTATGAAGATGAAGCACCCATCTTGCCAGCCAGACAAGCTGAATCAACATTTTAGATTATTGGAGTAGCATTTTTAAATACTGTAGCACTCACAGCTTAAAATTTGATGCAAAACATTGCCATGCTGTCTATGTTCGTGAAATGGTAAAATTGCATATTTCCAAAGAGCTGATTTAACATGTTAATAACATACTAACTTTCTTTATACCAAGAGTTTTTCAGCCTAATTCCAAGGATGAGTCTCAGGATGTTTCTGAACTCTTTTGAATTCTTGCAAAATTCTGATGGGATAAGCTTGTGTATATTTTGTTGTTGGGGAGGGAGTGGGAAAGTTGGTTAGAAGATCTATATTTTCTATTAGAGTCTTAAATGGATTTTGACCCATCCGAAGCTGAAAACCACTGCTATGTTTCATTCTGTTCTGGTACTTGGCTGCTTTCTCTCCTTGCACTCTTCCTTCTACCTTCATAATGCAGTTTATTGTGCCCTAGGTATATATTCTGAATAGTTGGAATGAAAAGTTCAGTTTTAATTGTTTCTGCTCCATGATGTAATTTAACAGTGATCTGGGTAAGTTCTAATAGAGCAACACCATAATAAAATATACTTCCATGGAGCTTTGTTAAGTATGTCTGCAATAGTATACTACTTGTTTCTAAAACTATTTTCTATTTTACATTACATGGATATAAGAAAATTCCCATTCTAATAATTAGAGTGAACTCAAATGTCTCCAGAGCAAGGCGAGATGTAATTCATAGGTACAGCTTTTTTTTATTAGACTCCTTAAAAATTAACTGTTTCACCCCCACCATCCTCATCACACAAGTTTATTGTGGTGTGACTTCAAATTTTCCTGGTGTTTTGTAAGTACAAAATCCATGGGAAAGAGCAGTACTGAATATCGTTTGCATAGTTAGTTGAATATATTACTAAGAATATATATTTTAAATTGCCATTACCCTTTTATAACTTTATTGTTATTTTTGCTATCCTTATCCTAGAAAATAAATTGGGAAAAGAAATTAAAAGTATACTTTTGAAGAACTCCTTTGAAGCCCAGTTCATGTTTAATACAGCTGCCAAGATACTCTACTAAGTTCACATCATTATTACAAAGGTTTTTGTAACACTTGTCTTCTTAAAATAATAATTAAAATGCCAGTAATTTGGACTTAAATATTTTTAGTTATTTATTTTGAGATAATTTTAGATTTGCAAAAGATTTATAAAACCAATACAAAGAAGTCTGGTATATACATTACCGGGCTTCCCTTTATGTTAACATGTTACATGATCATACAATTGTTAAAACAAGGAAAATAACTTTGGTGCATTTATATTAACTAAACTACAGATTTATTTGGATTTCACCAGTTTTCTCACTAATACCACTTTTTTGTTCTTGGCTCCAATCTAGTCTTGTATTTATTTATGTCTCCTATGCGCTTTCAATCTATGACAGTCCCTTAGTGTTTCCTTGTCTTTCATGACCTTGAAACTTTTAATTAGTATTGGTCATTTTATAAAATGTCTATCAATTTGCACCTCCCTTATATTTTCTTATTATTATGCTGACATCATGCATTATTGAGAAAGATACTATAGAGGTAATATGCCCTTCCTTCTGCATCACATCAGTGTGTACATAATGTTAATATGTATTACAGTACAGGGATGTTAACTTCAATTACTTGGTTAAAATGATATTTGCTAATGACAATTTGCTAACTGTCATTCTACAATTAAAATCATTATGTTTCCCTTTATACTTACTAAATATTTGGGAAAAATTCTGAGTCTATGTAGGTATTTTGTTCTCACTTAAACTTTTGCCCACCAATTTCATTATCCATGGATAGATGTTGTCTGCAATGGTAATGTTTTAATAGTGGTTTTCTATTTTATCCATTTCTTCTACAATTATTAGTTAGAATTATTTTGTAAAAAAGAGGTGTTCCTTCTCCCTTATTATTTCTTTATTCAGTTTTCTTTATATCAGCATGGAATCATCTATGATTGCTATATTCTTTGGACTATTTTTCATTTTGTTTTTGTCATTAATGTTGTTCAGCTTGAGCAACAAAACTTCTATCAGCTTGGTCTTTCAGTTTGGCTCATATGCCCTTTTGGCATGATGATACCCTTTTTTTTTGTTTCCTTGTTTGTTTGTTTGAGCACTTCCTCAACTTCTAGCACCACAAGATACTCCAGGATCATTGTATAATTTCCCTACCCAAGCCCTAAAATCATCCATGTCTCCATGAAGTTCTGATTCCTTTTGTTAAAAATGCCATTAGAAACCAAGAACTGGGTGCTAAGTGTAGTTTCTAGTGGGGTGCAACTGTTTTTAATAGCTCTTAGTGAACAGAGACAGGAAATATATGCATGTATATTAAATACATACATTCACACACACACACGCATATACGTAATTCATTCTTACACCACAGGGTTCATTCTAAACTTTCATCTATTTTATTTATAACTTCTTGAGAAACCTGGTTGTCATTATTAACAGCTTATTTACTTATTTTTTCAACTGTTGTATACAAATAAAGTAGCTTAAAAATTGCTAATCCATTACCAACTAGACTACAGTGTTGTGTAGCTTATTTTACCTTTAACCATATGATGTTCAATCAAAATATTATGTTCCAAAGTTGCCATGAAGAGCTTCTTTCTTCCCCATCCACTTTTGTGTAGTTATGTGATTCACTTGTAATACAGTTTGATTCATTTGTGACAATCTGCATTCCATCTTTCCTCCATAGGCTGACTGATAAATTTTCAACATTTACATACAGTAATAATTACCCTTTGCAGTGTACAGTCTTGTTTGTTCTAACAAATGCATACAGTAATGTATCTGCCACCAAAAATCCACACAGAGGAGTTCCATCACCCTCAAAATCTTCTTGGAATAGCTTTTTATAATTAAGCCCCTCTACATTTCTCCAAACTCTGCCACCACTGACCTGTTTTTAGTCCCTATATTTTATTTTCTCCAGAGTTTTTTATCATCTCCTAAGGACATATTTCTTCAAATATGATTTGGAAATCATTACTGGCTACAACAAATTCCCAGATTAATTTTGGAAATAGTTACCCATTTCCCATGATGAATAGTATCACATCAACTCTGCACATAACTTATAGAAATATAATAGAATGACTCTAGCGTATAGGTTGCACACAATGAATTCTACTATAGCAGCTAGAAAGTTTGCTTCAGCCTAAGGGTATCACCCTACTTGAGAAGTAACCTGATTGGATATTTCCCATCACACTTTTCTCAGGGTTTCTTTTTCTCATCACCTTTGGTTGTATATATGAACCTACTGCACTCAGTCATGCTCCTGCTGCCAGTTCAGTTATGGCCAGGTTTTAGAATATCTGTCACTTGTGAATGGATATTTTGGCATAGGGACCAAGAAGTCCATGTTATTTTAAATAATCTGGTTTGGCTATAGAAAATGTTTGCTTACTTGACTAGGGTTTCAGATATTAGCTAGATAAAAGATAGTCATTAAAAAAAAGTCCTTCAAAAGCTTAGAAGGATATTTTTTTCTGTTCTTTGCTATAAGGCCCAGAAGACTACTGTTGATACCCTCTGAAGCCTTAATAAGTTTTTATGATAGAAGAGATATTTCAGTAACCAGAGCATTTAAAGTAAGATTATTAAATTTAGGACCAACATACAAATATCACCCATAGTAGAAGGGTGGCTTGGAGATACAGATTATCTTTAATCTTCCCATATTAATAGAAACCAGAAACAGATTCCTTTCGTCATTCCTGACAGATAATAATAATTGTAGTGATTTCTTCTCTGGTTCTAATTTTGGGAGGGAAATCTGATTTCTTATAACTCTCTGTATAATATCATCAGTTCTCATAACAACTCTGAAATTTGTGTTATTCCACTTTGCATATTCACTTTCTTGCCCAAAGTTACAACAGCAGAGTTGTATTTTGACTCCAAGTTTTTCTAATTTGAAATTCCATGACTTTTTTCACTTATATCTACTTTTTAAAAGGTGATTGCATATCTTTTACAGCAAGATTATTGATATTCTATGACTCGGGTGATATCTTAGAACATTCCAATACTCTATCCATCAAATGGGTTTAGCATTGTCTCCCAGGGAATCTGGTGTTTGTATATATCACAGCCAACATTTATGTGCATGTGATTGTGCATTCCATTCACAAGTCAATGAGTCAATCTGCTTGCATCCAGATGTCCATTGTCAACTTTCTTTTGAGAGACTTCAACTGTCTTAGCCCTCTCTCCAATACTTAATTACTCAATAAACACAGCCAATCTGAAATTTGCCTTTGGTCTTTTCAGGTCTTCATTTCCTCTAGGTTATTAAGTTCTAGGAGGACAATCACAGGTGTAAAGGGCATCAAACATATCTAAGGTACATACTATCAACATGATTTTTTGATTTTGACCTTGATAACCTAGCTAAGGTAGTATATGTCAGGTTTCTCCACTGTAAATTTACTTTTTTCCTTTCTTCTTAAACTTTACTCTTTAGAAGAAAATCATTGTGCAAAGCTCACACTTAAGAAGTGAGAAATTATTCCAAATATTTGGGATTTTTCTACAAAGGAAATTTGTCTCTTCTCTGTATTTATTAATTTATTCAATCGTTGTTGCTATCCATGTGGACTCAGATGTTTATTTTATACCTTGGATTGTGGTCCAATACTACTTCATTTTATTTCCCAAAATGTTTCAGCTTTGGATACTGAGAGCTCTTTCAGTTGGTTCCTCTGTCACTTTGACATCGCCCCATCAGTGTGTATATTTATTCTATTTTTAAAATATATTATTAGTGTTCACTCTATGATCTCATTTTTGGAAAATTAATGAAAGTTATATGCATGTATAATTGGAATACATCACTATTAATAGTTGTTATGCTGTTTCAGGATAATGGTGATATCAGTGATTTTTCTTTTTCTCTTTTTGCATACCTGATTATTTTTATTATGTATTACTCAGGTATAAAAGTCCATAATCTTGTATGATTAGAAAAGGAATAAACATAAGCTAAAAGCAACAATAACTTCTTTATAGATGAGTGAAGCTTGTGTCTCCTGATGGTCAGGACATGAAGCCAGTTTTGAAGAGTTGCAGCTGCCCTCTACTGGTCAACATTTCTAACCCTTTTGAGAAAAGGCCAGTGTCCTTTTAGAAATGCAAGCCTGCCATTTTCTGGGCAATGACAGTTCTGATATCTCAGGAGTTAAAAAATATTCGTGTTTCTGCTACAGAATCTATAGGAAGATTGAGCTCAAGTACATATTTGAGGGGTCACTATGTGAACTTAAAAAAATACCTCCTATAAATGTGAAGTTCATGCTGTGGATTGTGAATAGAAATGGATATATCTGAGAACAGGCCCAGAAGAATATCACACATGCTGACTTGCCAATATTGTACCTCTTGAGTCTGATCTAAAGAAAATATCTTCTTGGATGAGAATATTTCATCCATGACCTTTCTCCTGAGACTGTAGCCATGTCTGCTACAAAGCTACAAATGCCAAGATTTTTCACTGGAAAAAATCTAAAGGGGGAAAAATAACCCAGCTTATTTTATGTACTACTCAATTAAGTTTAAACTGTCTAGTGTGAATTTGTGAGAAAGGTTAAAAGTTTAATACGTGATTTAGCCAAGAGGGAAATTCATGTCTTGGGTAAATAATTTTCTCCCATGGACAAGGTGCCCCTAAGAAGCTGCTTGTAACACAGCTGCAAACACCAGTAAATCTCTCTGATCCTTGTATTAGGGCCTGCATTAGTAACTAGGACTGGCAACAGACAGAAAACAGAATAAGTAAATCATTTGATTGGAGTGAGGCAGAAAAAAATGCAGTGGAGTTAGGGCATTTGGGAGAGTTAGAGTAAGGGTGGAAACAGGTTGTTGTATTACAAAGAGGAGCCAGCACAGTCCTCTTTGAGAAAGTGATATTTGAGCAAAATATGAATGAAGGAAGGAAGGAAGGAATAAATAAATGACCTTTAAAAATCTTTTATTTTCATTTAAGTGTGTCATCTTCTATATAAAAACTGCAGTTAATTCTAATTACTCTTAGACTAAGATGCATAACTTTTAATGAGCCCTCTAAGGCTCTGGGTGTTCCAGCCTTGGCTTGGTTCTCCAGCCACATCTTTCACCAGCCCTCTCTGTGTTTACTCTGTTACAATCACATTGCTTTTAGATTTTTTTTTTTTTTACCATATATTACCTTTATTCACCAAGCTCGTTCCCACCTTCAAATCCAAACATCTTCTATTTTTTCTGTGATTCTCCCCTCCCCACCATACTGCCCTCTGCCCCATACTCACCCATAGGCTCTCAATTTAAATGTCATTTCCTCAAATAAGCCTTTTCCTGATCACCTGACCTTCCTCTAACAACTTCCTATGTTTCTCCTAATACTTATCACACTTACTTTGAAATACTTACCTATTTGTTGAATGGTAAACTCCTCCCACCCAGATGGCCACCCTCTACCGCTGGGCTGTAAGCTCCCTGAGATCAGGGGCTGTGTCTTTATTGCTGCCACTCTTCCCAGCACCAAATATAGTTGGTTCATAACAGTTGCTTAATAAATATTTGTTAAACTAATGAATAAGTTAAGTTCTTTGAATATTTTTTGTTTGTTTGTTTTTTCCTATGTAGGTAAACTTGATTATCTGAAATATTAGAAGGAAACTCATGCAGGCGTCCTTTTACAGGATAAAATTTTCTTGTTCCTTCTCTGTTATCAGTCAAATTTGAGTTTTGGAGACAAGAAGTAAGACATGACAGAGGCAGAGATTCTTGAACTGAGAAGTTTGTCTATACTCTCTTGGAAGTTTTATTTAAATCTGTTTCATATAGTGATGGGATTGCAGAAAAGCTAAATGTAGCAGTTTTGATTATAGCAGTGATTCGTTTGGCATCGATCTCAAAGTAGAAGAAAGAAACAGAAGGAGATCAATTGGGAGAGTCCCAGTACAGCTCATCTTCTGTGTTGCTAGAAGAGACAATTTTCTAAATTACTTTGAAGAGCCACAGAGGTTCTTTAAATGAAAGGATAAGTGCCTAGGCTGGTGCTTAGAAAATCCATTTAGAGAGACGTATTTCTTTAGGGCAGTTGTGCGTTCTCAATGATAACTACACATTAGACTCACTAAGATAATTTTTTTTTTTTTTTTTTTTTTTGCGGTATGCGGGCCTCTCACTGTTGTGGTCTCTCCCGTTGCGGAGCACAGGCACCGGACGCGCAGGCTCAGCGGCCATGGCTCACGGGCGCAGCCGTTCCGCGGCATGTGGGATCCTCCCGGACCGGGGCACGAACCTGTGTCCCCTGCATCGGCAGGCGGACTGCCAACCACTGCGCCACCAGGGAAGCCCACTAAGATAATTTTTATACAAGGCACATGTCCAGGCCACACCCTACACCAATTATATCAGAATTTCTAAGGGTGAGATCTAGGCATTGATAGTTTTAAAAAATTCTCCAGGTATCCATGATGTACAGACCACTTTGAGGAACATCGATTTAAGTAAAGGCAATTTACTCTATTAATATATAAGTATCTCTAGATGGATACATATACATAAATTAAACAGTGCACATATATTAAAACTTTGGTTTAAACAAAATAAATATAAGTATAATAAATATAAGTACATATCAATGTAAATTAAACTAAATGTCAGATTATTTCTATCTTGTCTGGTCAGTAAGAAGAGATTTCCACTAAGGGTAGAGAGAGCACTAGTTGGAAAGAGAAGGTTCTGAAATTCTCTCTCAGTTGGGAAGGGAATGGCTGGGAAGTGTTGGGAGAATGTCTAGAAGTTAGAAATCCAGAACAGGATGGGGGCAGAACACAGATGGATGCATATAGAAAAACTTGAAAGTAAAGTTGACAAGTGTGCTTCAACATTTCACAACTGCACCTAGGCAAGTCCTAAACCCCAAAGGCAATGGGCCTCTCAAAGGTCCAGTGGCTGGGGAAAAGAATACAGTCCCCAAAAGGTCTGAAAGAGCAGGAACTAAAAACTGTAGGAAAATCTGTTTGGGAGAAGCAGTCACTGCGGCCATGACTGTCAAGCTAGAGACAAGAATCTTCAAATTTTAATATAACCGGAGTTACTGTGCCCCTTACAGGTAATATGGATGGAAATAAGCACCTGCACATATGCAAGACTATGAAGCTTGTTTTAGTAAATCTATTCCTGTCTTAGATTTACATTCCTGAGACATATTTTCATCAGTTTAGTTATTTGACTTTCTTATATGATTGACTTTTACTTAAATATGTTGCTTACTCCTAATCCAGATTTTGACCAAAAATTATATCCATACAGACTCTTCACTAAGTCCAAATGTTAAAAAATTATTTCTTGACTTGAAGCATCCCATATTTTGTTCATATCAGTAATTACAAGCAGAGAAACTTAAGAACATGCTTAGTATATGAAAAACAAAGAGGGTAATGCATCTCCTATATTCAGGAACCAAAACTTGAAATTGTCTAACCACAGTGCATAACTATTCATTCTGGATGAATAAGACCTAGTTCTATTGTACTTGGCACCCTTGGGAGAGCACCCATGTATAGCTCTTCATCTTGAGGAAATACTCTGTTGGATAACAAGTGACTTCTTCCTCATGCTAGTTCAACTGAGTTAATCCAACTTTGCCTCCATAACTGCAGTTGACGATGAGACCCGACAAGATCCCTTTGATGTCTTCTGCTACTCAATGTGGTGTAAAAAAGGAACCTATGTTTTAAAGAAGGAACAAAAGTGATAACTCCATGCAGGTTAGACTTTCTAGTTGTCCAAAAAATCTGACTGCAGAGGTTAGACTGCCACAGAACCTCTCAAGTAGATGTTTCTAAATATGAGAAGCAGCAGTGATGCTTGATTTCAATCACAAATGGTGCTTCTTCCCCTTATCCAAGACTGGATTTCATTAAAGCTGAAGGACTCACTATAGGTTTGTTTATTTATTTTGATAGTGCAATGTTAAAGTGAACAAAAATTTGGAGAGGAGGATAATGGTACTTTGAATTCTAGAGAAAATTATTCTCAAGACTTTAATTTTACTCAAATCTCTACCTGCTTCTGAACTTATTTCTTGGCAAATATGATAGCAAGAAGAAGGAAGAAAGGAAATTAGTAAAATTGTATGTGTGTGACACGTGGGAGAAGGGTCAGATGATATAAGTATTGTAATTGGTGACATCTAGGAACATCTGAGAGTTTATGGGTGTTCAGAAGCCTTGCTTTGCCAGGCAGAAAGTATTTTATTCTATGCATGATCTGTTGGACAGGATACAACTGTGGAATCTATATCTCATCCTTCAAAAGTATATCCTTAAAGGAGATGTTGCTAAAAGCAATGAAAGAAGGCCCACAATGTGGGTGCATAAGGATCAAAATTTAGCAAGTACATCAGAATTTCATTCAGGTACTTCAACCTTGACCAAAATGCTATGAAGATTTCTTATAACTGGTGGCTGAAAAATGAAAGGATCATTGCAAATTCAATGCCACCATTAGAATTTAATCTTGTTTAATTCTATATAAAAGACTAGTTTCCCCACTTTGGGTTTTGTGTTTGGGATTCCAAAGGCCACATCCAGACTTGATGGTTCATTAGAAGGACTCAGAGGACTCAGAAATTGTTATACAAATGTTTATGGTTTATTATAATAAAAAGAGACAGAGTAAAACCAGCAAAGGGAAAAGTCAAAGGGTGAAGTCAAGAAGAAATCAGGTGCAAGATTTCATGTGATGCCTCTTGGTGGAATTACATAAGACATACTTTATTCCCACAACAATGGTGCTTGACAACATGCATGGAGTTTTGGCAATCAGAGAAGTTAACTTGAATTTTGCTGTCCAGGGTTTTTTTTTTTTTTGGTTCAATCATGTAGACCTAAAGCTCTCATGTCAAGGTTCACAACTCAGAGAAAAAAACAAGTATTCACCATAAATCACACTGACCACATAAACTGTCTACTCAAACAGGTAGAGCATGGTACAAGACCTTAGGCATGCAAAAACATCCTTATCAAGCAAAGAATTCCAAGAGCTCAGTGCTCAGAGTCCAGGAGATTTCCTAGAGTCCGTCCTGAAAATAGGCCTTTATTTGAATGTACAGGGACTGGCCAGCCAAGACTCAATCTAAGATATTACCATAAGATTTTGAAGCACAAGTTTTAGTTGTCTCAGTTGGTACAGATACTCAAGTTGATGGAATCATGTAGAAGTCTCTTATTATTATTCATAGAAGCTGTGATAAACCTGGAAAATCTAGTAATTTATTTTAAATCTTTAGAAAAGTATCAAAGGAAGTTGAAAATCAAATTCACTCTCATCATGAAATATTTTTTCATGTATATTCCAAGGGCCTTTAGTTCCTAGAATAAATATGGCACAGGGCATGGGCATATCTACCAGGTTTATTTTCCAGTTGTACTTCCAATTTGAGGCAGCTTTTTTTTTTTTTTTTTTTTTTTTTTTTTCGGCCTCTCACTGCTGTGGCCTCTCCCGTTGCGGAGCACAGGCTCTGGAGGCACAGGCTCAGCGGCCATAGCTCACGGGTCCAGCCGCTCTGCGGCATGTGGGATCCTCCCGGACCTGGGCATGAACCCATGTCTCCTGCATAGGCAGGTGGACTCTCAACCACTGCGCCACCAGGGAAGCCCCTGAGGCAGCTTTTTAATTGAGAAATATATCATCTGCTTTGACAATGTCCTTCAAAATATATATTCATCAATCAGGACTCATAGTGGAAATGCCCAAGACCCACTAAAAAACATGAGTTACCTATTGGCTCACATCTCACATAACAAACTGATGAGGAAGACAGATGGAAGCTAAACTTAGGGAAACCAGCAACGAAATAATTAAACATTGTCAGATCTCTGTCTCTCTCCATCTCTCATTTCTACCCCTCACTGGCTGTCAGCTTGACTCTTTTCTCCATAAGCTTTCTCCACTGAGCAGGTAGTATGGGAAGCCAGGAAAAGGATTCTTATTGCCTCATATGCTTACCCTTGGACCAATAATTCTCATCAGAGAACAACATTTTTTAAAAGATGACTCTACCATTAATTTATTTAACTCCAGCCACAATGGGGTAGGGAGTTGTACTGATTTGAATGGTGGCCTCCCAGGATCCATGAATGTTACCTTATTTGGGGAAATTGTATTTGCATATGTAATTAAGTAAAGGAACTTAAAATGAGGATATCTTCTTGAATTATATAGGTGGCTCCAAAATCTAAAAATCCAATGGCAAGTGTCCTTGTAGGGGACACACAGGGGAGACGTACAAGTAGAAGATGAGAAGGCGGTGTGAGGACAGATGCAGAGATTGGACTGATGTGGTCACAAGTCAAGAAACAACCGGAAGCTGGAAGAGACAAAGAACAGAGTTTCCCCTAGAACCTACAAAGGAAATACAGTTTGTACAACACTTTGTTTCAGACTTATGGCCTCCAAAATTGTGAGAAAAAACATTTCTGTTATTTTAAGCCACTAAGCTTGTGGCCATTTGTTACAACAGCCATAGGAAACTAATAAAGTGTTTTTTGTTTTGTTTGGCTTTGTTTTTAAATTTTTAAATAACTAGATTTAGGAGACTTTCATAGAGCAGAGAGTTTCTATTTATTCTTCACCTACGTCCCTTATGTTAACGTCTTACATTAATCAAAACTAAGAAATAAACATTGGTACAACACTATTAATTAAACTACAGTCTTTATTTGGACTTCACCACTTGTTTGTTTGTTTGTTTCATTAATGTCTTTCTTTTTTTCTGTTTTAAGATCCACTACAGGATACTATGTTGTATTTAGTCATCATGGATCCTATTCTCTTCCAATCTGTGATGGTTGTGTCCACCACAGCTGGGAATAAGAAAGGAGAAAAGGTTAAGGACAATGGAAAAAAGAATAGGTAGAGATGAAGTCTGTGTATTATAGAGGTAGCAGTTCCAGGAGACACTGATGACCAAAGGAAACATGGGCATGGATGCTAGAGACTACTACTATGAACTGAATGTTTGAGTCCTCCCCAGATTTATATGTTAAACCCCTAATCCCCAAGTGTAATGGTATTTGAAGATGGAGCCTGTAGGAGGTAATAAGGTCATGAGGGTGGAGGCTTTATGATGATACTAGTGATCTTATAAGTAGAGACAAGAGAGCTCTCTCTCTCTCTTTATATCACTTTCTCTCTCTCTCTCTCTCTCTCTCTCTCTCTCTCTCTCTCTCTCTCTCTCTCTCTCTCTCTCTCTCTCTCTCTCTTTATCTCCCTGCCATGTGAAGATACAGTGAGAGGCTAGCTATCTGTGAACCGGGAGGAAGGTCATTACCAAAAACCCAAGCATGCTGGCACCCTGATCGCAGACATCCTGCTTCCAGAACTATGAAAAATAAATATTTATTATTTAAGCCACCCATGGTACGTTAATTTCTTATAGCATCCCAAATTGACTAAGCCATGCACTATCTGATTAGAGGGGTCTTTGCTGGGTTCTAAGGAAGAGGTTTCTTGTTAAGGGTACTCCAGTAGCAAGATCTAGTAAACTGTGTAAAAATTCATTCAAAGTAATGACTTGGGCTGAGTTGGTAACTAGACCTGCTGGACCAATTCTGGTTCATAGAGCATGAATCTGGAGAGTTATCTTCCATATGGCAAGCCTTACTGTTTTCTATAAGGATTGAACAGTTGACTAGAAGTTGCCCCTTATTTATTATCCCTGGGTGGTGGTACTTTCTAAGGTATTTGCTCAATCCTACCTGCTCTGCCCAGGCCTCTTCTACTTGTTCAATGTAGAGTCTCATCAGTGTCCATGCTTCATCTCATAACACCACTGGCTATTTCAGTCCCTCTATGGCATGGGTTAGACAGAGCACTGTATCATTTTTACCCACTGTGGTGGAAGCTGTAGGAACTCCAGTGCCCAGTGCAAAGCTTCCTGAACTCAGGGAGACTTTGGCCTCCCCAGTTACTCTCAGGGGTACTAGGTAACCCAATGCAGCAGTGCTGGGGTTTCAGACTATCGGGATAAAATATGGTCACTGAGAATCAGGAGAAATGGAGGAGCCAACGTATAATTTCTTCACATTTACTCACATCCTCCCTCATCCTCAAAGAGTCATCTTGGGGAAAATATTTTAATTTGCCTTTCCACTGACTGAGCAACACTCAGCAAACATCTGCGTTTCTTGTGGCCAGCTTAGTAACATGCCACCTTGAATGTGATTTTTTTCCCTCAAATCTTTGTAACCTAGAATTTGCATCCCTGCCCACAGTGTTACCACATAAACTGTTTCTGGCTCTATTTTCTAGGGGTGCTTTAAGTCATCACCCTTCTACCACTGCACAAACACAAACACCCTGCCAAGTCACACACTCATTTCACTGCTTTCAGCAGGAGCAGATGTTTGTGTCCAACTATGTTGATTCCTTCCTTTAGTCTATCTTGGAAGCAGTTAAGAATTTCTGCTCTTGAGCCCTTCTTCCAGTTGGGGGAACACATCAAGATGCAGCTGTTGCACTAGGAGTTACAATTCTGCAGGCCTGACAACTGGCACATTCCATCATGCAATAAGAATTCTCAGGATGTGAAATCAAAATACTAGCTACAGGCACAACTTAATATCCCAACGGTGGTGTGGGTGGCATAAATAAAAGTATTTATTTTATTTCTCCTTAGAGAGAACTGAAAATGGTACCTCTGTACCGTCTTTTGCCAAGGTGGATTTTTGATTTTCCACAAAGACTTGGAGCTACACAAAGGATCCTGAGAATTTTACTGAATTAATTCTAAATAACTGAGAAGAAAACGATTAATAACATGTTGAAGAATTGAATAGTGTTACCCCAAAATTCAAGCTCACCAGAATCTCATGTGATCTTATTGGGCAAAAACATACTTTCAAATGTAATTAGTTAAGGATCTTGTGATGAAATCATTCTGTGCTTACCATGAGCCCTAAATCCAAAGACTGGTGACTTTATAAGATGAGGAGAGGACACATAAACACAGGGATTCGGGATGGAGACTGTGAGAAGATAGAGGCAGAGATTAAAGTTATGCTACTACAAGCCAAGGAATGTCAGGACCCACCAGAATCTGGAAAAGGCAAGGCAGGATTCTCTCTTAAAGCTTTTGGAAGGGGTATGGTCCTGCCAACACCTTGATTTCAGACTTCTGCCTTCCAGAACTGTGAGAGAATAAATTTCTGTTCTTTTAATCCACTCATTTTATGGTACGTTTTAATGGCAGATCTAAGACACTAATACAGAACACAATGGGAAAGCCCAAAGCAGCAGAAAATGCTGATTGGCTAAGAGAACTAACATGCAGGAATGGAGGTAAGAAATGAAAACAAACAGCAAGAAACCTGATGCCAAGTCATGTCTTTGCCTCATTCCATAGCTTTAACCTACCTACTAGAGGCTAATAGTCTTCCCATCTGGGTTTGTGGGTCACACATTCAAAGAGTAGAGCATTTCTTGATGCTAAATATGTAAAATTGTGTAACATAGGGAAAGTGATATATTCTTCTATGGTCTCATGTACCAGTCTTGAAACTAATGCTTTAAATAATCATCTTATCATTCTACTAGAAGTCAGTGTATTGATAAATAATTGGTTAAAATAAATATATTAAGATTCTAGAGGAATCATAAGATTTTTCTTGATGACTCCTTTTGATTACTTGACATCACTGAGTAACGAACAGCTTTAAGTTTTTCTCTTACATGATGAGTTTAAAAAGGTTTATCATAATTTAAGGATTGAAGGATAGCATTACTAGTAATAGATCAACTGGTAAATCAAATTTTATATCATTTTAATGATCATGGATAGAGTGATTAAAGTTTGAAACCAGTAGGTAAGACTAAAACCCATAAGTTTCAAGTAATGGTCTAGCTCTAAAATCTTTTCTTTAATTGGTTTTGCTTCTCTTTATGACTTTTTATACCATCTTCTTTTCTATAATTCTCCAATCTCCAGTGTGAGAAAAACTGTAAATATAGAACATATGTATCAATTGGAAATTTTGCACTCTATTACTGATTAACTCTGTAGAATAACACCTCATACAATTTAACTTTTCCTGGCTATTGAAAATTATTCATATCCCCCCTAAAGTTCTTGGAGATTTTGGAATGTTACAGTAGATACAGTCATCATCAACCTAACAATGGACTTGTTGGTATCATTGAATGACATCAGTTTCATTTATTTGGATATACTAATTTTCCTAAGAAGGCTCTTATGAAGAAGGCTCTGTATAGCTAGAATATTTCATCAGTGAGTCATATTGTCTCCTGGATAAAAACACCAACAAAGCAAAACAAGCTTACACAAGTGGAAAACTCCACATTGTTGAAGAATGAATGGCAGAACCTCAAATGTGTGAATAATGTTTCATTCACAGCTGTTGTGGTTTTTGTCTAGTTGGTAAAATATGTAAGTTTAGCCTCTACTTACCTGTTCCAGCTTGAGCAAAATGCTTTAACATCTGGCACCTTCATTGTATGACTTCAAGGTTGTTTAATTGTCAATTGATATTACCCCTCCATCTCACAGTCATAAAGAAGATGAGACAGGCAGCTGATTAAAACCAATAGATCTTTAATCAAAAATTTCCCTAAATCCTTTAATTTTTTGTAACACAAGGCTACTTATGGTCTTTGTAACTATTGTTATATATTACCTGATACTGCCTAAGAACCATTTCTTGATAATGGGGTATTTTGAAGTGAGTAACTTTCAGAATTTTGTGTTCTATTATTCATGTGTAGAAATAAATTTATTTACAAATAATCATTCCCACACAGTCAAAATGGCTGTTCAGGCCCATTCCAAACCAAGTGAAATGCTGACACACTTTGAAGGAGTCAGCTGATCAAACATGTTGACTTTACAGTTTTTACCTGGCTTTAATAGCAAATTCTAACCTTTGCAAAATAGATTTACCTTGCTTGGGTGAAATTTTCTCACCACAGGATATATAACTGTGATTATTTTGAATCCCATTATGTTTTTTCTGCAATTAGGCTACCCATACTGGAAAAAGAACTAGTTTCTCCATATGGTTTATTTTAAAAAAGTAAAAAGTGTGTGTGTGTGTGTGTGTGTGTGTGTGTGTGTGTGTGTTTTCCAAAGATTGAGTAGAAATACATAGTGTTCTAACACCTGAAATACACAAATGACAAGAGACACAAGAGCATCAACCAATAAAAAATTCTTTAGCAGTGTGACTATTTCTTTTTCCCTTGGAGAATTCTTTCTTTCCAAGCCACTCCTATCACATTTTCTTTCCACCTCCCTTTGAGAATCATGCGATGTCTTTAGTCATAGATCCTTACTTCGAAAATGATATAATTCTTCAGGAATGACTTTTAAAGTGGTTTTTCCCCAATGAATAATCTGTTGAATCATTAAGAAAGGCTAAGCATTTAAAATTTTTTTGTCTCATGATTTCCACACTGAAAGTATCAATGAAAAGTTACTTATTGTCAAAAGGAATGCAATTTTGACTAAAATAACACTAACTTGAAGAAAAGAGAGTAGAATCAATATAAAAAATGCATGTTAATAAAATAAAACTTAGATGTAGAATATAAACAAATGTTCTTTCCGTAAGAATTTAGTCAAAATTCATATATTGATCATCCTTTTAAGAGAAAGTTAAGATTAAACAACTGGCATTTATAAATCTGTCTTTCAAATCAGAGTTCCTGATTTTTTTCTCTAAAATTTAATGCCAAACTTATACAACTTCATCTTACATCTAATAGGTGAACATAAAATGTAAACTTTTTATAATAACTGGAAAGGTAAATGTAAAAACAAGCATTAGCACTAATTATCTTAATGAAATTACCTTTACCTGGATCTAATTGCACTGAACATTTTGGAAGTCACAGTATACACTTAAACTGTACTGAATATAAAATCCACCTAGTCAACAAAAATAATCCTCAGTTCTCTGCTACAGACACCTCATGGCATAGGAGAGACACAGGAGAGTTAAAATAAGTATAATGTGTTGATGGAGGATTAGATTAGAGAAGAAAAGAAAAACTTTACTGCACAGATGGAACTAAAAAGTAAATACAGACATACTTCATTTTCTTGTTTTACTGTGCTTTGCTCTATTGCACTTCACAGATATTGCATGTTTTTTTTTTTTTTTTTTAATTGAAGGTTTGTGTTAACCCTGCATCTACCAAGTCTATCTATGCAATTTTTCCAACAGCATTTGCTCACTTCATGTCTCTTAGTTACATTTTGGTAATTCTTCCAATATTTCAGTGTTTTAAAATTATTATATTTGTTTTGGTGATCTATGATCATAATCTTTGATGTTATTATTGTCATTGTTTTGGGAAAGCCATGAATCCCACACATGTGAAAAAGGTGAACTTATGGATAAATGTTGTGTGTGTTTTGACTGCTAAACCGACCAGTCATTCTCTGCCTCTCTCCCTCTCTTCAGGCTTCCCTATTCCTTGAGACACAACAATATTGAAATTAAGCCAATAAATAACTCTACAACATCCTCTGAGTGTCCAAGTGAAAGAAAGAGTCAGGTATCTCTTATTTTAAATCAAAAGCTAGAAATGACTAAACTTAGTGAGGAAGGCATGTTGAAAGCTGAGACAGGCCAAGAGCTAGGCCTCTTGTGCCAAACAGCCAAGTTGTGAATGCAAAAAAAAAAAAAAAAAAATTCTAGAAGGAAATTAAAATGCTATTCCAGTGAACACATGAATGATAAGAAAGCAAAACAGTATTACTGTTGATTTGGAGGAAGTTTTAGTGGTCTGGCTAGAAGATCAAACCAGTCACAGCATTGTCTTAAACCAAAGCCTAATATAGAGAAAGTGCTAACTCTCTTCACTTCTATGAAGGCTGAGAGAGGAGAGGAGGCTGCAAAAGAAAATTTGAATTTAGCAAAGGTTAGTTCATGAGGTTTAAGAAAAGAAGCCATCTCCATAACATCAAAGTGCAAGGTGAAGCAGCAAGGGCTGATGTAGAAGCTAAGCAAGTTATCCAGAAGATCTAGCTAAAACCATTAATGAAGGTGCCTACACTAAACAACAGACTGTCAATGCAAATAAAACAGCCTTCTACTGGAAGAAGATACCATCTAAGACTTTCATAGCTAGAAAGGAGAAGCAAATGCTTGAGTTGAAAGATTCAAAAGACAAGATGACTCTCTTATTAGGGGCTAATATAGCTGGTGACAGTAAGTTGAAGCCAGTGCTCATTTACCATTCCCCAAATCTTAGAGCCCTTAAGAATTATGCCAAATCTACTCTGTCTGTATTCTGTAAATGAAACTACAAAGCCTGGATGATAGTACATCTGTTTACAACATGGTTTACTAAATATTTTAAGCTCACTGTTGAGACCTACTGCTCAGAGAAAAAGATTCCTTCAAAATATTACTACTCATTGACAATGCACTCAAGAGATCTAATTGAGATATACAATGAGATTAGTGTTCTTTTAATGCTTGTTAACACAACATCCATTCTGCAACCCATTGATCAAGGAATAATTTTGACTTTCAAGTCTTATTATGTAAGAAATACATTTTGTAAGGCTAAAGCTGCCATAGATAGTGATTTTTTTGTTGTTGTTGTTGGATCTGGGCAAAGTAATTTGAAAAGCTTCTGGAAAGAATTCACCATTTTAGATGACATGAAGAACATTTTTGATTCATGGCAAGAGGTCAAAATATCAAAGTTAATGGGAGTTTGGAAAAAGTTGATTACAACCCTCATGGATGGGTTTGTGGAGCTTAAGACTTCAGTGAAATAAGTAACCCCAGATGTGGTGAAAATAGCAATATAATTAGAATTAGAAGTGAAACCTGAAGATGTGACTGAATTGCTACAATTTTATGATAAAACTTTAAGGGATTAGGAGCTTCTATGTATGAGCAAAGAAAGTGATTTCTTGAGATGGAAACTACTCCTGGTGAAGATGCTGTGAAAACAGTTGAAATGACAACAAAAGATTTAGAATATTGCTACTGAATGCAAGTCCATGTGCCTGACACACAGTGAGACCAAACAATACTGAAACATCAGAGTTTGGAGAAGTTTACTATGGGTTCATGTAAGCAGACAAGTGGCTCATGCCTTAAAAAGCCTGAACTCCTCACTCCTCAAAGGCTTTCAACAAAGCCCTTTAAAAGGCAAGGTGAGGGAGGGGTATGGCTAGTTGTTACAAACTTCTTGGTGGCAGATTCTCTTTTCTTGCCGCTGTCCACATAGTTCAGGTCATGGTCAGGTTACATGTTCCTGTAAACCTCCAACAAGAGAAATGTTTTCTGTTTAGGTTAGGTCACAATCAGGTCATATTTTTTCTGTATATTTCAACCGATAGGCAACATTCTTTTACAAAAGGTACAGAGCCAGCATGAGTAAGCACAGGCAACAGAGCACAAAGGTTAAAATAAGGTTAAAGTAAAGGGAACAGATATAATATGGAGTCAGATTTGTTTTTCCCTATTACATTGCATAAATTTAGCTGGTAAAGCAGCAGCAGAGTTTGAGAGAATTGACTCCAGTTTTAAAATAAGTTCTACTGTGGGTAAAGTGCTATCAAACAGCATTGCATGCCACAGAGAAATCATTCATGAAATAAAGAGGCAATCAATGTGGCAAATTTTATTGTTGTCTTATTTTAAGAAACTGCCACAGACACCTCAGCCTTCAGCAACCACGACCCTGATCAGTCAGCAGCCACCAACACGGAGGCAAGATCCTCCATTCACAAAAAGTTACAACTTGCTGAAAGATACGATGAAGGTTACCATTTTTTAATAATAAAGTATTTTTTAATTAAGGTATGTACATTGAGTTTTTTTAAGACATAAAGCTATCACAAACTTAATAGACTATAGTATCATGTGAACATAACTTTCATATGTATTGGCAAACCAAAAAATTTGTGTGACTCATTTTATTGCAATATTCACTTTATTGCAGTGGTCTAGAACCAAACCCACAGTATCTCCGAGGTATGCTTGTAGAAGGTGGTTAAGTGAAGAAGGGAAGAAAGGGATGTTGAAACAGCAGAATAAAATATTCAAAGGTCTGGGAGCATGAAACAATATAGAGCATTCTGTGAAGGCAATAAGGGGATGGAGATGAAGATGGAGATGGAGTTAGAGATGGAGTTGGAGATTGAGATGGAGGGAGTGGGTATTCCAACATGGGCATAAAACCTCTTCTTAAGAGCCACAAACTCAATTGACCATAGTTTTAGCAGAGAAGCCCAACGTCTTATGAGAACAAGTTTAAACACTCTTTTGGGTGGGAGGGGATGTTTTCCTCCTTCCTGGTCATTCCCTCTTCATGAAGGGTGTTCCAATAGTGAGACATCTCTGGCTTTTCACAACCCCTCAGTTATATTTCCCCCGATGGGATTATTTGGCAAGTTTGCGTTCAGGATTAGCAAGCTTTGCTCTGTTTTTGCCATTTTCTTTCTGTTTTGAGAGCCAGTCTGTCCACAGATAGCACAGGTAATAGTTGCTCAAGGCCATGGAATGAACTCTGGTGGTTGCTATAGATTGAGACCTTTAATCTAAGCCAATACTGCATGATACTGGCTGGGTAAGTCTGTCTGATTCTGGACGCCTTCAAGAAATTTGATTACAAAGAAAAGAAAGGGGGGCAGGAGAGACTGTAATAAGAAACAGAGGGTAAGTTAATGAAAAGGTTATTTATTAGATTTTTATTTTTCAGTTGGAAGATTTTTTAGCATGTTTACTGTTTGAGATAAGTCATCAGGAAGAAAAAGGTTAAAAATTCAAAGATGTGAGTTCGGTGAAGAACAAAATTACATAAGGAGAAAGGTGAATGGATCCACGTGTACATATGAAAGAGTTCTACTAAGTATAGAAGCTACTGAGGTAACCATAGAAGTAGGAGAAATAGAAATGGAGGGACGCTGTAGCTTATGACATCTGCTTTCACCTTGGAATGTAAAGCAAAGTTGTTTCCTAAGACATGAAAGTTGTGTAATAGAGCTGAGAAGTAAAGTAAGTAGTAAAAGTTTGACATAGTGTCTAAAAGTGGTGTCTTAAAATGGTGGTTTTCTCTATTGCTATCACTACTTGTAAGACAAACATTTCTTTTTCTTTTTTCCTTTGAGTAATTATATTTTCTTAAAGGAATATGTACTAATGCAACTATGAGTTAATTAACTACAATTAAATAAACCATTTGTCTTTCCTTGCGGAATTCTGTTTCTATATAGTCTACATATTTTATTTTCCTCCAGATTTAATTGACTTTTAATTACTTCATCAGAATGACTGTATGGAGCACTTAAACGATTGAGAAGGTAAAACAAATCCAGTTGATAAGTTACATCTGCTTTAGTGTACATGTATAAGTATTTTCAGAAACATCCTAAGACCATACACACATATTTTTAATGAAATGAAACTAAATATTTCTGACAGGAATCACACATTTCTCTGATATTAAACGTTTACAACATCCATGAGGGAAATATGACCTGTTCTCTACCTAAGAATATACTATTCTTAATTTATAGAGGAAATTTCACATATGAAAGTTTCACCTCCTGATTCACACTGCTTAACTTGTAAGTGGTATTTTACTTGGCAGTGTTAGTTATGAGTCATCTATATCAAAGAGCTATTAGTTATAAGGTGTTTTATACATTCCTACTTCATGTAAAAAGTAGAAGTGGAGTTAGAATGCGTTCAGTGAACATGCTTCTCCTTTTTAAGTATATAACTGTTAGTCAATCGTCACTGAAACTAAGTCTGTGACACATCTTTATTGGTATGTCTTTAGAGCGAGACAGCATGGAAACTTTGAGAAAGTAACATTTTCAATGAAGTCAATTCTTTAGGATTCTTTTCTACTCCAATACTTACCTTTTATAGTCAGCCTAGCTTTCAAAATATAGCTTAGATGCTATATACACATACAAATAGACATCTAAATATGGGTAAATTGTAAAAATCAGAACATACATTTAAACTATATAAATGCACTTAGGTCTGAGGTTCTTAAACCTTCAATACCAAATAGTTTTTAAACACTATATATGAGATTATATTTCTTTATATACATATATATGTAAATATATTTAAGGTAAAAATAATTGTTTCCTTGAAAGAATATATTCTAGATATATGTCTTTTAATATCAAAACATAAAATACCATTGATTTGTGATATAGATTATTACAAAGAATAATTATATTTTCCATCTTTTAATATATTTGCCATTCTATTTTGAATATTTTTTCTTTTAATTGATTTCTTGTGAAGAATGATTTAGTAGACACGTATTCTTTGAACCACTTAGCTTCCATTCTCCCATCAGGTAGTAACACTTGGATTTACTTCTCAGTGCTCATAATTGGGTAGAACTGATTCCTATCCAGGTTTTGGAGTAGGCTAATTACTTAAGCCTGAACAGAGGATTACATCTACCTTAACTTCAAAGCCAATGAAATGGTATCTTGAAGGTACCAAGTACAAATATACACTGAAACTTACACCTGTGGTAGTTATCTTCAAATGAACATTTCTGTTAAGATAAATTTTACTTTTATTGTTAACATTTCCTTCTTTATTTTATGAATTAATATTATTTGACCTAATTTTAATTGGAGTATCTGTATGTTTATTATTAACAAGGTATCTTTATTTCTTGAGCTTCATGTTTATAGATGGAAGACTTTTCAGCTTGAGTAACATTCCTGACTTCTCTCTATAATTGTCATTCACTTCTCTCCATGGAAAAAGAAATGACTTAATTAATTGGTAAGCTTGGGGGAAGAAACTGAGTATACCTCTACCAACCCCTTTCCTTCTCTTTTTTCATAACCAGCCTATCTATGGGGCACAAATTTGCATTTGTTCTCTTGTCTTGCATTAATCTTAGTGAGGAGAGCCCTGTCCCTGTGGCAGAAACCCATAATTGTCTTAGTTTTGACTGTGATTGGAGCAGACTCTGTGTAATATAGTGGGAAGCTTAAATATTTCTTCAGGTTTTTAAATCATATCTCCAATCCAGCTTCTCTCCATAATAAACTTTATTTCAAACTATGTCATCTTATAGCTGACAATTCATGGGCCTTGAATCGGGAAGGAGAAGAAATAGATAGTATTAACTTAACCTCATTGAATCCTACACAACTATGACCACTCCAGCTATTTAATATCTCATAGATTGGATATATCCTACTGTAGTGTATGCATAATGTACCTCCCTCCACTGTATGACTTTTTCCTCCCAAATAAGAAGCTTTCTGCATTGCAGGGTTTTGATTATTATTACCACCTTGAAGAATTCTTCTACTATCCCTATAATACTGGGTTAGATCCCTCTCTTGCTTGCAGACACAGTACTATATTGGAGAATTTGTCCTACAACATTTTCATTTACTCTTTAATTGTCTATGTCTGTTACTAGCTCTGGAGCTTTTTCTTGGTACCAGTGTTCTTACTGAACATTGTAACACCAACAAGCAATTATATACTAGACATAGAACAATTATGTGAGACATGTATTAAAAAGAATGATTGAAACAATAGATTGATAAATAGTTGAATTCACTTGTGGTCTATAAAGTACTTTTCCATACATTATCATTTTGCATCTTCCTAACAGTTCAAAGAGTAAAATGTATGACATTCCCTTTTCAAACATAAGGATATTACATTTGTCTAATTTTTAAAAGTATGATACCATATATTTTAATAACAATGTGTACTGTAAATATATTTCAGTTAGCTTTTGGTGTATAGAAAAGTACTCTTAAAGTCAGTGATAAAACAAAAAGTGTATGTGTCGATGATTCTGTAAGTCTGCAGTTAGGGTAGGGATCAGCTGAGGCATCTCAACTTTTCTTCATGTGTGTAAACTGGGATCACTCATGCATTTGTGGTCAGGGGGCAGGTTGGTTGGGGACTGGTTGGTCCAGGATGCCTTGCTTACATGTCTGGAAATTACCTCATGCTGTCAGCAAGGCCACTCCATTTCTCTTTCAAGGCCAACTTGGACTGGTGACTGGTTTCTAACAGTGTGAGAATGCTAATTGCAAGGTTTCTTGAAACTTGTCATTGAAATCCTACATTACTTCTACCACATATTATTAGTCAAAGAGTATGACTGAATTCAAGAAAGTGAAGAATTAGACCCTATTATTTTATGGGAGGAGCGGCAAAGTCATATTGTAAAAAGGTATGAATGCAGAGATTTAAAAAAAAGAAATTGTGGCCACTTTTTGCATCTACCATAAAATATTTATTTAAGGAGGAAAGGATAAGAGAGACTAATATTTATTAAGTGACTATTATATTCCAGGTATTTTGCATATCTTACTTCATTTATTAATCATCATAGAAACTCTATGTGACATGTAGTATCCCTAATTTATAGATAAGAATATTGAAAAACCAGAAAGTTAATTAACATATCCCATTGTCCATAGCTGATAACTGATAGAACTGACCTTCAAAAACTCAAATCTGCATGATTTCAGAGACTTATGTCATGCCACAGAAAAGAAAGTATAAGTAAAATTAACAAATAATGTATTAAAACTAGAAATGCTGGGATGAGAATAGCTTACTTAGAATAATACTTTCTCTGATTATATGGGTAACAAATCACTAGAAAACTTAATGTTTAAGAAAATATTTGTTTAGCTCATAAATTTATGTATCTGCAATTTTGACTGCTCGGCCATGTAGTTCCTCTGCTGTTCTTAGCTGGTCTTGCTTATATCGGCAGATAGCTGACATAATTGGCTAGGTAGCTTTGCCTCTCATGATTGGCTAGCTATTGGCTGAGGTCTGAAAAATGATAGAAAAGAGTTTATTAGTGGAGGCTGATACAGCAGAGAAAAGACTACTAAAGGAGACTATGACACCAAAACATGTAGCAAAATTATCTTGTGAATCCTGCCAAGATAATTTCCAGGTAGAATGTTGAAAGTGTCATTAGATTTCCTTTGTTTTCTTTGATAAGACATGAAGAAGGAGAGATCTGCTAAAATAAATATTTAGTTTCTGATCAGAATTAGAGAGAAATGGAAATTAGAAAGACAAACTGGACTGAAAGCATAATTTCTTCTTATCCTTAGTCTCAAAAATGGATACAAGACTCAAAATGAGATTTGGAGCCAAAGGTTATTCAAATATGTCTCTGAGACTATTTTTAAGGCCTGGCATTCATGGTAACACAAAAAACAACACATATTTATGAATAAATTTAACCAAGGAGGTGAAAGATCTGTACACTGAAAACTACAAGAGTTGGTGAAAGAAACTGAAGAAAACACAGACAAATGGAAAGATATCTGGTGTTCATGAATAAGAAGAATTGATATTGTTAAAATGTCCATTCTACCCGAAGATATCTATAAACTCAATGTAATCCCTTTCAAAATCCCAATGGTATTTTTCATATAAGTAGAAAAAAAAATCCTAAAATTTGTATGGAGTCAAAAGAGACCCTGAATAGCCAAAGCAATACTGATAAAGAAGACTGAAGCTGAAGGCAGCATGCTTCCTGATTTCAAGCTCTTCTACAAAGTTATAGTAAAACAAACAAACAAACAAATACAAAAAAATATATGGTACTACCATAAAAACAGACACTTTGACCAATGGAACATAATTGAAAACCCACAATAAACCCTCCCTTGACAAGAGAGCCAAGAATACTAGATAGGGAAAGGATAGTCTCTTTATTAAAAGGTGCTGGGGAAACTGGATAGACACATACAGAAAAATAAAATTGGACCCCTGTCATACACCACTTTCAGAAATTAGCTAAAAATGAATTAAAGACCTAAACGTAAGAACTGAAACCATAAAACTCCTAGGACAAAACCTAGGGAAAAAGCTCCTTGACATTGGTCTTGGCAATGATATTTTGGATATGACACTGAAGGCACAAGAAAAGCAAAAAAACATCAAACTAAAGAACTTCTGCACTGCAAAAGAAATAATCAACAAAATAAGAAGGCAACCTATGGAATGGGAGAAAATTTTTGTAAGTCCTATATCTGATAAGGGGTTCATATTCAAAATATATAGATTCATAAAACTCAAGAACAAAAAAAATCAATTAAAAAATAGGCAAAAGAAATGAATAGGTGTTTTTCCAAAGGAGACATCTAAATGGCTAACAAGTACATGAAAAGATGCTCATCATTGCTAATCATCAGGAAAATGCAAATCAAACACAGTATCACCTCACTTCTGTTAGAATAACTATCATTAAAAAGACAAGTGATAAATGTTAATGAGGATATGGAAAAATAGAATCCTTTTGAACTTTTTGTGGAATATAAGCTTATACAGCCACTATGGAAAACAGTGTACAGTTTTCTCAATTAAAAATAGAACTACTATATGATCTAGCAATCCCACATCTGGGTATATAGCCAAAGGAAATGAAAACAGGACCCTGAAGAGATATCTGCACCTCCATGTTCATTGCAGCATTATTCACCATAGTCAAGATATAGAAACAACTTAAGTGTTCATCAACAGATGAAGATATATATATATATATATGTATATATATATATATATATATATACACACAATAGAATATTATTCAGGCATAAAAAAGAACGAAATCCTGCCATTTCTGATATGGATGGACCTTGAGGGCAATATACTAAGTGAAATAGTCAGACAAAGACAAATGTATGATATCACTTATATGTGGAATCTAAAAAAAGTAGAATTGTAGTTATCATGGACTGGGTGGGGGCAGGGAAATGGGGAGATGTTAGTCAAAGGGTACAAAATTTCAGTTATAAGACAAATCTGGAAATCTAATGTATAGCATGGTGATTACAGTTAATAATAGTGTACTATATATTTGAAAGTTGCTGAGAGAGTAGATCTTAAATGTTCTCACTACAAAAATAAAATAGTAATTATGTGACCCAATGGAGGTATTAGCAAAACTCTGGTGGTAATCATTTTGCAATATATAAGTATATCAAATCAACACATTGTACACCTTAAACTCATACAATGTTATATGTCAATTATATCTTAATAAACCTGGAAGGGGTGTCTGTGATTAAAATAAAGACACTTGGAATGTGAAGGAATAAATGGGCCAACTGTGATGTTCCAATAGGCAACAGACAAATTGGCAATTGTCTCTACAAGTTTCAGTCATCTCAGCTTTCTTGAGTGTCAGCTATGAATAAGAAGTCGAAAACTCTAATAATCAACACCAACTTCTAACTCAGAGATTCCATGTCATTCTTATTTGCATGCGTATATTTTCATGAACATGCAAGTTTCTTGAGTGGCTCATTTTCAATGTACTAATAGGAGCAAAGTGGCACTAGCTATTGATGTTGGACCATTATTCCCTGCAGACATTGTACCAATGCCCTGGGGCTGGTGAAAATCTCAGATACTAGCAACTCTGGACATGGGCCACCACTCTGTCTTATTATAGTCCTGATGCTCTTAGCCAAACAGCCAATGACTTCAGAGGTGAAGCTCTTTCAGACCTTCTGTTGGCCATTTCCATTGGACATCAGGCCATTCTAGACATATTTGGATACAGTTGTATCTAGTATCTGTCAAATTATAAGGCGAGTAAAGAATATTCAGCATTAGTGAACTGGGCTTCTGAGCACCAGAGTGAGGCTACAGCCATGAAGCAGGGCAGTTAAAGAACATGGCAGGGGTTGGGTGTCTCCAGTTGCAGAGACAGACAGTCAATTTTGAGTCTTTTTGAGAGAAGAGGAGATACAAAGGAAGGTGAAACTCTGGCTATAATGGCAAAGCTAATACTAAAAGTCAGAGAGAAATACAACAGTGATGGCTGTATCTTTTGCTGAGGCTACTGTCATTAAAGCTAAGGGAGTCCCTTCAATGGGAATATTTAAAGTAATGGGTTGCATTTAAATACACGTATGAGAATTAAACCTTTAGGATTTACCAATCCTTAACATTTTTTTCAAGACGTTAAGAAGAGACTAATGAAGTGTAATCCCAATGCTAAAGGGGAATAATCCCAATTCACAAGAGCATGGCTTTGACTGCTGCCTGAAATTTGGTCATGGTATATGAACACAGAGCATCCTATAATTGTACCCTCCACCTCATGCAAAAAAAATCTCATATGTCACAACGCTCTAAAATATAACGTGTTTTTACATATTAAAAGAAGAACTACTTGTATGTCTTTAAAAACAGTGATTTTGTGTGTATCTATTTTTAGAAATTCTGAAATTATACTTTAATCATCAACAAAATTAGGATTAAGAAGTGATATAAAAGAATTAGTTTTAGGTAGGATAATCTACATTTCTCAATATGGCTAGTTACAAGAAATAAAAGGTAAATAATTATATATATAATATATATATATATATATATATATATATCTTTAAAATTATTCTAAACACTAGCAAGCAAAGGGGAAAGCAAAAGTTCATGGTAAAATCATCAGATTACCAGAAAGATTTACTTTTAAAATTTAAATCATTTATGGCAGCATATTATCAAAACTTTCCTTTTATTAAGATCAAGATATTGCTTAGTATGATGTCATTTGATCTTTGATGAAACAGAAATGTAATTCTTAAATATTTTCCTATATAAATTAAAATATTGTTTTCTATTTTGCTGCATGCATACACTTTTGCATTCAAATTTACTGCAATGAGACATAAAAACAATAGTATATAAGTGATTCAAAAGAAATCACATGCAAAATATGCTGTATTGAAGCTTCTATGAGTTAATTTGTCTTGAAGTTGGCTGTAGAACTTTGTGGTTTGGTTCCCATTCAGTAAATATTCTCAGTGTTTACATAATGCCAACCAAAATAAAATATGCCGTGAAATTTTCTACAGGGATTGGAAATTTAGGTTAAATCCTTCAGTCCAAAAGGAAAATATTTCTTAAAGTTCCCTTGGAAAAAATGCATGCTTAAAGTATATAAAATATAAATAATCAGGTACACAAAATTTTCATCCAGTAGAAGCTTCCTTTTTGATTTAAGGGTATTTATAAAAATGAAAACTATCCAGAGAACAAATTTCTCCCTTCATATCCAGAATAATGTTTAATTATCTGTGAAATTTGTAATTCTTGGAAATGTATATATTGCCTTTTAAACCATAATCATAATGGATTATATTATGAATATTTTGTCATCATTTTTTTTCTTCATGTTTATCTTTATTTTCTTTTTGAAACCACCTTACAATCATTATGGATTTTTGGAATTTTCAGAGGTACTATTGTGTCTTCAGTGTTTAGTAATTCTCAAAAATAAAAATACCAACATTAAGAAATATTCACTGACAAATGGTAGATTCCTGGATATGAAATGGTCCATGAGAAAGTCTGCCATCATATTGCATGACACATCCTGTCAGAGCTAGAGCCACGTGAAGAATCATTGAAATGACGTTGAAAAACTTCCCAGACACCAGAACTTATAACAGTTGAAATTTGAACTATTTGAACTAAGTCCTAGTAGTTTCTGGACTCTTTGATCACCATCATACTGAAGCAACACTTAGTGCTTAGTGATGAAAACCACATTAATTTTCAGTAATTGGAGCATATGGTGACAAAGAGAGAACAGTTTAGATGCAGTATTCAGTAAGAACTTCTTTTTTCAAAGCTACATTTTCAAATTTCATAATTTCAAAAAAGGCATTTAGTGTAAAGTTTTCCTCCTACCCTGCCCCAATTCCCTTCTTTAATGGTAATGTTTCCAACTTCTCATATACTCTTTCATAATATATCTATGGATATACAAGTAAATTTATATATATACACTTAGTTTCTTCAGTTTTTTTTTTTTTAACTGCAGCGTATATATAGTTTTTGGCACCTTGTTTTTTTTGTTTGTTTTGTTTTTTTGCCTCTTAAGCAAATTTACTTCATAAAGTGGATTTAACAACAATGATTCAACAGGAAGATTATTTCTAAAAAGCCTAAAAATTAACTCTAGAATTTTGAAAATACAAGATTTTTAATAATATTCCAGTTGTTTACAAAATTACAAATGACTTCCCAAGCAATAGAAAACATACTCTTCATAGGCTCTTCTAAGATGGTCAGGTAATAGAGTTTTCTTATAGCAGAATGTACTGAAAACCTAACACTGTATGTACAAATATATAATATACACACTTAAAGTAGAAAATTGAGCACACATATCCATCTGATCAGAGATTTGTTTGCAGGAATAAGTAAATATGGTACAGTCCATAAAGGGTAAAATATCCGTAGTGGCACCTTGTTTGTTTGTTTTTCAAGTTCTCTAATCAATATAATTCAGGTATCCTTCCACTTTAACACAGAAAGATATTTTTGTTCTTTTTTTTCTTTACAGTTAAATAAATCTTATTTAATCTTGTTTAAAAGATAATCTTAATTATTTAAATACATACATCATATTTATCTAGTCAGATAACATTCCATGTGTGAAATTCACTAATTTAAAGTTTCTTTCGATGAATACTTGATGTATAAATCTTTCCTATACCGAAAAACAAAGCAAAACAAAACCCTACAATGAATAACCACTATATGCATTATTGCACATGTGTAAGCATACACTTGTAAGGTAAATCCTAAAAATGGCATTGATTTTCCACAGGCCATGTGCATCTTTACTTCTAGTATCTATTACCAAATTGTTCTTTGAATAGGTTTTACCAAATAGCACTACTGTAATCCAGTTACATAAGTGCCTGCCTCTCAAACTCTTAGCACCTGAATGTGTTATCAGGTTTTTTTTTTTTTATCTCGGCCAAGCAAAAAAGAGGAAAACTGGCAGTATTCATTAACTTTTCCTCTATGTTAATCGTTGTGATTGATGCTGATCCTATGTAAAGTGACTTGGCACCTGAGGTGAGCCTTAACAAAGACAGAAAGAAAGAAGGAAGGAAGGAAGGAAGGAAAGAAAGAAAGAAAGAAAGAAAGAAAGAAAGAAAGAAAGAGAAAGAAAGAAAGAAGGAAAGAAAGAAAAGAAAAAAGAAAAGAAAGAAAAGAGAAAAGAAAAGAAAGAATGAATGAAAGAAAGATGGAAAAAAGGAAGGAAGGAAGGAGGAAAGAAAGAAAAAGGAAAGGAAAGGGAAAGGAAAAGAAGGAAAAGAGAGAAGAGAAGGAAGAAAGAAAGTAGAGAGTGATGGAGAAAGAAAGAAATGAAAGAAGCTGGAAGAATGGAGGGAGGGAGAGAGGAAAGTCATGTAGTAGGTTATATTCCAGGGGGAGTGAATGAATGAGCAAGGTTCAGCTGAAGCTGTGAATGCAGAGTACATGTGTAATTGATTGGTGGCAGACAGTAGAGTTTAAACTGAAAGCAGTAGATCATTTAGAATTTTTCTCAGCAGGGACATTCCATGATAAGATTAGGATTTAAGAACAATTGGTGGGCCCCTGCCGCTCGTGTGGAGGAGCTTCATCTCCTTCACCTATTGTCTCTAGCAAGTCCTACACCCAGCAAAAAATGATAGGTAGTAAAGGGGCCAGTGGGATGCGTTAGGTGTTTAGTTGCAATTATTGTATCTTAAGGTGATGTGTGTGGTGAGAGCTGAAAAAACAAACATCGGATAAAAGAACTTGATGATTGTATACAGGAGATGAAGGAATGAATGATGACTTAAAGATTTTTTAGTCACATTATTTTATATGAACAGACCAATCACAAGCACTGAAATTGAAACTGTGATTAAAAATCTTCCAGCAAACAAACAACCAGGACCAGATGGCTTCACAGGCAAATTCTATCAAACATTTAGAGAAGAGCTAACACCTATCCTTCTCAAACTCTTCCAAAATATAGCAGAGGGAGGAACACTACCAAACTCATTCTACGAGGCCGCCATCACTCTGATATCAAAACCAGACAAAGAGTTCACAAAGAAAGAAATCTACAGGCCAATGTCACTGATGAACATAGATGCAAAAATCCTCAGCAAAATACTAGCAAACAAACTCCAACATCACATTAAAAGGATCATACACCATTATCAAGTAGGATTTATCCCAGGAATGCAAGGATTCTTTAATATATGAAAATAAATCAACGTGATACACCATATTAACAAACTGAAGGAGAAAGACCATATGATCATCTCAATAGATGCAGAGAAAGCTTTTGACAACATTCAATATGCATTTATGATAAAACCCTCCAGAAAGTAGGCATAGAGTGCACTTACCTCGACATAATAAAGGCCATACATGACAAACCCACAGGCAACATCATTCTCAATGGTGAAAAACTGAAACCATTTCCACTACTTTCAGGAACAAGACTGGGTTGCTCACTCTCACCACTATTATTCAACATAATTTTGGAAGTTTTATCCACAGCAATCAGAGAAGAAGAAATACAATGAATCCAAACTAGAAAAGAAGTAAAACTCACTGTTTGCAGATGACATGACACAATATTATAAAAAAAAAATCCTAAAGATGCTACCAGAAAACTACTAGAGCTAATCAACGAATTTGGTAAAGTAGCAAGATACAAAATTCATCTAAGAAATTGAGAGAAATTAAGGAAACGCTCCCATTTACCACTGCAACAAAAAGAATAAAATACCTAGGAATAAACCTACCTAAGGAGACAAAAGACTTGTATGCATAAAACTCTAAGACTTTGATGAAAGAAATTAAAGATGATACAGTTACACACATTGTCCTGGTTATTAATAAAGGTAAACATAAGAGTTCAAAAGTGAAGGGTGTTGTAGGTACTGTTCACAGAACCCTAAAGACATTCAGAGAAATTACTTTGGAAGAGGATAGCTTGGAAAGGTTTCTCTACGAATCATCATCAAAACTTTGGGAGCACTTTTGAATTCATAACCAAGCCAACATCTTGGTCATGTAAAAATAGAGAAAAAGGACTTACAGAAAGCGAGATGAATGTGTATTTTCTTAGTGTTTTTAATGTCAACAACCCATATAGTAGAGAAGGGGTGGGATTTATTTGGGAGTGAGTATGAGTACAAAACTCAAAGGTTCTTACATTTTTGCCCAGCACCTGCATAAATGATATATTTAATGTAACAGGCTCCAGGTGTGAATGGTGCAGAAACCCACAGTGCAAAGAAAATAAAAGACAATTTTCTAGCAAGCCCTGTTGTTTTAAAACTGACCTTTGTATGTAATATTGCTTGCAAACTATGAGTAATAAAACCATAAGACCAAAAAAAAAAAGATTTTTAGTTACATTATTTCAACTCTCCTAGAAACAATGTTTCTGTTTTTATGAAAGCACAGGGAACATCTGATGTTATTGACAACGGATGTTTTTCCTTCTCTGTCAATATAATTGACAGAAGAAACTCATGCTTAACAATTTATCCAAAATAGTAAATACAGCCAGCCAAGGGACTGACTGGGTATATTCAGTGATAAATTCAAGGAAGTGCTTAGGGGTCTTTAACCCCCTCCACCCTAATTATCTCCATCAGTGACTTCCTTCCACAACTATACCTACAACCAACCTATGGGGAGCAATGAAGTCACTATACACATACGGCTTTAAGATAACCTGCCCAACTCTTCCTGTAACCGAATATTGACCCTGAGTCTCTGATATAGAAATTCTAGAGATGTCATTGACCTGACTCTCTTTATATATATGATTTGCTTCATCTTATTTAACTTTCATGTATACATACAATTTATATGTAAGATCCATAAGAAGAGGGGTGTTTTCTTCTTTTTTTGTGCATTACTTTTTACCCAGTACCTAAATAGTGCTAAGCACATCAAAGATACACATTTAAACATTTAAATAGCTGTTAAATGGACCTCTGTATGTTGGACATCTAATTGCACAGTAGGACTGGGGGTAAGGGTCTGGTGCAAACTGAACAACTCCATCTCTCTTTAGAGAAGAATGTTTGCTCCATTTCTCTTAATGTCACTGCAGCAGCCGAGTAATCTCATTGGTGAATCTGTTGTCCCCACAGATTGAGAGAGTGAGTCATCTCAGTATGATTTTTATGTTTTGTATGTTTGTTTTGTTTTTTGTATTATTGTGTGTTTTTTTTATTTATTCTTTTTTTTTGCGGTACGCGGGCCTCTCACTGTTGTGGTCTCTCCCGTTGCGGAGCACAGGCACTGGACGCGCAGGCTCAGCGGCCATGGCTCACGGGCCCAGCCACTCTGCGGCATGTGGGATCTTCCCGGACCGTGGCATGAACCCATGTCCCCTGCATCAGCAGGCGGACTCTCAACCACTGTGCCACCAGGGAAGCCCCTTGTGTTTTTTTCAGTGTAAGTTTGCAGGATGGTTATTTTTATGTGTTGAATGTTAGCAGCCCAGTGGTTTGAGTTAATTTAAAAGCATTTAATTTTGTTCTTCTCTCATAACTTCTGAGCCCACCCAAGCACACTGCAATCCATCAAGGCAGGAAACTGAATTTTGTGCGCCAGAGTTTTTGGAATTGATTTAGCTGTACCTGAATCCAAGTTGATCATTCTTTAAACTCCCAGGGCTGAACTGTTTAAGTCTATAGCATATTAAACTCTTAGGTATAAATATTCACAGCCTGTTCACTGGCCTGGCTCTAATTTTAACTTGGAGTTAGTACTGTTTCATTTGGGATTAATGGAAAAGCAAAAATACTTGTCAGAAAACTGCCGAGAGTGTTAAGTTTAATTTCATGAGTTCTACTGCAGAAGAAGTTAATTTTCCCAGGCTTTGTGAACTCTAAATTTCACCCATGGCTATTAGGCACAACATTTCCTCAAGTTATCTTTCTTGCTTCCCTTCTTTTGGCAAGACTTACCTTGCTGTGAATTTCCTCAATGTGGGCAGAAAGGTTAAAGCAATAAGAACGTGCCGTCCCTGACCTTCCTAGGAACCCGAGTTCTGAAGGCACTCATGTTGATGTGGCAGCCTAACTCTCTAGGGCTTACAGGAAAACTGCATTCTGTTCCGGAAGCTGCTATGAGCCAACGGTTATGAACTTGTGGCCCAACCACAGAGAATCAGGAACTTCTGAGTTAAAGCCCAAATTCAACTGAACCTCATTGAGTGACCTCAGGCAAGTTACTTCACATTTGCCTATCCCTCATTTTCCAGCTGTAAAATGGGAAAAAATAATATTTCCTCATTCAAGTTAAGCAGCTTGTAAGTTGTTCCTGCTGTACTCTGGGTTAGTGTTCTTGTATGCTTGTCTCTTTGCTTTGGTTTTTAATAACAACTTTAAGAGCAGAATGGGATTGATATTTTGTTTTCTAAAGGTTGCCAAATAAAAATTTCAATAATGGAAGATGAACTAAATTAAGTCATGTATATAGAAATCCACATGGATAATCTTTTTTGAGCTATGCTGTAACACTCATTAGAAACCTCCCTGCCAGTAATAACATGACTTCAATCAGGACAGGATTTGGGGGGTTAGATTTTTACCCTTACTATATTCCCATAATTTAGAAAAACACCTTCCATATAATAGATGCTCAATAAATATTTACTGAATAAATGAATAAACAAATAAGTGAAAATTTAAATAATGGTCCAAGAATATTATAGACAAGAATATTATAAACAAGATTTTGATTTTATTTGATTTTACTATATACAGTATATAGTATATATACTATACACTATATTTATATTTTTAAATAAGCAAGAATTATAAACACATCAGAACATAAAATGATATAGAAATTGAAGCTATAGATTTATGATACTATAGAATTTTTTATTCATTCTTTGGCTACATAAATTCAAAGCTGTCTTGTAACAATCTGAGGAGTCTTCAGAATTTGTGTTACAGGATTTCTGCTCTGTATACTTTTATATCCAAAAGATTCATAAAGCATTTAATAATACTTTTTTCATGACATATATTGATTCAGATACATTACAAAAGCAGAAAAGTTATTTGACAAAAGTGCAAAAGAAAGTTATTATTTAATTAGAATAGGTATTTTTGGAGTGTGAAAAGGATGGGAAATTTTGTACAAAAGAATGTTGAAAAATTAGGTATTGACAAAATGCCAAAATATTTTTCTAAAATTACATTTGGTGGCAAAATCTTTTTTTTATTTCTAAAATTTGCCTTAACATTTAAAAATAATTTAACATTTACCCAGTTGACTCCAGAATTTTCACTTTTTAATTAATTTATATTGTATCATAAAGTCATTTAAAAAGTGAATAAAGTGATAATCTCTAGCTGCATCTGTATCTCTGTAAATGCATTATTTCATTCTTTTTTATGGCTGAGTAGTATTACATTGTATATATGTACCACATCTTCTTTATCCATTCATCTGTTCATGGACATTTAGATTGTTTCCATGATTTGGCTATTGTGAATAGTGCTGCAATGAACATAGGTGTTCATGTACCTTTTTGGATTATAGTTCTGTCCAGGTATATTCCCAGGAGTCAGATTGCTGGATCATATGGTAATTCTATTTTTAGTTTTCTGAGGAACCTCCATACTGTTTTCCATAGTGGTTGTACCAACTTACATTCCTAACAACAGTGTAGGAGGGTTCCCTTTTCTACAGACCCTCTCCAGCATTTGTTATTTGTAGATTTTTTAATGATGGCCATTCTAACCGGTGTGAGGTGGTACCTCACTGTAGTTTTGATTTGCATTTCTCTAATAATTAGTGATGTTGAGCATCTTTTCATGTGCTTACTGGCCATTTGTATGTCTTCTTTAGAGAAATGTCTATTAAGGTCTTCTGCCCATTTTTCGATAGGGTTGTTTGTTTTTTCTGTTATTGAGTTGTATGAGCTGTTTGTATATATTTGAGATTAAGCCCTTGTCTGTCACATCATTTGCGAATATTTTCTCCCATTCCATATGTTGTTCTTTTAATTTTTTTTATGGTTTCCTTTGTTGTGCAAAAGGTTGTTAGTTTGATTAGGTCCCATTTGTTTATTTTTATTTTTATTTATATTGTCTTGGGAGACTGACCTAAGAAAATCTTGGTATAATTTATATCAGAGATTATCATACTAAGTGAAGTAAGTCAGAAAGAGAAAGACAGATACCATATGATATCACTTATATGTGGAATCTAAAATATGGCACAAATGAACCTATTTACAAAACAGAAACAGATTCATAGACATAGTGAATAGACTTGTGGTTGCCAAGGGAGAGGGAAGAGGGAGAGGGATGAACTGAGAGTTTGGGATTGTTAGATGCAAACTATTACATTTAGAATGGATAAACAACAAGGTCCTAATGTATAGCACAGGGAACTACATTCAATATCCTGTGATAAACCATAATGGAAAAGAATATAAAAGAAGAATGTCTACATGTGTATAACTGAGTCACTTTGCTGTACAGCAGAGACTGGCACAACATTGTAAATCAACTATACTTCAATTAAAAAAAAAAGAAAAAAGTGAATAAGTGGGAGAAGTGTCTCAAGTTAGAGACTGACTAAATAAGGGGAAAAAAAGGAAGCTGGAATGAAGAGATCTACAAAATATATGAATAATTAATACAGTTTTTTAGCTTTTACTTTATCATTATCTTTGATGGTTTTAAAAGAAAAAAACAACACAGTGTAGTAGTGGAGTTCAGGTTGAAATAAGAAGAGAATTGCTTATCCTTTTACTTGAAAAAAAAAGTTCTTGTCAACTAAGTACTTAATTCTTTTCCTGTGGGACTTTAAGAATTGCATTAGCAATGGCTCATTTACTGAAAAAAAAATCGAACCAAGTGAGGTGGGGCTTTAGGTTACATGAACTTGCCATAATTCTTCTTAATGAGAACAAAAGAAATACCCTCTTTGATGTAGATAAAGACATGCTAGGAGTGATTGCTGTTGACATTTTGCCCTGAATATAAATGACTTTCGAAAAATACTCAGGTTCCTATTAAACTTATTTTCTGTGTTCTTTAATATTCTTCTAAACACAGTGGTAGAAAGCCTCCAATCAGTGCGAGTAGCCTTAACACCCCTCATATCCAGTTAATCTGTTGAATAATAAGCAAGGACATTTAGAAACAGTGAATTCTTTCATGAGTTTCCTATTGCTGCTGTGACAACTCACCTCAAAACTAGAGCTTTAAACAACACCAGTTTATGATCTCACAATTCTGAGGGTCAGAAGTCTGGGTGGGCTCACTGGATCCTCTACTCTGAATCCACGAGGCCAAAATCAAGATATTGGTAAGCCAGGGATTTTATCTGGAAGCTCTGAAGGAGAATCCTCCTCCAAGCTTGTTTTAGTTCCAGTCAGAACACAGTTCCTTGTGCTTGTAGGATTGAGGTCCCAGTCTCCTTGTTGGCTGTCATATGGGGCCTGAATTTGGTTTCTAGAGGCTTCTCTCTAATCTTTGCATGGGCGTCTACTGCTCAGAATCAGAGACACTACATCACTTTGTTTTCACACTTTGAACTTGTCTGCCTTCTTTATCTCTTTCCCCAACCAGAGAAAGTTCTTTACTTTTTAGGGCTCATATGATTAAACTGAACTCACCTGGATAATCTCCTTATATAGAAGTCACTGATCTCAATTATATCTACAGATTTTTTTTGTGTGTGTGATTTAATATAACATTTTCACAGGTTTAGGGAGTGGATATCTTTAGAAAGCCATTCGGCCTGTCATATTCCCAAATCTACTAATTGGTAGGAATGTTAGAATAAGTGGACCAAAAAATAAAAAAACTTGTCATAACCTAGAGATAACAAAATTGGAATATTTATAAAAAAACATGAGATACAAAAGACATTTTAGAAATACTGGAGCTAATAGTTTACTTTGGGAGACTTGGCTTGATTTGTGAGGATAGAGCCTTTAACCGAGGAATCAAGAAAGATGTAGGTCATACAATTAATCAGAATAGAACAATAAAAATTTATGGCTAACCTCAAAGGAGTTATAAAAAATGAAGCTTAGATACTGGAGGCTTTACAACAAGGAATTAGAGGTAACGAAGAGTCAGCGTGGAGCAGGATTCCTTGGTGGCTAGAATTAGTGATTGCCAATCATGTATTAGAAGCTAAGTATAATAATACTAGAAATTCAAATTGGTATATTGCTTTACAATTTTAAAAGTGCTTTCAGCTACAAAAATTTTTGATGGTACAGCTCATAATTTTCTGGGATTTTATTTTTGTGTCTTAGCCAAAACACTGAACACAAAATACATGTGTTCAGCCATTTTCAAGTTTCTGAGGAATTAAGAAATATATTTATTTTATCAAGAGAATAGCGTACCTTTCAATAAGTATACCAAAATACCTCAAGTCTAGAAAAATTACATAGCTAACTGCTTGATAAAGGAATGTGAAGCAATTTGGGTAAGAATTTGTCATTCTGTTTCAATGTCTAGAAGGTCCTCTTTGGGGATTTTAAATTCTGTAGGCATCTTGGTAGTTGAACCTCACCTTGGCTGTCAAGAAAGCATTTGTGTTCGTATATATTTAGAGATATTTTTCTTTAAGGTTATCCTTCTAATCTTACTGTATCATTATCGTACTTTCCTGGCTTCCCAAATGGATTTGACATTCTCGTGTCCTAAAAGATGATTTATAAGCATGGTTAAAATAATTCAGCTCTCCAGAGTCTGCTCACCTCTAAATAAACTGAAAGTTCTAAGCAACCTACCCTGTAATGTAGAGGTTGAGACCCAAGGCTTGATTTAATTCTCCCTTCCAAGCTTAAGATATTCAGCTGAGTTCATCCTGATACAATCAGATTTTTAAAAAATCGTCTTTGAACTAAGTAAGAAACTTGAAAATTAGAAAGGATAAGATGTTCCTTCAATCAAAATTCTGACCAGCCCAGATCATAGTTTAGCTTAATTGAGTCCTCCTTCACCAAATAGTTATTTTCTTTCTTTTTTGCTTCCCTGCTTCATGTTTTTGAATCCACCTTGTTGGTTCCAGTCTTGGAGATAGTTTGCTTTTGTTGCTGATACTGGTTGTGGTAATGGCCTGGTTGGTTTTTAAGAGCATCATAGTGAGAAACCTGTGATGCTCCCAAGTTTTCATGACTGTTTTGAAAGAACACCTTCACTTTTCTCCCTATTATCCTCTCCCTTCTTGCTGTTTCCTGAATAAACCAAGCTCATTTCAGCTTTAAGACCTTGTTTCCTTCTTCCTGAAATACAGTCCCCAATCCTCACATGACTGCTTTGCTGTCTCAGAATCAATTTAGCTGTCACCTCCTAGGAGTTCTATCCTGCCTACCAAATATAAAGTATATTCACTATTCAGTGTCACTTCATTCCAGCTTAGAACTAGTCACTTGTCTCATTCATTTTTTAAAATTTCCTATTTATTTATTTTATATCTCCTCCTGTAGTAATACTAATGAATGGGTAGATAAATAGCGGGGGGGATATATAATTGTAGCCTTCCATTTCTGAACTTTGTTCAAGACAAGATGATATGGCTAACCTATAATCATACTTCTACCTATCAATGCATTACAACAAAAGCTCAGAACAAAATATTTATGGCTTAGTTGTATAGATATGATAACAACAATATCCTAAGACAGTAAGGTCTCTGGCTCCTTCCAAAGGCCGTAGCTTGCTTCCCACCCACTGAATTCTTCAATTGCCCTGTAGGATCTTTATCAAGACCCAGTAACATCCTGTATTACTACCCTGTGTTGTGACATTTTTGACCTACTATCTTCTCATCAACAGCTTATACTGGAAAGAAGCTGAGGTCTCTAGGCTGATGCATCAATGAGTCCCTGGCCAGAGTGTTAAGTCTCCTCTAGTGTTTCAAATATCATGTTTTTTCATGTAAGTTATCCACTATATATACTGTCATGTTTTCCAAGAAATACTCTATAGTGGCTACAGTTCAGGGCAAAGTTGATGTGAGAGCAATTTCTGAGAAGAGGGTTCACTTTTGGAACTTTTCACAAACATCCATCTGAAAACAGTTACAGAAGCCCTGGGAGCAAACAAGGGGACACTTTTGCATTGCTCATCACCTCATGGAAGCTCCAGCAGACGGCCACCCTGTAAGTCACCCTGTAAGGCATGAGTTTTCTGGGGTCACTGCCAGAACATCATCTTTCTGGCATCTTCTCTCATTTTTATAACTTCTGCATATATTTTTGATTGATATTTAGGAAATGAAGTTGTCCTCAATGCTCTCCTCTTATTTAGCAGATACGTGATATGTCCTTGGAAAGTTAGAGATACCTTTTGAGTTTTTAGGGAAGAAATACAGTATATTCAGAACCCTGGAAACCATTTCCAAAGCCTCAGATAGTAGAGGGAAAGGGTGTAACCACTGGCTACACACTAGTTCCTATTAGGGTGTGTGAGATAGTGTGGGAGTTTGACTTTCTGTTTCAGAGTTAAAATTCTTTTCAAAATCCTTTGAAATATCCAGGGAGTTTTTCCTCCTAAGTGATTATTCTATAAAGGTAATGGAGTGATTCAGCCAAATCTATGCATTTTCATTTGGATAAACTTTGATGGCCTCTACTGAAGAATTCGAGATTCCAATGTTTTGGACTCTCTGTCCAGCTGCTATATAATGGAAATTTACTTTTAGAATATATTCTGAGAATATAAGTCCTTCCAAGTACTTCTGTAACAAGTGTCTCTATAAAACTGAGTAGCATTTGCGGCATTGAAAAACATTAGAAATTCATATCGTCAGCATATTGCAATAATAGAGGGAAGATCTGCATTGCCTCTTAATTGTAGTTATTTTCTAAAATAAATTTGAACTTCAGATGTGTTTACTTAAGGTTGTACTGGAGCTAATATTTTTCCTTTTGTGGTAAGAATTACTTGAAAACTGTCGGGGTGTGTTTTTTTTCTTTTCAAAGGAAGTACATTCTAACCATTGCTTAATATCTGGCAGTCATTTAAGCAAAATAAAGAAATATTTAATATTCTTTGCATCATTTTCCATCCAAATAATAATATTAAAATACCCAGACACTGGTTACGAAATATATAGAAATTGCAGTAACAGCCAATTTGTTCCCAGAAAGTTTTACAGCTTCATAAAATTTTCCACAATAATCAGGCATTGGAAAAATCTTCTGATACAAACACAAGTCATAGCAAGGCTAATAGGTCAAATGAACCTAAACTCTCTTCCTGTTTCCAAGAAGGAAAGTACACAGTCTAAAACAGCATTCACAGAACAAGGACAACAAAAGCAACAAAAGTCAATATATAGTCAATACACAGCCACTGTGAAATAAGGATGTTATCACATTTATATTTACATTAAGGATTGTTGACTACCCCCAAATATTTCAGCATCCCATGTATCTCTGGCCTTAGGTAGAATGCAATAGGGGAAATTCAGATTGTTTTCCAAATTGTTTCAATGCAGCTTTTTACTTGCTTCCAGGACTGATCTATGGTTTCTACAGTGTCATGCCTTAGAAACGGACACCTGTTAGCAATACACTTTCCTTCTGACTCTGTTGTGGAGATGAATAGGAAAATGGAAATTTTAGGATTGAGAAACTCATTTGTTTCCAAAGTTTTCTTCCTTAGAGTAACTTTGAGGATTTAAATAAGTACATTGTAAAATTAAATAATATATGTCCTGCTTACAGAATACTCTGTAAATATATTAATATTAATAGCTAGATCTGTATTTTTCAGTGGTTGTATTTCTAGCCCCCAATAGTGAGATGTAGTCATAAGTCCCTTCTAACATGTTTAGTGATAGTCATCACTTTTAAAATAACTTTTCATGAATGACAACCCCCTTGATCACTTCACACCTAATATTTTGCATCTTAGTTCTTGGTCAAGCATTGTCAGTTTAGTGTGAATGAAATAAATAGCTGGTTTAAGATCTTGCTCAGTTGGATCCAAGTTAACTCCTTCTCTTATCCCCTCTCTTTGCACCATTTGTTTTCTATTGAGATTTTGACTAAGACAATATTGGGACAAAAGTAGAATTATTCTGTACACAATTATCTTTTAAATAATAATGTAAATATCTTCATTTCTGAAAATATTCTCTAATTAGGCCTTCTATTTTTTCTATAGTAATCTTTATTCAGACAAAATCTCAAAAGCAAATGAAATACAAATGTCCCAGGCCTTATTCATCTTTGACTATACAATTCTTTGTTGTACCAGATATGTTGACAAGAGACCACTCATTTGAACAGATAAAGCATGAGTTATCAAAGAGCCTATATATCAAAAGGCATATATCCCATATACATATGGGATCCAAAATGGTGGTCTGACATGTACCCAAAACCCAGACTCTTAGCTACTGGGAAAAAACTGAAAGCAACAATTTATATGTGTTAAAACTTCAATATCTTTGTCTTGCAGGTTTATGAAAAGATTTCAATATTTTGTCCCCAGAGAAGGTAGTTGTGGCCATTTGACTTGACTTGGTCTGTGAAATAAGAGCAAAGGTGACACGTTACTGCATCTGGAAGTAGCAGTGAGCCTGTTGGCAATTCATCACGTGGCCTCCCATCTCCAGTGCTTCAGAGACCATGGAAGCACATATTAAAATGAAGCTTCCATCATCCTGGGACCTTGAGTAACTTGAAAGGTAGAGTCTCTCTGTTAAAACAGTATGAATATTCAGGATCTGTAAAGAATACATTTGCTATGTCAATTTACTGAGATTGGGAAATGTGTTTGTTACTTCAACACAATGTTGCCTATCCTGATGGGTTATAACTACCATCACCACCAAATGTTCACTGGTTATTTCCTTTTTCTCTCCAGCTCAATATACCTCTGGCCATAAAACTGTTACAGATGTCACCAGCTATTATGTGATCCATATTCTACACACGGAGCATGAATATCCAATTGTTGCTAGATTCTATGCAAAGGAAGAAGAGATGGCCTTCTTCCAAACATTGCCTCACTTGGACAGCCAAGAACTCTGTTTAATTTGCAGTTTCACATCATCTATCTATAATAACTTTAGTAGCTCTGGTCATTTCTCTTGCCCTGGATATTTTGAAACTTTTAGTCCTGTCTTCAAGAAGCTAAATTCCAATTATGAGACTAAGTAAGGAAAATATGTTATATAATCTCTCTCACTTACTTATGCTATTCTTGTCCCTCATAAACACACACACACACACACACACACACACACACACACACACACACACACACACATACACACACAAATCTCTCTTTTGGTCACTTACTAAACAAATATTCCCATGCTAATCAATGAATGTAAACAGAGGGAAAGGGTCAGAGTGGGCAGACAGGTTATTCATACTAGTAGGCTCTGAGCCACAACTTACCCATCTCAAAACACGCTGTTCCAACAATAAAATAGATAATCTGGGTCCTGGGGCCTCTCCTCTTCTTCCTGTTCTGCCAGAAACTTGATAAGACTATAAAATCCAACAGACTATAAAGCTTTTAACCTGAATGAGTAATATCTCATTGCAGATGGGGATTATTATTTGGTTTTATCAATCCTTTACTTTTAAATTGTTTACAATTTTTGCCCTTCTATGCAATGTTAATGTACTTTAGGGGGTACCCCAGCTGTATGTTAATATCCCAGCTCACACAAAGTTATAATTTTCAGCCTAAGCATAAACATGAAATTCTCAGAGTGGAATGGAAATTCTGATTTTCTGTCAATAGTTTGCTTATCATTTAATTTTTTTTTAAATTTTCTTTTACAGCATAATATATTTTATTCATTAAAAATAAGTGAAAATCTATGATACCTAAGGAGACTTTGATCTAATTTCCCCAACACTTTGAAATTTATTGCACATAGCTCTTATTTTAGGTGAAATATTATATGTTTTCATACACTCTTAGGTGTATGTGTGTTTATATGGGTATGTGGGACATGTTCAGAGAAGGTAATAATACACCTGGGTAGAGAGAGGCGGTTATACTTATTCTTTATAGTAATCAGTAAATTCCTATTGAGGGGGTGGGTGTGATATGAGGGAGGGAGCTAGACAGAACCAGTAGGAAAGCATTGTCTTAATTGCTTTCCCTGAGAATGGCTCCAGGAGCCCTTCTGATCCTAGCATCTTTGAGAACATATGTTTCTCTCCATCTGCTTATACCTTTCCAGTAACTCTTTCCTAGAAGGATTTTAGGCTGCTGTTGTTTTGCACTTTTCCCATCTGCTTCCTATGGTCCAGAAACAGCTCAGTCTTTCTTCTTTGTTCTTGACAGTTTCTTGTTTTAACACTATTATTGAATAATTTAGAATGCAATATTTTTCTGGCATACTTAGGCAGAAGTATGTGTTCAATCTGCCATCCAAATCCAGTCTGAAGCCCATTTTGAAAAGATTCTGTAAACCTTTCAGCAAAAACAGTTATATTTTAAATCTACAGAATTTCCACCTACTGAATTTATGAAAATATATCCGGGGCTAATAGCATTAATAAAATATGTTTAAAATAGACATTTGATTTTTTTTAAATATTGTACTGATACAAATAAACTGACTTTTTAGATTCATGGAATTCATTCAAGGACTTTAATTTTTATAAAATGTGCTGTTTTCCATATTTTATTGAATAAATTAATATTTGCTATACTTCACTAATTAAAATATCTGTAAAGGTTATACAATGTGACATAATGCATCATGCCTGAGATATACAAACTTGAGTGTGAAATAGACACATAAATACTGCTAGGTAATATTTATTGAACACTTGCCATGTCAAAGCATTGTGCTAACCATTTTGTAAGCTCTTTCTCATTTAATATTTATAGCTACTCTTTGAAATATTACTATCTTTATTTTGCATTTAAAAATTGTAGTATTTTAGTGTAACAAGTCTTAAAATGTTTATACACAAAGGACAGTGGTAATAAAAATGAGCAAAACAAAGTTCTCATAAAGAAACACAAGAGACCTGGGCCTTATAGAATAAGGATTTGCCAAATAAAAGATGAGTGAGAATAAAAGCTATTTCAGAGGAAAAGGGAAGGGAATTATCTTTACAGAGACCCAAATCTTATTAATATTTCAATTCAGTTGGATTAAAGGGCGCCAAAAAATCACCAGAAGTGAAGGTGGCCATGTTCAGAGCATGGATTCGAACCATATCTTAAATATGAGGAAAAAGCCATAAAAAAAGTATTTATTATGGTAGTAACTCTATCAGACTTGGATTTTAGAATAAAAACTTTAGTGATTTATACACAACTTACTAGAGTTCATCTTAAAATTTCTTATGCTTTTCTTTTTTGGTGAAGGGATAGGCATTTTTAAAGTGCATATCATGTTTAGATATCTTAATAGTTTCCTTAGTTACGCTGTGTCATGTGATTCCCAACAAGTTAATAGAATAAATAGGAATAGGCTCATTTTAGAGATTAGGAAAGTGAGACACAGAAAGGATAAAAAAATTACCCACACCAAATGGTTTATAAGTGGTGGGTCCAGGATATGAAACTTTCAGACGCTAAAACTTGGCTACTACTTATTAGAAGCTAGTGGAGGTCAGAGCCCTCTGGAACATATTTCTAGGATGTAGTTATGTATAGTTAGTTTTCACTGGATATTTGATAAATGAATAAAAATCTAGTAGAATGTACAAAATATACTTTATTTGATGGTTAAATAAATTCTTGGCAAGTAAAAGAATCAGCTACAATTTATTGGCTATTATTTGTAGCTTACTTTAAGCCATGAAATCCTATAAAGAGGCAGAAAAACATCCTCAAAAGTATTCTAAGATTATTCATATTTGACAGTAAATAATTTTACTGTTGGAACAAGGATGACTCAGAGAATTTATGTGCTTAAATGGCTTTTTGATTTTCAAATGTTTAAGTCTTGAATTTTGGTCCCATCATTTGTTTTTGTTTACACTTCCTTTTATCATTGTATTTACCATTTAAATCTCATGTTTTATAGTGGCCTTCTATTACCACCTTCCCATTAGATGTAGAGAAGCTTTAACATTGCCAGATGATTTCCCTATGTTTGTATAATCAAGTGTTTGTGAGTTTTGTGGTGATCACCTGCAAGTGGTGATCATCTGGTGAAACACTTCAGAATGAAAGGATTTCATTTGCAACAACCATCTGAGTGGCCTGGTTGATTTCTCTTCTCCAAGATACACATGCTAAGCCTAAAAATGTAACTGTAAATGCATTTAAAAGCAATCGTGTAATGCTTTAATTTTTACATCTAATGTCTTGCTCTAGAGGAGTAAGCCAAAGACCAGAGTAGTGCTAGAAGAATCCCTGGGAAATGTGAACACAAGAACTCTGTCTTATATAATCATGTTGACCATTATTGGTAAAGGTCACTGAGAGCAATGCGTGGATAAGAGAGAATTTTCAGAGCCCCAGTTTGCAATACCACCATGCCCAATACTCATGTTCTGAGACCACTTTAGTTACCAGCAAACTTACCTTAAAAATCAATCTCTCAGTGGTTTTTAACCTTTGTGACTGTAACAATTTGTAGGAATTTTGTTTGTTTTGTTATATATTTTTGATTATACCACTGTCACTGCCAACCTTAGCACCAAAAATACTACCAGTATTCACCAAGAACCATCACACAACCACCATCCCCACTACCACACTGCCACTTCCACCACCACTAACATCATTACCCCAAGAATGGCAGCAGCACCAATACCTTTATTATAACTACCACCACCACTACCACCATCACAATGGACATCACCACCAACAACAATGAGAAAATAACTTGTTATATTTCCCCAAGAACAGCAATATTTGTTGAGAATGTCAAGGTTCCTTTTTGCCTGCCTCTGTCCTACCATCACCAAATGTGAAAAATTTAATCTTTGTTTCATTAGGCTATTAAAATAGCAAGTGAGATGGTAAGACATAAGGAGAACCATTGGAGAACATTTATTCCTGAATTAAACAGAGTTGTTTTTCACTCCTACTGATCTGATTTTTATAGAAAAACTACAACTTCTACTCTATGTGAGACCAGGAGGTTTAACTGGCAGCCACAAAACAGCACTCAGCCTAACTTTTAAGCACAGAAATAAATATTACACATATCAACCTAGTTCAGATAGCAATATAAGAATGTGATGTATGTTTAATAAAAATCATTAGGTTTTGTTTCAAGAAAATTAGTGACATACAGCAGAGGGTCATTAGCATCCTAAGGGAATTCATCAACATCATTAACCAGCATTTTGGAGGTAGCATTAAATGTTGAGACTCATTTTATTTTAATTAAGACATAAGATGTATCGAAAAGGAAAATGACATCAATAATAAGCAGAAATGCCAAGTGGTTGACTAGTTAAGAAATGACACTGAACAAATACATTTATGAATGTCAGTTGCCCTGAAATTTTAAAGTCTTAAATCTTAGTTTAAAAATGAAGGACATAATTTAATATTTTTACTTTTATAATATATTTTACTTTTTAGAACTGTCTTAGATATATGGAAAAAAATGATGATAGTATAGATTTTGCATAACCCAACAGCCAGATTCCCCTATTATTATTATTTTATATTATTTTATATTATTATTATTTTATAATATTATGGCATGTTTGCTAAAATAAATAAACCAACACTGGTACATAATTATTACTAGAATCTATACTTTATTTAGATTTCCTTAGCTTTTATTGAAAGTCCTCTATCCATTTCAGGATCCTGTTCAAGTTACCATATTAGATTTAGCTCTCATGTCTCCTTAAAATCCTGTTGGCTGTGACAGTTTCTCACACTTCCCTTGTTTTGATCACCTTGGTAGGTTTTTTGTTTTTGTTTTTTGTTTTTGTCTTGGCTGTGCCAGGTGGCTTTCAGGATCTTAGTCCCCGACCAGGAATCGAATCCGTGCCCCTTGCAGTGGAAGCGCAGAGTCCTAACAACTGGACCACCGGGGAATTCCCAGTGATCTTGGTAGTTTTGAGGAATACTTTTCAGGTATGTAGCTGGAACCCCCTCTAGTGTAATTTGATTTTTTTTTTCCTAATTAATCTGCGGTTAGGGATGTCTCAGAGGAATATAATAGAGGTGAAGTGCCACTTTCACACCAACATATCAAAGGTACACACTATCAACACTACCTATCAGTATTGATATTGTCCTTGATCACCTGACTGAGGTGGTGTTGATCAGGTGTATCTATTGTAAAGTTACCCCCTTCCCCTTTCCATACTGTACTTTTTGGAAGGAAGTCACTATGTACAGCCTTTATTTAAGAAATGTGGTATTATGCTACACTTCCATGAGACAGTGCATCGACAGCAATTGTTTGAAATTCTTCATTATAAGAGACTTTTCTCTTCTCTTTCATTTATTTATCCAGTCATTTATGTATAGCACTATGGACTCATGGATATTATTTTATACTTTGGATTATAATCCAATACTACTTTATTTATTTTATTGTTCAAATTGCTCTGTCTTTGTCCATCGGGAGATCTTTCAGTTGATTCCTGTGTCTCTTTAACATACCTTCATCATTGTGATATGTGTCTGTTGTGTGTGTTTTGAGTACTTCTTACTTTCTGGAACTACAAAATACTCTGGACTGATCTTGTATATTTCCTGCTGCAGTTCTAAAATCAGTCATTTATCTAAGGAACCCTGGTTTCTTTTACTGGAGATTAGTATTACAAATGAAGATCTGGGAGCAAGGTGTGCTCATTGCTACTGGGGTGACTTTGCTTCTAGGTCATCTCAGCTGACAGACAGGGATGTATATGTATACACAGTAACCTGTGTGTATACACATATCTGTAAATATTTCTACATGTAAACTTCCATAGTAAGCTAAACACGAGTTCATACTGATGTATTCAAATGCAATCCATTACCAAATGGATCATTCTAATCTCTTTCCTTTGGTTATCTGTAACCTTCCCCTCCAACAGAGAAACCTGGATTCCACTATCCCCATCTATTTACTTAATTGCTCAGTGCTAGTATACATGCACAGTGGTTTCATAATTTCTAATGCATACCACAATGGGAAACATCTGTATCAACTAGATTATAGTGCATATATGTAGTCCCCTGTTTTTTTAAGTCTTATAGATTTGACTCATTTCCAGCGTTCCTTATGTTGGAATCTTTCCCACAACCACATTCATTGACATTGTTTCAGAGATTTGTAATACAGTTAGGTTATTTTGTCATTGTCAGTATTTTATCCTGGGATCCCATGATATCCTAAATCATTTTTAAAATTTGCAAACATTAAGGGTCACTCTTTTTCTGTAAAGTTTTATGGGTTTTAACAAATGCATGATGTTTTGTAACCACATTAGAGTATCATACAGAATAGTTACACTACCCTGAAAACTCCCTCATGCTTTACCTAAACATGATTCTCTCCTGCCTCTTAAACTGTAGACTTATTCATAGTCTATAAGCATGAAATACATTGTTCTTCTTATTATTTTAAACAGTTAATTTTTATATAATTAAGAATAGAAATAATTAAAAATTATTTTACTCATTTATTTTCTGATGTTCTTCCTTTCATTATATAGATTTGAGTATCTGACCTATGTATTTTTCATTCTCCCTGAAGAATTTTCTTTTGATATTTCCTTTAGGACAGGTCTGTTGATGAATACCTTAAGTTTTTGTTTTTCTGAGAAAGTCTTTGTTTCGCCTTTACTCCTGAAGTATAATTTTGCTTGATAAAGAATTCTATACTGGTAATTTTTTTAAAAAAATAAATTTGTCACTCCACTCTTCTTGTATGCTTTCTCATGAGAAGTCCGATATAGTTCTTATCTTTGTTCCTCTATAAGTAATGTTATTTCTCTGTCTTTTAAAATATTTTATCTTTGATTTTCTTCAATTCAAATACTTTATGCCTAGTGTAGATTTTTCAGTATTTAACATGCTTGATATTCTCTGAGCTTCCTACAGCTATTGTTTCATATTTGTCATTAATTTTGGAAAATACTTGGCCAAATATTTCTCCTGTTTCATTCTATTTTTTTTCTCCTTTTGGTATTCTAATTACACACAAGATACACCTTTTTAAATTGTTCCATGGTTCTTAGATGCTCTTTTTTTTTTTTTTTTCTTATTCATTTTCCTCTCTGCATTTAAGTTTGGGAAGTTTCTATTGTCATATATTTCAGATCACTAATTTTTTCCTCAGCTGTGTCCAGTCTACTGATGAGAGGATCAAAGGGATTCTTCAAGCCTGTTGCAGTGTTTTTGATTTCTAGCATTTCCTCTTAATTTTTTCTTAGAGTTTCCATCTGTTTGACTATATTACCCATCTGTTCTTCCCTGTTGTCAATTTTTTTCCATTACAGTTCATAACATGATAATCATAGCTATTTTAAATTCTCTGTCTGATAATTTCAACATCTGTTTCATATCTGTCTGTTTCTGATGTTTGCCTTGTCTCTTCAGACTGTTTCTTTTTCTTGGCTTTTAGCATGCTTTGTAACTTTGTTGAAATCTGGACTTGATGTATTGAGTAAATAGGTCTTTGGTGCGATGGTTTATGTTAATCTGGCTGGGAGTTCTCCTTTGTTTATTGTTTGATGTCTGTGTAGGTGGCAAAGGCTTCAAATTCCTCTAGTGTCTTAGATTTTTGTCTCTCATGTTGTCTCTAGAATTTGCTAAGGGAACTTTCTTAGAAAGAGTCTGTGTCCTGCAGCTTTTTAATCTGTAATCTGCTGTTATTAACCTGGCGCCCTGCTGGTATTGGAGTAGGGTGTGTTCTATAATCTTATGTTTAAATCTCAGTATTTAAATTGACTTGCAACCTTGAACTGTGACTTTAACTATTATTTCTTAGCTCCCCCTCCTTCAACCCCACCCTTAGATGAAACAGGAAGGGTAGAGGGGCTAGAGTCAGGCATGTGTCCCTCCATAGATCAGACAAGGCTCTAGTAAAATCCTGTTCAGTGGAGAGTTGGCTTTGTTATGAAGAATGTCTTGGGTGTATTTCTAATGGCTCCTATCCCTTCTCCTTATCAGATCCACATACAATTTTTCTTGACTCTTCACCATAAGAATCTGGTAAGATTTTTAGAAGTAGAACCCATAAAAGTCCAAAGAGTGTGGTCCATGAGATTTTCTCACTTTTGTGCTAGTCTACAGTCAGCATCCAGCAATTTGTCAAAATTCCAATTCAAGTGTTCCTACCAGTTTTTGGCTTGAGCACTGTCTACCCCAGGTTAGGAGACTTCACTATGACTCTCAAATTTGCTATCTCTTTAGATTACAAGGTGGTGTTTTGCTCTGTAATCTTAGTTCTCTAATAAGTCCAAAAAAAATCATTATTTTTTAGTTTACTCAGCTTTTTCTTATTATAATTATGCAACAGAGACTTCCAAGCTCCTTACATTTTAGACCTAGCAAGAGAACACCCTAACTTTTTAACAGTATCCATTTTGATGGCACATGTTTTAGAGAAGACAGCAAGATATTACATGCTTTAAGATATTTCCATTATAGTAGTTTTTGTACAAGTTGATGTTAATAATACTAATATTGGTTAAACTTAAGACTAAAGTTAACACTTCATAATAGTCAAGCAGACACAGACTTTTTAAAATGAAACAGAATATATTCACATTTGTTGCATTAACATGTATTATGCTAAGATGTGCTGTCCTCAAGTTTTTAAAATATCAAATCAAATGCCATATAAAATTTATTATAAATAGATTTCCTACAAAAATATTATAAAGATGGAATTCATGAATATAGTAAAATATGCTTTTCCTTTTTTTCATATGTTTAGTCCTAAATAAGTGACTTGCTTAACTTTTATTTGATGATAATGGGGACATTTTGGCTAATCTTTGTACTATTACTTTCCTTTTGAGAGATATTAGAAAGTTATATTTTTAGGCATACCTCACTTTATTGTGCTTTGCTTTATTGTGCTTCACAGATACTGTATTTTTGCACCTCATGTCTCTGTGTCACATTTTGGTAATTCTTATAACATTTCAAACCTTTTCATTACTATCGTTATATTTGTTATGGTGATTTGTGGTCAGTGATATTTGATGTCACTATTGTAATTGTTCTGGTGCACTGCAAATCACAACCATATAAAATGGAGAACTTAGTCAATTATTGAAATGACAGCAAAGGATTTAAAATATTACATCAACTTAGTTGATAAAGCAGCAGCAGGGTTTAAGAGAATTGACTCCAATTTTGAAAGAAGTTCTACTGTGGGAAAAATGGTATCAAACAGCTTTGCATGCTACAGAGAAATCATTCGTGAAAGTGTTACTGAGTCCAAACTCGTACTGCTTGCCACAGGATGGGTGAATAAATCAAGAGAGGAGCTGTTGGGGCAAGGTATAACGACTTTATTCGGAAAGCCAGCAAACTGAGTAGATGGCAGGCTAGTGTCTCAAAGCACCATTTTACCTGAGTTAGAATTCAGGCTTCTTTTATACTAAAGGTGGGTGGGTGGGAGGCTGTGACTGGTTGTTGCAGACTTCTTGCTGCTGGCTGGATAAGAGGGTATGTGATAACCCTTTGTTCTTGCAGCTGTTCACTTAGGTCTAGTCACAATGTTCCTGTAAACTTTCAACTCGACCAATGTCATTTTCTGTTTTGTAACTTTTTATCTCTATGTGGATGAAAAGTGTTATGGCTTTAAATGTCCAGCCTAGAGGCAGAGACTTGACAAAGGGTTATATGTATATTTCAGGCTATAAGCACCATTCTATTAGACAAAGGTGCAGAACCAGCATGACAAAGCACAGAGAACAGAGCACAAAGTTTAGAGTTAAAGGAATAATAGCTCCAACATGGAGTCAGGTTTGTTCTTCTTTGTTATAAAAGGAAAAGTTAAATGATGCAGCACACTTCATTGTCTTATTTTAAGAAATTTCCACAGCTATTCCAGCTTTCAGCAATCATCACCCTGATCAGTCAGCAGCCATCAACATCGAGACAACATCCTCCAACAACAAAAAGATTACTATTCCCAGAAGGCTCAGATGATAGTTAGCGTTTTTTAACAGTAAAATATTTTTTGATTAAACTATGTATATTTTTAAGACATAATCCTATTGCACACTTAGTAGAATATAATATAGTGTAAACGTAACTTTTATATACACTGGCACTAAAACATTCACTTGACTCTATTTATCTATTCATTTTATTGTGGTGGTCTGGAACCACAACTTCAATATTCCCCACATTTGCCTGTGTATATATATGTATATATATATATGTGTGTGTGTGTGTATTATCAGAAAATGTAATAACTAATTTTGTTGCACAAAAGGTAGACTGAATACATTTATGTAATTAAGAAATTAAAAAAGTGTTTTATATATCTAGATCAGAGGTCAGCAAAGCTGTGGCTTATGGACTAAATCCAACCCACAGTCTTTTATTATTTATTTTTTTGTAAATAAAGCTTTATTGGAACACAGTCACCTCATTTATTTACATATTGTCTATGGTTGCTTTCAAGTGTAAAATAACAGAGTTTAGTTGCAGCAGAGACCTTATGGACCACAATGCTAGAATATTTATTATCGTTCTTTGCAGAAAATGTTTGCCTATCTAGATGTATCCTGATTTAACACAATATGATATCAGAATTTAACACTTTGCCACAGAATATATTCTAATTAATTAATAATTAAATTTAATAGAAAAAGACTTGAAATTTCTGAGAGCATATTTATTTTGCTAAAAAGTGTATAATTATACTGTAGTCTTTATTTAAGTAATTTATGTTTTCATCAATCTAGGAAATACTGGCACATTGAATCTGGTTTTATGGTATGTTAAATTGTTTTTATCATTGCACATAAATAACTAACCAAAATAGATGTAACAAAGAAAAAAGTGTTCATATCAGTTATTTAAAAACACTTGGTATTTTATATTAAAATCCATGAAATTAAACATTTGAGTACCTTCCTTAGCATTAAATATGTATTAAGCAGATTGAATAAATTTTTTCAAATATGGTGTGCCAAGAGAGTTTGATTTAAGGACTTTGGTGTTACTTTATTAAATATCTATTTTTCACTATATTTAATAGATGGAAAAGAATGTTATTGGTATGTTTATTTTATTTATTGGTATGATTTCTTTCCAAGCACCAGAATGATAAATAAACAAATTGAAAGGGGCTTTGGAATACTGCTTTCCACATAAAGTTAAAAAATTAAGTGTGGCTCAAATCCTGAGCTCATGGGTCATTTAGTGTTTATCCTCATTTGTAACAAGCTTGCATGTGACATTAGCAATCTGCACTTGTCATGCAGTTGAGTTTTTATTTAGGTTGGTGGATGCTGTGAAAATTTATTGATTGAAAGAAGGAAGCAGTTAATAGGAAGGATATGGTCAAGTCATAAACAACACTCTTGGAGACAAAAGTTCACTAGACTGGCCTTACTCTAAAAAATATTCAAACAACCCAAGGAATTTTAAAAAGAGCAAAATTCCAATCCTGTCTCAGTCTCCCCTGGATATGCATAACTGTCTTCCTGAAATTCATAATTTTAACTCATGATAAGAGTTTTCAAAAGATAGGCAAGAATACTGGGGGGGTCAATTATAACCCACTTCAATCCCTTTTTTGTTGTTGATAAAACCTAATATATGTTGTTTTACTCAACACAAAAATAGCAACTTAGTTTCACAAATTCCACTATCTAAAAGAATATGAACACTCAAAAAACTAACTTTGGTACAAATATTTCATATTGTTAAATTCTGTTTCTGTTCTCCAACTATCTACATCAATTTAAAGCACTGCATATTGGCATAGGGGCTGCTTTTTGAGTTTGAGGCAAACACAATCTGTGTGAATTGGGACCCACACATTCTTTTCATCCAAATCTCCCTGGAGGCCCCAGCAATAATCTCTCTCAGACACCCCCTAACTCCCCATTGTCCAAACCCCTACAGAATTTGGTGAAACCAACAACTTTTTAGATTGCATATCCCACCCACCAAAACATACTGTAAAAGCAACAGCCTACAGAAAGCAACAACCTTGCTGTGGCAATTTATAATAATCCTCTGTTTAATACTTAGGAGTCTTTAATTTTGACGTAATGGAAAATGTAACTCAAATTAGTTCAAACAATAAAGTGGGTTTACTGCCTCATCTATCAGGAGGGTTCAAATGCTCATGTTTTATTTGATTTTGTTGCTTTGCTACCTCATCAGGAAGCAGGATTCTTTAATTAGTCTACTTTGCCTTCCATAGTGAGCTTTGTTTATCCCAAGGCTGGCTTTCTTCTGGGAAAGAAGATAACCACAGCAGTATACACATTTGTAGCGTGCACCACCTCGAAAGGTACAGACAGGGCATGCTATTCTAAAAATATCTTCTCTAGTCTCATTTGCTGAGCTTTGATGAGTCCCATGGATGCTTATTAATATTATGTCAGTTAGCTCAGCTTCAGCACCCGTGTTCCCTCATAAACTACAGATTGTGTGAAGGATTCATGGACACTAAAAAAAAGTGTAGTTACCTAGAGACAGTGTTATGAATGTTAAGGAAGTAATGAAAATGTCCCTGACACACTAAATTATCAAATGACACTCCTAACCATCTGTAAATTCTAACTATACTTCTTAATCTTGTTAGTGTCTATTTTTAAAAATAACTCTGTCAAAGGCATCATCTTCTGGAAGTTAAAACATTATGTACCTTCAGCTACTAAGGACATCTTGCAACTATTCATAGAAAACTCATTTTAGTCCACATATTTATCTGTATGTCTTTCTTCAGAATGTAGAAAACAAACCAGGAATAAATGGTCCAATTCAATTATACAAAACAGATGCATTAGGAATCATCCACTTGTATGCTGGTTAACCTACCAATCTACTAAAGAAGAGAACAGTAGTGTAATTCCCTATACCTACCATGAGATACATTACCACTATACCAAATATTGAAATAACAGAAAGCACAATGATCTCAAATATCAATTTTCCAATAATAAGGACAAATCTCCCTTCCATATTGATGATGGTAGACCTGGAATTAATTAAAAGAATTTGCAATGATGGAGTGATATTTATCTCTATTTAAAAAAATAGTAGCTTTTTTGTTTATCCTTAAAATAAAGTAAATAGAAGTCCCTAACCAAGTTTTTAATTTTTTCCCTTATTCACATATTTCCTTCAGAAAAATGAAAACCTATATTTGAATGAAGCCCATGGTAATGTTTAAAGTTACTTTGTTCTTTGTGTACATCATTTGCCTAAAAATATGTATAACACATTATAAATCAACTATACTCCAGTAAAAATTAATTTTAAAAATATATACTGTAAGTTTTCTACTTGACAAGCATTGAATTTTTACCAAGGGGGGAAAAAAAGGAAAAAAAAAAAAAAAAAACAAATGAAATCATTCCTAAAGGAGCATACTGATTAATGGAACTATGTCAATGGAAAATTAGAAGGAGAAGAGAGAATTCCTATCCTGGAGTGCTGTAGTAGAGTGGGGGAGGGCAACTAAGTCAGCTTTGGATACTTAGGGATGAGCACATAGAGAATGTATCCTTTACTTGAGAATAAATGTATGAATTAGATTTAACTTTATAGGGAAACAGAAAGAAAAGATTGTAAGAAGATGGGACATCTAACCACAGAAAGTTAGAACTGGAAAATGGTTAACCTGAGTTAAAGAGAGTATACACAAGACTACAAAATGCTTTAAATACTGTGAAAGGTGTTTAGATTTTTTTAACCAGTAAGAATGTTGAACTTGAGAATAGAACTGATAAATTTTCATGTTAGAAAGTTCCGTCTTTAGCACTATGAAGGAGAGATTGGCTTAGGGTGAGCAGAGAGCATGCTGCTCAGGACTTAAAGGAAGATCAAGCCAAAGAGGCAATTAGAAAAATCTAGGCTAATAGAATAAGCATATAATTTAGGGCAAGAATTATTGGATGAGTGAAAAACACTTTTAGAAGAAAGATGTTTTAATATGAAGGAAGGGGAAGAAATTTATAAAGACATCAGGTTATGTTTCGAGCTATTAGAAGGCTACTTGCAGAAATGGCAAGAAGGGCAGAGTTTTATTCATGGCTTTATTCTTTTTTTTGTTTGTTTTTTCCTTAAACATTGATACAATCAAGTAAGGTCCCAGAGCTCTGGTTATTTCTAGTGAAATCCCATCAATTCCTATCCTCCAAACACACAGCTTCATTACCACTATATCTCTAAAAATATAAAAGACTAATTTCATCACACCTTAATTATCTTTTTATGTTACTGCCACAAGACACTCATGATTTCCAGGGTCCTCTTTACCTGGAATCTTATATCTCACCCATAGATGTGGACTGCTTCATATCTGAAACACTAGTTCCTTCTGATGTTCAGACTTAGCAAGCCTCTATCTCCTCAAGATTTTATTGAATATTATTTTCACCTTCTTGCACTAATTGAAACTTTTCTCCTACCTGTGGAAATATATTTCTTAGAGCAGTTTCCTTTTTTTCTCTCACAGTTTTTATAAGACTGGACATAGATGCTAGGTAAGTGTCCTATTTGCTCTTGATAATATCTTCCACCCTATTGCCACTCCTTTCTTTCTCCCAAATTTCCACTTTAAAAACTCATATTTTTTATGAGTTTTTATAAGTTTTTATAAGTTTTTATAAGACTGGACATAGATGCTAGGTAAGTGTCCTATTTGCTCTTGATAATATCTTCCACCCTATTGCCACTCCTTTCTTTCTCCCAAATTTCCACTTTAAAAACTCATATACAGAAACAGACTCACAGATACAGAGAACAAACTAGTGGTTACCAGTGGAAAAAGGGGTGGGGTGGGGATGGAGACAAGGGAATGGAAGGGGATGAAGAGGTACAAACTACTAGGTATAAAATAATTAAGATACAAGGATGTAATGTACAACACAGGGAATATAACCAATATTTTATAGTCACATTAAATGAAGTATAATTTATAAAAATATCACATCACTATGTAGTACACCTGAAACTTATATAACATTGTAAATCAACATAGTTCAATTTAAGAAACCTCATATACTGCCTAGATCTAATACCATTCTGGGTCACATACCACAGCTCTTACTCTAACTATTTACATATTTTGGTTCACATTGTCTCTCATTCCATGAAGATGTCTCCACCTGATTTATTTTCAAGCTCTTCAACATGGTTCATTTTATAATTCCTTTTGCTATCAGTATCCATTTAGAAAATTCTTCTATTCTGTAAGTCTCTCAGTTCTTTTACTTCTTCTATAATTACTTTGCTCTCCACTCCAATTCCACTCCCTTGTCTGGAACATATCATCACCAAAAACGATACCAAAATCTCAGACTAAAGAGTCTACTCTCCAATTGCCATCTTCTTTATTCCTTGTTATATCCCAGATTACCTCATCTCCCATGCTTTTTAGTGATGGTCGTCGATTCTTTTCCAAACCTTTCATATCCTCCTCATTGTTTTTCCCTTCTTATGGAGCTCAGATTTCATTATAATCACTTTCTTTTATGTTTTTAAAGTTTATTTATTTATTTATTTTTCTTTTTGGCCATGCTGTGAGACATGCAGGATCTTAGTTCCCGGACCAGGGATCAAACCTGCAGCCCCTGCAGTGGAAGTGCAGAGTCAACTGCTGGACAGCCAGGGAAGTCCCATCACTTCCTCTTATTGATTGATTGATTGATTGATTTAACGTCTTTATTGAAGTATAATTGCTTTACAGTGGTGTGTTAATTTCTGCTAACCACCTCACTAAAAACAACTCAATTTCATCTTTTTATGGCTGAGTAGTATTCCATTGTATATATGTGCTACATCTTCTTTATCCATTTACCTGTCGATGGACACTTAGATTGCTTCCATGTCCTGGCTATTGTAAATAGCGCTGCAGTGAACATTTCCATCACTTCCTTTTATACACCCTCAGCTTACTCACCAAACTTCTTCTTTATTATGTTTTCTTGAAGAAAAAATTAAATAAATAAAACCTGGTCAAATCTAACATTATTTCTAGTCAATGGTCACATCCAAAAAGATGCCTGTTGCTGCAAAATATGCCAACTGGATTTATGTTAGTGCATGAACATTAATTTCAAGAACATCCTTAGTGTTTCAGGGCAGTCCAGTGACATTCTCCTACTGGGTTCACCCAGAACCCCTTACTGTCCTAAACGACTATTGGGAACTTCTCTGTTCTAGCATTCCTTCCCTCCTCCCTGTTTCTCACTAACATGCTCACATGATGACATTGTAACTGGTTTCTTGGTGAAATATGTGAATTCAGAAGTAAAATTCTATAAGCGCACACCATTACATCCACTAATTCACTGCAGTTTTGGTGTTTTCTCCTATTCCTGTGAAAGAATATTTCATATTCCTTTCTATGACTGGCCATCCCACTTATGTGATAGAGATCATCCACTCTTACCTATTCAAGAACACCACTCCTGCAACGCCCCTTCCCTTTCCTGCATCTCTACTTTTTATCCCGTTAATCTAATCATTCTCTTAACCGTTAAATCATTGTAATACTTCACACATCTTCAAAACAAAGCACAACAAAATCACTCTCTTTACCCTATGTATATTACTGACTATGCTTTATTTCACTACTCCTTTTAATTACAAAACTTCTAAAAAAGGTAGTCATTAACTGATGGATTTTTTTTCCTTCTATTTTTTCTTTAACATATTCCAAACTGGCTAGCACTCCACATTTTACTGTAACCATCTTAACAGAGGTATAATGTGGACAGTGGTGAATTTCTTGTTTCCATCAAGTAGAAATGCTCAGAGTTTACCTTACTCAAAATGTGAATTGCAGGGAGACCTTGAAGATGGCGGAAGAGTAAGACGCGGAGATAACCTTCCTCCCCACAGATACACCAGAAATACATCTACACGTGGAACACCTCCTACAGAACACCTATTGAAGGCTGGCAGAAGACCTCAGACCTCACAAAAGGCAAGAAACTCCCCATGTACCTGGGTAGGGCCCCAAAAAAGAGAAAAAACAGAGACAAAAGAATAGGGACGGCACCTGCACCAGTGGGAGGGAGCTGTGAAGGAGGAAAAGTTTCCACACACTAGGAAGACCCTTCGCGGGCGGAGATTGCAGGAGGCGGAGTGGGGAGCTTCGGAGCCGCGGAGGAGTACACAGCAACCCGTGCGGAGGGCAAAGCGGAGAGATTCCCGCACAGAGAATCGGTGCCGACCGGTACTCACCAGCCTGAAAGGATTGTCTGCTCACCCTCCGGGGCGGGCGGGGCTGCGAGCTGAGGCTCGGGTTGCGGCTTGAACATAGCCTGAAGGGGTTAGTGCACTACGGCTAGCCGAGAGGGAGTCTGGGGAAAAGTCTGCACCTGCCGAAGAGGCAAGAGACTTTTTCTTCCCTCTTTGTTTCCTGGTGCGCGAGGAGAGGGGTTTAAGAGTGCTGCTTAAAGGAACTCCAGAGACGGGCGTGAGCCACGGCTAAAAGCGCTAACCACAGAGACAGGGGCGAGCCGCGGCTAAAAGCGCGGACCCAAGAGACGGGAGCGAGCTGCAGCTAAAAGCACGGACCCCAGGGATGGGCAGGAGACACTAAGGCTGCTGCTGCCTCCACCAAGGGGCCTGTGTGCGAGCACAGGTCACTCTCCACACCCCTCTTCCGCGGAGCCTGTGCATCCTGCCACTGCCAGGTTCCCGGGACCCAGGGACAACTTCTCCGGGAGAATGCACGGCGGGCCTCAGGCTGGTGCAACGTCACTCCGGCCTCTGCCGCCGCAGGCCCGCCCCGCACGCAGTGCCCCACCCTTCCCCCCGGCCTGAGTGTGCCAGAGCCCCCGAATCAATGGAATACATGAATAGACAACGAGTCATCCCAAATTGAGGAGGTGGGCTTCGAAAGCAAGATCTATGATTTTTTGCCCTTTTCCTCTTTTTGTGAATGTGTATGTGCATGTTTCTGTGTGAGATCTCGTCTGTATAGTCTTGCTTCCACCATTTGTCCTAGGGTTGTATTCCTCCATGTTTTTTTTTTCTTAATAATTAATTTTAATAACTTTATTATACTTTACCTTCTTTCTCTTTCTTTCTTTCTTTCTTTCTTTCTTTCTTTCCTTCCTTCCTTCCTTCCTTCCATCCTTTAGACAACAAATCATCCCAAATTGAGGAGGTGGTCTCTGAGAGCAAGATTTATGATTTTTTCCACTTTACCTCTCTTTGTGAAGGTGTATGTGTATGCTTCTGTGTAAGATTTTGTCTGTATAGCTTTGCTTCCAACACTTGTCCTAGGTTCTATCCGTCCCTTTTTTTTTATAAGTATTTTTTAATTCAATAACTATTATACTTTATTTTATTTTACTGTATCTTCTGGCTTTCTGCCTTTTTTCCTTCTTTCCCTCCTTCCTTCCTCCCTCCCTCCCTCCTTTCTTTCCTTCTTTCCTTCTTTGCTTCTTTCTTCCTTTCTTTCTTCCTTTCTTTCTTTATTCCTTCCTTCCTTCCTTCCCTCCCTCCTTTTCTTCTTTCTTTCTTCATACTTCTACTAATTCTCTCTACTTTCTCTCCTTTTTATTCTGAGCCGAGTGGATCAAAGGCTCTTGGTGCTCCAGCCAGGAGTCAGGGCTCTGCCTCTGAGGTAGGAGAGCCAACTTCAGGACACTGGTCAACAAGAGACCTCCCAGCTACACATAATATCAAACGGTGAAAATCTCCCAGAGACCTCCATCTTAACACGAGCACCCAGCTTCACTCAACGACCAGCAAGCTACAGTGCTGGACAACCTATGCCAAACAACTAGCAAAACAGGAACACAATCTCACCCATTAGCAGAGAGGCTGCCTAAAATCATAATAAGGCCACAGACACCCCAAAACACACCACCAGACATGAGCCTGCCCACTAGAGAGACAAGATCCAGCCTCATGCACCACAACACAGGCACTTGTCCCCTCAACCAGGAAGCCAACACAACCCACTGAACCAACCTTAGCCACTGGAGACAGACATCAAAAACAGCAGGAACTACGAACCTGCAGCCTGCAAAAAGGAGACCCCAAACACAGTAAGATAAGCAAAATGAGAAGACACAAAAAACACAGCAGATAAAGGAGCAAGATAAAAATGCACCAGACCTAACAAATGAAGGGGAAATAGGCAGTCTATCTGAAAAAGAATTCAGAATAATGATAATAAGAATGATCTGAAATCTTGGAAATAGAATGGACAAAATGCAAGAAACAGTTAACAAGGACCTAGAAGAAATAAAGATGAAACAAGCAATGATGAACAACACAATAAATGCAATTAAAAGTACTCTAGATGGAATCAATAGCAGAATAACTGAGGCAGAAGAACAGATAAGTGACCTGGAAGATAAAATAGAAAACTGCCCTAATATGGGAAAGGAAATAGTTAACCAAGTCCAGGAAACACAGAGAGTCCCATACAGGGCAAATCAAAGGAGAAATACACCAAGACACAAATTAATCAAACTGTCAAAACTTAAATACAAAGAAAACATATTAAAAGCAGCAAGGGAAAAACAACAAATAACACACAAGGGAATCCCCATAAGGTTAACAGCTGATCTCTCAGCAGAAACCCTACAAGCCAGAAGGGAGTAGCCGGGCATACTGAAAGTGATGAAGGAGAAAAACCTGCAACCAAGACTACTCTACCCAGCAAGGATCTCATTCAGATTTGATGGAGAAATTAAAACCTTTACAGACAAGCAAAACCTGAGAGTTCAGCACCACCAAACCAGCTTTACAACAAATGCTAAAGGAACTTCTCTAGACAAGAAACACAAGAGAAGGAAAAGACCTATAATAACGAACCCAAAACAATTTAGAAAATGGGAATAGGAACATACATATTGATAATTACCTTAAATGTAAATGGACTAAATGCTCCCACCAAAAGACACAGATTGGCTGAATGGATACAAAAACAAGACCCTTATATATGCAGTCTACAAGAGACACCGTTCAGACCTAGAGACACATACAGACTGAAAGTAAAGGGATGGAGTAGGGGACGTCAACACTTCACTTTCACTGATGGACAGGTCATCCAAATAAATAAGGAAACACAAGGTTTAAATGATACATTAAACAAGATGGATTTAATTGGAATTTATAGGGCACTCCATCCAAAAACAACAGAATACACATTTTTCTTAAGTGCTCATGGAACATTCTCCAGGATAGAACAGAACTAGAACAAAAAATCTCACAATTTGTATGGAAACATAAAAGACTCCGAATAGCCAAAGCAATACTGAGAACGAAAAACGGACCTGGAGGAACCAGGCTCCCTGACTTCAGACTATACTACAACGCTACAGTAATCAAGACAGTATGGTACTGGCATAAAAACAGAAAGATAGATCAATGGAACAGGATAGAAAGCCCAGAGACAAACCCATGCACATATGGACACCTTATCTTTGATAAAGGTGGCAGGAATGTACAGTGGAGAAAGCCCAGCCTCTTCAATAAGTGGTGCCGGGAAAAATAGACAGATACATGTAAAAGTATGAGATTAGATCACTCCCTAACACCATACACAAAAATAAGCTCAAAATGGATTAAAGTCCTAAATGTAAGACCAGAAACTATCAAACTCTGAGAGGAAAACATAGGCAGAACACTCTATGACATAAACCACAGCAAGATCCTTTCTGACCCACCTCCTGGAGTAATGGAAATAAAACAAAAATAAAGAAATGGGACCTAATGAAACTTCAAAGCTTTTGTACAGCCAAGGAAACCATAAACAAGACCAAAAGACAACCCTCAGAATGGGAGAAAATATTTGCAAATGAAGCAACTGACAAAGGATTAATTTCCAAAATTTACAAGCAGCTCATGCAGCTCAATAACAAAAAAACAAACAATCCAATTGAAAAATGGGCAGAAGACCTAAATAGATATTTCTCCAAAGAAGATATACAGTGCCAACAAACATATGAAAGAATGTTCAACCTCATTAATCATTAAAGAAATGCAAATCAAAACTACAATGAGATATCATCTCACACCAGTCAGAATGTCCATCATCAAAATATCTAGAAACAATAAATTCTGGAGAGGGTGTGGAGAAAAGGGAACACTCTTGCACTGCTGGTGGGAATGTGAATTGGTTCAGCCACTATGGAGAACAGTATAGAGGTTCCTTAAAATTCTGCAAATAGAACTACTATATGACCCAGCATTCCCACTACTGGGTATATACCCTGAGAAAACCAAAATTCAAAAAGAGTCATGTACCAAAATGTTCACTGCAGCTCTATTTACAATAGTCGTAAGGTAGATAGCTAGTGGGAAGCAGCCGCATGGCAGAGGGATATCAGCTCCGTGCTTTGTGACTGCCTGGAGGGGTGGGATAGGGAGGGTGGTAGGGAGGGAGACGCAAGAGGGAAGAGATATGGGAACATATGTATATGTATAACTGATTCACTTTGTTATGAAGCAGAAACTAACACACCATTGTAAAGCAATTATACCCCAATAAAGATGTTTAAAAAAATAAAAAATAAAATAAAATAAGTATAGGGGTGGAAATATCCAGACCCCACGATAGCTAGAAAAAAAAAAAAAAATGTGAATTGCATTTCCAACATTAACCCTTATTTCCTCTTTCTTGAAAAACCTCCTTAACTTGGCTTCCAGGTACCAATTCTTACTTTATTTTCCTACATTTCACTGTCCTTTTACTGCTGCATTCTCATCTTTCTAACATCCAGGTGTTGGTGTGTCTCAGAATTCAGACAGACATCTGACATTACCTATTTATAATCACCTCCTCAGTGTTTATTTCATACCATGAATCTTAACATCGTATGAATCTTAACATCTAAGTTCTTTCTCTTATTTATTACATACAACTAGGATCTCTCCTGTGAATGTCAAACCCATATTTAACTCTCTATGAGACCCTTGTACTTGGTTGTCTAATAAATACCTCAAGTTCATCCTCTACAAAATCAAACTCTGAATGGATGTTCCCTCTCAAACTTGTACACCCTATAATCTTCCCCTTATCATACTCTATTCTCTCAGTTAATCAAGTCATTCTTCTACTCCATTCCAATTAGAACGTGGACTCTGACTTTTTTGCTCATGGCTCTTTTATAACAAAAATAATATTTGACGTATAGAAGATCTTCAATAAATAACTACTGAATGAATGGATAAAAGAATGAAAATAAGAGGAGGGAGATGAATTTGGCTTTGGATTTTTTAAAAAAATTTTTATTGGAGTATAGTTGCTTTACAATGTTGTATGAGTTTCTACTGTGCAGTAAAGTGAACCAGTTATACGTATACATATATCCGCACTTTTTTGGATTTCCTTCCCATGTGATTAGAGCATCCTGTAAAGTGAAAATTTTATAGGCAATTTAATATTAAGTCATTGTGATGCAGATAGTAGCTCAAACAAATAAAATGATAAGACTTATTTCAGGAAAGTGTGACAATTGAGGAGAGGAAAACAAAATTAAGGACAAAATTTTAAGGAATGACAACTTTCAAGCCTTGGGGAGAGATAATAGTGGTTGAAAAAGAGAAATAAATGATTAGAGACACATAATGAATATGTGTGATTAAAATCAGAGGAAATAAGAAAGGGATTGCAAAATTGTCCAAGAGACAAGTTAGATAAGAACTTGAATTGACAAAAAGAGGGTCCTTGGACAGATATTTAAGGCAGATTTAGAGGAATTGTTAGAGTGAAAGCCAAGTTACAGCACATGGAAGATTCGATGGGAAAGAAGGAGGTAGAAACTCTGAGCACAGATTGTGGCTCTATTACTCTTGGCTGTTAGAGGAAGAAGAGGTTCAGAAAGGTGGTCAGGGAGTAAGAGACTGCAGTTTTCTCTATTAATATGAGAGAAAATCTACATTTGCCAGGAAAAGGAGACAGCAATTAAGGAACATACGAAGAAATACAAGAAGATAATGTATGGAATGATGCTCTGGAAAAGAGAGAGTATCTACAATTCTAGTATCAATACAATGAATATCAATAAGAATATTTATTTTATTGAAATTTACCAAATGTTCTCTTATTATCAGTTTTTTATGGAACTGTTAGTCCTGAGTATTATTAAAGAACAAGTCACTTCCTTAAAGGACCTCCTTTACTAAAAGTTTTAAATAAGGTGATGTGAAAAAAAAGACATAATGTATATTAAAAACATCGTCTTTGCCATGAGAGATAACTAGCAGAAGAAAGGCAGGTATCATTTTCTTGTTGCAGTCTGCACGTTCTCTGCCTATGAGAAAACTAAGGGGGAGCAAAACTCTTATTAAAAGGCTCACACTGTGTACCTGTTCATTCTTGGTTGGAGCAGTAGTGAAGTTTCTGGCTCTCCTCCCCATTATCTTTCCATGACTAAGTAAGGATATCCCCAGTGAAAGGAAACTTTAGAATCAGCTGAGAATTCAACTTCACACTGGTGGATTGTAGTTACCAGAGTGTATCATTGAGGGCACATAGAATTTAATTCAATCCACAAAAAGACTAATGATAGAAAACACAAAAAATTGGAAAGTTTTACTTGCAAACAACAAATGACCTCTTGGCAAAGAGAAAACTTACCTCGCTGGTCACAGCAAGAAAGGTCCTAGAGATTGAAATGTTGGTTCAATAACTAAGCACTGAAGTCACTTCTTTTGGCTTGAAGCATAAATAGAACTCCAAAGGAGAGGAAAGGCAGGTTTCCCCTAACATTTGCGGGATCTTGGCAATAGTGCAAATGGAGATTCCCATACCATGTAAATATTTAATACATTTTCTCACCAATTATTCCCTATATCATTTAATCTTAACCCTGGCCTCACACTTAAAATCTTCTGAAGAGCATTTAAAAATACTTATGCCTGAAGCTTTTGACCCACTGATACTTAGATTTGTTGTAGATGAATTCTTAGGTCTTAGTATTTTATTATAAGCTTCTCAGATAGTGCTAGTGTGCCTCCAGGGTAAAAATATTCTGGTAGAATAATTAGAAAGTCTTCTGTCTCATGATCTATTGATAAGATGAAACATCTAAATTCAGACTGTGGAATATTAGCACACCAAAAACTTCTCATCAAGCTTCTGTCTTTGGCCAGAGGTATTTTTGGTCACTTTTAAACTTTGTAAAAAGTGACGTTGGATAAAGAGTGCAAATCTGTGAGGGGAATAAAGAAACCTAAATACCTGTCCAAGGATGTAGTTTTTTAAAACATCAAGAGGCTCATGAAAACATTTTAAAGGACATTTGCAGATTGTAATCTTTTTGACCAGTGTGCGTGCAATTTGGTTCACGTACACTATAGATGACAAAGATGAATACTTTATGGTTCTAAATTTTCCAGAACAACTAAGTAATCCACCTGAATAACATGAATGCTTTGAATAGATCATTCCATGCTGAGATTTAAGTTTATTTCTCCTAACATGGAGAATTATCTATATTTCTTATTCCAGGATAAGCATTCAACAGTGTAGTAAAGAAAATATCCTGTAGCTAGTGCTTGTCTCAGCCATTTTTTTCAAAATGTAGTAGTGAAACTTGTAATTTTTTAAAGATGCATTGTAATCAACCAATTCAATATTTTGTTTGAGTAACTGGTGTATAGAAAGAAAGATGTTAGGGAAAGACATACAGCATAAACATTAATGCATGTTCAAGAACAGTGCATGAGTTAAATAAGGTAAAGCAATAGGAAACAAAAGAAAAATTACAATGCATTTCATGACTGACTCACGTGTTCTAAAAGGCTGTATTACAAATGTAGATGAAGGAAAGTGTAAGAGTGTAATAGAGATTTCAGTAAGTTTTGAAATATGGATATGATATTGCAGAAAGGAGAGAGAATGGCCAAGAGAATGACAATGTGTAAGTTTTGGAAAGACAATGAAAAAGAAATCTATGAATTAACTACAGGAAGTTACAGAGATCAGTTGTCAAGAAATTAGGTTTTTCTATAGAAGACTCTTAGGGGGCAGAGGAGGGGAAAAATGGTCAATGACATGAGAAGTCAGAGGAAGATCATACAATATATTGAATGGAAGCTAAGAAATTTATCTGATCATGTGTGTTTTAAGCTCTAAAAAGTCATTGAACCATTTTGAGAAGGGAATAATTACTGCAAGTAGTAAGTTTTAACTAAAAACTTGGAGCAGAGGAGATACTCAAACTTTACCATAAAATTTTTCTGACTTCTCTGATGAACGTTGTACTTTTTTGCTTTGAGGTGAACTTGTAGAGTTAGAATATGTACATTCTTTGAAGAGGAACTTAAAGGATCTTGTGTGAGAATGACTTCAATTCCTTCTTTGGGTCACAACTGAAATAAAGCACTCTAAAAAGGCTATGACATTGTTTTCATTTGGTTCCAAAATAGCTTCCTAATGCCAACATTCCAAGGTTATACCAGAACAAGGTAATTTATTCAAAACACTAAATTTTACAGTAACATTTTCATTACTTTATTCTGAAATCTTAGACTATATTTTCTCACAATATTTCTTTTTCTCTAGAATGATTTTCAAACAAATGACAGTAAGAAATAATGTGTGGGTTGTCTTTTAAGGTCTCCTTTCTCAAAACTCTTATAAAAGATGTTCTAGGTTAGCAGCACTTGGTCTAATGGTAACTTTGTAAGGTTCTTCCTCAGAGTAGAGAAGTAAAAAAAAGTCATCAGGAGACAGAGCAGAATTAAATGCTGACTTCTTTCTTTGAAACAGGTAATGGTCATTTTTATTCTGGAACACTTTAACATAAGCTATTATTTCTGACAGAGAGAAAATATGAGGGGTCATTTGAAATACTTAAGGACCAGCAGCATAGGTGGATGTTGCATAGGAACCTGTTAAAAGTGTAAATTATCTTACCTCAACCCAGACCTAATGAATAAGAACCCGTACTTTGAAGGGTCCAGAGGTGACTTGTATGTACATTCATATTTACACAAAAGTTTGAGAAGGTTGTCCTATGCTAGTCGATGTGTAAGTATATGAACAAAACTTTTCTTTCTGGTAGCTAATGAGAAGGAAGAAATCTTGCTCTTTGCAATACCTTCTAGAACTCTCTCTTCTCTCTGTATTAGTGCAAAGAAGCATATACCATATCCCACAAGGTTATTGGCAGTTATCTTGGGAATACACTGGGGACTTTGCCTTAGGATAACGCTTACACTGGAATCTAGAATGGTAAGAAAGGAAAAGGAGCTCAGTAACATCACCTCAGGGCATTTAATATTGTGAAACAATATGTTCTCTTGGTTATTAGAGACAAATCGAATTCTGTTCCTTCCAACTAAAGGCACATGTTAGTTGATATGTCATTGAAGCGTTTACTTAAAAAATAGATAATTTGTAAATATTAGGGTCTAAATTTCTGTAGAAAATTTTAAAGAAAATATAACACTAATGCACTGGTAATCTGTGCAAGAACATTTGAATATTTGTTTTTCTTTCATTTTGGGAGGAATAATATTTTGAACTACTTACTAATATATAACTATTTTTCCATTTCTCACACTCATATTTTCTCATGCTTGTAGCCTTCTCCAGTTCAGACAGTGAGGGTATCCTGTATTCACTAACCTCAGGGAAAGTTTATTACTTACTAGAGAAATAGAAAGTTCAGAAATACCTTCTTATGGAAAAATATCTTAGGGAAAAATAATCAAACATTATTTTCTGATTCAGAACACATTTTGGCTGCTAATAGCCACCAATATCTCCAGCCTGGCAGACACCGAGAGTCATGAGTTCTGAAAGCAAAGGAGTTTTATACGTTTATAAATTTTACACTTAGCATTATTTTTTCTTTTTATAAATTTTATTTTGAAATATAGTTGATTTACAATGTTGTGTTAGTTTCAGGTGTACAGTAAAGTGATTCAGTTTGAGCTTTATTTTTATATTTGTACACTATTAATTTAGTTTTTAAAAAATATTCTTTCACCACTATGTTTACATCATAACTGAATTAAAGTATTGGAATGTTCAAAATATTAAAGTAACACTACAGTGCCTTGGGTAAATCTTTCACAGCTCTATTTTCTCAATTCCAGGAAAAACTGGTACTGTTTCTGGTACAAGCACATAAGGCAACCAAAGAAGAAACAGTATCATTTAAATATATTGATACCTGCCACTATTTAATACACACTAAAATGTATAGAAAGAGTCACTGCCAGTTCAGTTGTTCTTTGTTGAAATAAAGTGAAAAATCATTTAAATTAGCTTAAGCAGAAAAGAGGAATGAATTTTAACAATAATGGGATATTTTCAGAAAACAAGAATAAGAAGTAAATAATAGTTGGGGAAAATAACTAGGGGATATCATTTTTTCTAAACATCTCTCTAGATCAGGGTTTCTCAAACCTTTCACTGTTGACATTGTGAGCTGGATAATTTCTTGTCAGGGGAGACTGTCCTGTGTATGTAGGATGCTGAGCAGAATCTCTGACCTCTACCCACTCGATACGAGGAGCACCTCTTTCAATGTGATAGCCAAGAGTCCCCTGGAGACAAAGTTGCCCCTAGTTGAAAACCACTGCTAAAGATATAGATATTGATCTATGTTTCATATAGGTATTGATTTGATATAGATAAAAGTGAAGATAGATGTAAACAAAGATGGAGATACAGATAAAAGTGTTGGTATAGGTATAACCCATGTCTCATCATGACTTTCTCTGCATCGTGATAAATGTAAACACTGAGTTTTGCAAACTAAAATTCAGCTCCTGGAAATAAAAACAGCTTTAGACTCCTTTCTAGTGCTGTGTTAAAAATTCCCAGGAACTTATTGACTCCTTTTGGTTCACATGTCTCCCTCAGAACTACCAACTGCACTCAGGGCATATTGAGTCACGTCATATGACCGTAATTCAATAAAATACAGGATAGTGTTGGGAGAAGAATAATTACTAGAAAGGAGCAACGCTACCAGAAAACAGGGGATTACAAAGAGCCTTCATGAAATAGAAGAGAAAAAATTGTTAAAGAACTCATTACAGGAGATTTTTCTGAGCAGAAAACAAGCCTTCAAAGTGAAAGGACCCAATCAACCTTCTGGATAAATGAACAAAAATAGATACATAGATTGACACCTAAGACATAACTTTGAGATACCAACCTAAAACATCTAAGAAAAAAAAAAAAACATAAAAAACAGCTAGTTGACAAAAGAATGAGAGTGATTTGGCACTAGTCATCCCATCTGCAATATCTGAAATTTAAAGAAAATGGAGACATATGTGTCTGTGGGAAATTACTCTCACCCTGTAATTTTATACTATGAATAAAAATTTTAGTGAAAAAAAAGATATTTTAGTGTCTCAGAAATGTTAGCTCACATTCATCCATTTTTTTTTAGGAAATCAATGGTGAATTTATAGCAAAAATATTAAAGCAAACAATAGAAAGTAAAACAGGAGATTCAGAAGATAATGAATCCAGTGACACAGAGAAAGGGAGGACCCAAAAGGATAAGTCCAGATTTGATCACGACAAAGGCTGGAAAACAAAGCCTTTGATAAAAGGTATTTCATGGGAGGGTAGAACTAAAATCTTAAAATATATTGAGGATATGATAATAGCAAAATTTAAGAAAAAAGAAAGGTAATCACTAATTCTAGAGAGAAATTGTAGGAGGACATGGGGTCAATATGAAGTAAATTAAAATGAGTCATAACTTTGAAAAATCACTGGAGAATGTATAAGAATGCTAAAAATATTCCCTGTGAAGTGGGCAAAAGACTTGTAAATTTGGAACTATAGAGAACAAAGTAAATTTATAGCAAACTCTCTGATTCTGTAATAAATAGTATTTGTCTAACTCTAACAGTTAAAAATATATCTTTTTTCCTTTTTACTCTGGTTTATTGAGATATAATTTATGTATGTTAAATTTACCCATTTTTTTTTAGATATATAGGTCTGTGAACTTGACAAATGTATGCACTGGAACCACTACCATAAACAAGGTATGAAATATTTGCTTTCTCCTCAAACCTACCCTCATGTAGGTTACAACCATTGATATGATTTTTGCCCTGTTCCATTTTTCAGAATCATGTAAATTAAATCCTACAGTAGGTAGTCTTTTTTTCTGGTGTCTTTCTCTTAGAATAGTATTTTGGTATTTACCAATATAATTGCATATTTCAGAAGTGTGTTTTGTTTGATAAATATTCTATGGTATTGGTTTATTTCCAGGTTTTTTTTTTTTTTTTTGGCAATGTATCAATCAGAAGCCACACAATAACTTGAACAGGATAATTTTAATATAAAAAATGTTAACGTGGGAATTGGAGCAATGAGGGATTGACTTATAAGAGGCAACAAGAACTCTAAAGAATATAGCATAGACATAGGGAGAAGCCATGACACCAAGACTGAAATATAACACTCAAGGAAGAGGCTACCCTTTTCTAGGGCTGAAAACCAAACCCCATGAGAGATGGAGTAGTCATAGCTCACAGGATACTAAAGAAGTTTGGTAACACATTGACAGTGCTCACTAGAAATCTACCTTCTGAATGCTGGGGGAAGCTGGAGTTTACTACAAGTTCCCCCAACTTTGTTCTTATTTAAAATGGTTTTGGCTCTTCTCAATTCTTTATTTTCCATATAACTTTTAGAACTGGCCTGTCAATATAAATAAAGAATGTGGGGATTTTGATTAGAATATTGTGGGGTTTACAGATGAATTTAGGGAGTATTACTGTTTTAACGACATTGAACCTTTTGATACAGGAACACTATTTAATTTTTTAACTTGTAGAAGAATCTATATTTCAATATTTCCAATAAATATTTTAAAAGAAGTCTCAAAATTAGTGGTCATTGAGTCATCATCTAAAATGTACTTAGTGCGATTGGAAAAAACAATTATCTATTTCTAAGCAGAAAATAATTAATTCTATTTCTTCTTTTTTTCCTATCTGAAGGTACACTTCATAAAATCTAACATCTCACATTTACTAGTAACTGACACTGATTCTGGGAAACATCAGCTGTTGGAGATACCAGATGTCTCTGAACATAAGGGGATGAAAGAGGACTGAAATCAAGTCTATAGTGGCAATATTTGCTGGGAATCTGAGTCCCACATCTTTTTCCAACCCCTTGCAGTCAAATAACTAACCTCATCCCCATGAAAAAAATGGAAAGTTACTTTCTGGGGAGACTGGACTATTGAAGCTCTCATCTCAGGAACCTGGAACATGCTGGAGGTTGTAATTTAGGTGCTGTGATGGCATAAAGAAAAACAAGAATTCCAGTAAAAGTCCACCATTATCTCCTTTGTCTCGCCAGCAGATTAGAACATTCTTCTTTGGGGGTAGTAATTGGTCTCCAATTAAAAGAAAACTTATATTAAGGTTTTGGAGGTACCATGATGAAATGACTAAACTTACCTGATTGCTTTAGTAAAGATCACTAATCAACAAGCTCCATTTGTATACACATAGTGTCTAAAGAGTATTTTCAGTGTTACATTTTACATTATGAATGGGCATACAAGGATCACCTGATATGTTTGGAAAACTTAAAGTGAAATGTATCGAAACAAACCAAAAATGTAGGTTAAAAGAAATCACATAAATATAGACACTGTAGGAAAAAATAAAATTCTAAAAACTATATAAGTAATACCCTGAGAGAAATAGAAGATGATATATCCAAAGGAAACAACAGAATGTAATTTTTAAGTTAAAAAACAGCAATAAGTAAAAGTTCTTAAAATCTGAAAAAAATATGTAGAAGGAAACAATAGAGAAATAGAAAATGCAAATAAACACAGATGGATTTTAAAATTACAGAATTAACCCAGGAAGTTCAATAACTGAATAGCAAGTTTCAGAAATAAAAGAGTTTCAGAAGAAAAGGGTATGTCGAACATATTATATAAGAAAATATTCTATAACTTAAGAACATGTGTTTCCAGTTCAAAGAGGCCTAATGTCTAAATGACATTACAAAACAAAACAAAACAAAACAAAAAACACTGTAACAACCTCCACATGGAAAGCAGGCCATATGAAAAAAGAAAAAAAAAAATCAGAATGGTATGGTAATTCTCACAGGAAACACTAATTGCACATCCCTGAGAAAAAATATTTCTCACCCAATCTATGTTCATCCGTCTTAGAGAATACCTAAATCATCATAAGTGGAATGTTGATAGAAATAAGAATATTAAAGGCACTGCAGTTGAGAGCTCAGAAGGAAAAGAGGAAAATATTATTGGAAACTGGAGGAAGAGGGATCCTTATAATATAGTGGCAGAAGACTGTGGAATTATATCCTACAGTTATGTGGAAAGAGAATGTGTCAGCAATGAACCTGAATCTCTAGGTGAGGAGATTTCTAAGCAATATGTTCAAAGTAGAGCCTAGTTCCTTACTGCAGGTTATGGTAACATATGAGAGGAAAGAGTGAGATTGAGGGAAACAGTGTTAAAGAAAAAGGAAATTTATGATGTGGGAAACTCTCCGCCTATTCAGATTGCCTATCCTAACATTAGGAGTCACTGTCAAGAAAGCCTTCTTTGAAGAGGAAGCCAAGGGTGTGGCTAGACAACCTTTTCCTAATGCTCTGGAAGAATCAAAAGAGCAGAGTATTCAATTTCACATGTGGCTCTTTGAGACATTAGACTAGTGATTCATAGATCCCTTCAGCCATCTAAGCAAAAGCCAAGAATAGAGTTGGGATTATCCAAGAAAGATGTGCCGATGAACCTTTTGTCTAATGGAGTGAATCCCTGAAACATTCAAGAGAAATTTACAAGGTTCTTGAGAATACTATGCCAACAGTCACACTGCCACCTTGGACTGAAAGAAACAGAAAGAACAAAATGAAGAAAGACTGTTGGACTACTAAAATTCTGCTGGTAGGAAACAAGCTGATAAAACTACTCAGCTTCAAACACATACTACCCTTCATGAAAAAGAAAAGAGACTCCAAGTCTTAAGCCAGAGACTTAAGCCAGAAGGTAGGGCCTTTGGCTCAGAGAGCAGACTTAAGCCAGAAGGTAGGGCCTTTGGCTCAGAGAGCAGACTTAAGCCAGAAGGTAGGGCCTTTGGCTCAGAGAGCAGACTTAAGCCAGAAGGTAGGGCCTTTGGCTCAGAGAGCAGAGCCAGCACCGCTGAGCATTTTCCCCAGGGCTTGGAACCTAAGATTGCTTGCCCAGTTGGATTTTGAAATTGCTTAGGACTGGTGGCCTCTTTTTTTCTTTCCATTTTCTCCCTGTCTGAATTGGCACATTGGTAACTATTATCCTACTGTGGTCTTACCATTGTATTTTGGGAGCAGATAAGATATTTTCTAGTTTTACAGATCCACACGTAGAGAGGAATTTTGCCCTTGGGTGGATTATATAGTGAGTTTCACCTATATGTAATTTTAGATAATGAGATTTGTGCCTTTGTGATAATAATTAGATGAGATTCTGGACTTGAGATGATACTATAATGACTTGAGACTCTGGGATATCTGGGAATGGGATGAATGTGTTTCAGGCATGTAGGATGGGCATGAATCTTTGGGGGTCTGCAGCAGACAGAGTAATGACCCTCCAAGATGCCCACATCTGAAACCATGGAACCTTACATGGCAAAAGGGACTTTGGAGGTGTTAGGTTAAAAAATCTTGAGATGGGAAAAATTCTGGATTATCTGGATAGGACTAATATAACCTTAAGGGTCCTAATTAGAGGGAAACAGAAGGGTGAGAGTCAGAAAAAGACAGTGGGATGATGAAAGCTGAGAGAGAGAAAAATTAAAAGATGTTTGCTGCTGGCTTTGGAAATGTAAGATGATGTTAGAAGCCAAGAAATATAGAAGACTCTAGAAGCTAAGAAAAGCAAGAAAACAGATTTTCCTTTAGAAGTTTTAGAAGGAATGTAGTTCAGCTGACCTATTTTAGACATCTGATCTACAGAATAGTATGATAATAAATTTATATTGTTTTAAGCCACTAAGTTTATGGTTTCTTCTCCCTAACCTAGCCCTTATCTCCAAAGCCACTTTTTCCTTCACACTTCCACTTGCCCTGGGATGGAGAAATAAGACAGAAGGAACAGAAATCAGCAATTTAATGCAACACAACAAACTTTGTTACATGGATTTCACGGTAAACTTTAAGCAAATAATCTCAGCAATTCAATAGGGGGATTTGATATATGGGAGGAGTGAGTGGATTGTTTTCCCAGAAAAGTCCCTCATCCTTCATAAAAAAAGTGCATCAAGGTGCACATTGGACCACACAGGCAGCAGATTAAATTGATGAGTGTCATTCCAGGGCTCAGTGTCCAGTTTTTATTTATATATATATATATA
>NW_020173953.1:457550-528933 GCF_003031525.2 Neophocaena asiaeorientalis asiaeorientalis
TGTAAGCTTAAGCTTGAATAAAGCTCTCAGGTTTATCAGTCTCCCTAGAAGTCACAGTAAGAGGTTTAAGCACAGGCACCTTCCAAAAAACACTTGAGGAGGTTGATTCTCCAAAGCAATAGTCCCCAAGTCTATAAACATACATTTGTATTGTTTTAAGTCACTAAATTTGTGATAATTTGTTACAACGGCGATACAGAACTAACACATCATCCAAACTATTAATCCAGCATGAAAGCAAAAGAAAGATATTTCAGACATAAATGAGTCCAAAAATTCAATCCACATACTCTTTCCCAGGAGGATCTTGAATGATATGTCTTTCAAACAGAAGGAGGAAACTCCAAAAGAGGAAGATATTGTATCCTAGAAACCAAAAATAAAACACAGAAGGCATATGAATTTCTTCCCTCTGTAGGCTACTATTTTCTTTGGCTTATTTCAAGACAACAGCATGCTTCAGCTTCATCAAAACTTCACAACTTATTTTTTTGACATACAAAAACATATTTTTTCACCAAAAGTTTGCAACTATAAGTTAGGAAACAGAATATCTGAAAAACTGGTGTGTAGAATTCTGACAAAGTTCAAAGGGAAAACAGTTTTCATGAAGAGTTAAACAGTTTAGTTTTGAATCATGTTTCTTTCTTATAGAACAAGAATGAGAACAAAAATAAAAACAGCATAGCATATGCCATGAACTTATTCTCTGTCTTAGGTCAAATTCTTTAACACACACACACACACACACTCACTCACACGATAAGGAGGTGGGCTTGTAGGTGGGCTTGTAACTATTCACACTTAGAGATGACAAAACTGAGGTTTAGGGAGGTGAAGGAATTTGCCAATGACACAACAGTATTGAATAAATGAGAATTAGCCTATTTCTACTCAGACTATGGACTATTGTGCCAGGTTCATACCAGATACCATCATTTCTTATCATAGAGAAAAATTTCCTGTTTTACATTAAGGATAAGTGTCAAAATAGAAACAGTCATGAAGTCAAAAGGTATTCCTGCTTACTGTCTGAGCTCTCATTGGTGTCACAATCATTTTAAGAATAATTTGAAATAAGACCCCTCACCTGGAGGTAGTTAAAAACCATGGTATATACTTACCTGCCTTAAAAATGTTTTTCTTATACATAGTGCCTAAAAAGTGTGGGATATGTTTCCCCTTTTTTCACAGCTGGAAAAGCTCAGTATCCAATTCATTTTTCATGGTGTAATATCATCTGGTTTTAGGCAGTGCCAAAAAAGAAACAAAAAATGAAATGAACAGAATATATGTTTTTAAAATGAATGTGAGCCATATACGCTGGTTTCATATCAGATTCTGAAATGGTTTTTCCACAGAGTGTGAAAAATATCTAATAAATAAAACATTCCAACTAGAAATCCATGAATTTGTTTGTGAAATTGATTTTATTTAAGAGTCATCAAACAGGGATTAAGTAACTACTATGTGCTTGTTGCTGTGATATATTTCCTTCTTTATAACACTAGAACTAGCAACAATCCTGTGAAGCAATTTTATAGCGGAGCTCCTTTTGACAGAGAAGTCATCTATAACAGAATTATAACTAATTATTAACAATAGCGCTGTTTGAAGCAAGTATTCTAATTTCTGCTATAGCTGAGCTGAATAATTTTTTCCTATAGTTTTAAAGGAAAACTTAGTTAAGGAGATGTGTCCTACCCAGGCTTTTAAAAGCAAACTACTCAGTCAGTAAGAGGATGGATGCAAGTATGCACTTTTTTTCAAAGAGATAAAACTTAAAAAAATCATTGATTCTTATTTTGGTATAAAGGCAAAAGTGTTATTTCGAGGTAAAACCAGGAATATCAGAGTGTTACTTTAAGTAGGTTGATTATAATAAAAGTGTTCTGAAAAATTATAAATGAGATTATCTTGCCTCAAAAGCTTTAAAATATATAATAAATTAGAAAGAAAACACATTAGTTAAATGTTAATTTTACTCAATTACTTATTCCCAATCTAAGTTTGAAGGTTAAAATTATTACTTAGTTTACACAGCAGGACATTTTTTAATATATAAAACTTTCAGGAAATTGTTTTAGAAATGATGTTTAGATTACTAGTGGAAGGTGGCAGATTGAGGAAAGACATTTACCTTCTTCCCTTCCAATATCCTATGGAGAGGAAAGAACATTTATTTTTAAATGTGTAAATGCAAAGCATGGTTCTGGAAAGCAAGGAAGTATGTTATTAATGCATTTCACTACTTTGGAGGAGATTCTGGAATGTAGCATTGGTATTAGATTGGAGGAGCAACTGAGTAAAGTAAGTGTAATCCCAAATAGACACAAGGAGATGACTACACAGGAGAGAATCCTTCCCAACTGTATCCTAGAAAAACTCAAAGCTCTCAGTGTACATGCACAAAGCACAGGAAGCAATGCTAAGGAGAGTCAAATGCAGAACTGTCTACAGAAGTGCCCAGCCTATTGTACCTCTCCAGACCCCAGCTATATAGAAGAGCAGACCACTCCTTCTTAGACTGCACTGCAGGCTTCATACCACCTATGCAACCTCTAAATTAGAGTTCCATAGTGTTAGGTCATATGCTATTTTTTCTGCTCTATACTATTTCTTACTTTATTTAAACTTTTCTCACTTCTGGAGTATCATCTATCTGTTAATGACTGCCATTTCTATTGACTGTATTCCCTACATTGTATATTTCATACCCATGACATTTATTTTGTAGCTGGAAGTTTATACCTTTTCATCTCCCTCACCTATTTATCTCTTCCCTCTATCCACCTTCTCCACTGACAACCATCTTTTTCTTCTCTGTATCTGTGACTCTGTTTCTGTTTTGTTATGTATGTTAATTTATTTTGTTTTGTTTAGATTCCACATATAAGTAAAGTCATACAGTATTTCTCTTTCTCTGACTTATTTCACTTAGCACAATACTCTCTAGATCCACCCATGTTGTTGATGGGCACTTAGGGTATTTCCATATCTTGGCTATTGTAAATAAAGCTACAGTGAACATTGGGGTGCATGTGTCTTCTCATATTAATGTTTTTGTTTTCTTTGGATAAGTACCCAATGGTGGAATTTCTGGATCATATGGCAGTTTTATTTTTAAATTTTTGAGGAACCTCCATACTGTTTTCCACAGTAGCTGCACCAGTTTACATTGCCACCAACAGTGCAAGAGTGTTCCCTTTTCTTCATGTCCTCCCCAACACTTGTTAATGGTTGTCGTTTTGATAAAAGCCACTCTGAGAGCTGTGAGATAACTTCTCATCGTGGTTTTGATTTGCATTTCCCTGATGATTAGTGACGTTGAACATCTTTTCATGTGCCTGTTGACCATCTGTATGTTTCCTTTGCAAAAATGTTTATTCAGGTCCTCTGTGCATCTTTTAATAAGAGTTTGTTTTTTGATGTTGAGTTGTATGAGTTCTTTGTATATTTTGGATATTAACCTCTTATCAGATATATTGTTTACAAATATCTGCTCTCATTCAGTAGGTGACATTTTTATTTTATTGATAGTTTCCTTCATGGTGAAAAAGCTTTTTAGTGTGATGTAGTCCCATTTGTTTATTTTTGCTTTTGTTTCCCTTGCCTGAGGAGACATATCCAAAAAATTATTGCCAAGACCGATGTCAAAGTGTGTACTACTTATGTTTTTTCTAGGTTTCCTATAGTTTCAAGTCTTACATTTAAGTCTTTAGTCCATTTTAAGTTTATTTTTGTATATGGTGTGATGGCATTTAAAAAAAAATTATCCAGTATGTATCTAGACACTAGAGCTCCAGATTGCCTACTAACGTGTACAATTTTATGCTTTAAGACTCTTATAGTGACACTAATTGATTAATGTCCATTCACCCATTCTGTAGAAATAAAACTTTCATTATCCTTTAGGGAACCACTTTTTCATCACTCATCTCATATGATTAAGATTAGGTTTATTCTTGTACCTGCTCCAAGCATCAGCCTATAGCTTTTGTTTAGCCAATTACATGAATTAATTCTGATCAATGAGAAGCAGGTTAGTTCTTTTCCTGAAGTTATTAGAAAACAAAAACCAAAAAAACCTATTCTACTGGGGTGGTCAATGTGAAAAGAGGTAAGCATGGAGATTTATGGGGCCACCATGAAATGACAACTAGTCAACTACACACACACACACACACACACACACACACACACACACATTCACAGGACCTGGAGCAGAGAGACAAAGGCAGAATTTTGACAACATAATTTGAACCTCATATTTCTGCTCTTTTTCTCAGATGATCATGTTTTTGCCACCTTTGGGGTGTTGCTATATGGTTGTAGCTTCCTTTACCAGGGATGCTCTAAGACTCTAGACTTTTCATTGTTCCTTCCTTCTCACCTTTAGATCTCAGTTTAAATATTAAATCTTAAGAGAGATCATGACACTCAAATTGGCACCTATAGGGACTTCCCTGTTGGTCCACTAGTAAAGACTCTGTGCTTCCAATGCAGGGGGCATGGGCTCAATCCCTGGTCAGGGAACTAAGATCCCACATGCCATGACCAAATAGAAAAAATGGCACCTTCAATAGTCTCTATAAAGACGAGATTTGCCTGTCATATCACATATTTATTCAGTTTATATGGAGTGGAGTCGGGCTAATATAACATGGCACAACTAAACCATCTTTTAGGGTTTTTTCTTCAGTGACAAATGTAGCACTGTAAAATAATGGATTTTAAAACACAGTGTTTCAAGAAACTGATATGAAATTTACCATGGGCAATGAGATTTATTAATGTGAGTTTTAGAAAGTTGTTTGTGAAGACAGTTTGGCTTTAGTGAAGTGAAATCAATCTATAATAATTACAACTGAGTTATTACAATTGATTATTCCAAAAGAATTTAACTTTTTATTTATGCCAATACTTAGGTTCTGAAGAAGATTCAACATTGTGCAATTCCATTTTTTTCCTATTCTGCATAAATAACATTTCTTCCATCTGAATGTAATTTCCAAAAGCAGTCTTTGAATACTCATACTCTGCTAACTGAAGACAGTTCTATGTTTTTACTGAGTACCATTGCAGTTCTTATACTGGAAGATAGATATTGACAACAAAATCAGTCAAATCTAAAGGTCATTTTGAAAAAAGTTGCCTCAGATTGTTTACCAAAAGCAAAAGAAAGCGAAAAATTAGATCTATTTTTCCTCCTACTAAGGGTAGTGTGGCTTTGAGAAGATTTTCTCAAGGAAAAGATCAATGTCACTAATAATAAAAAGTTTCTAAGTCTAGTAAATTTAGATTATTATGATTATTTAAATGTTCAGATAAGGTCACATTTGTATACTTAGTTAATATCTCTCAAAGTTTATAGATATTTAATTTCATTTCGGATTGCCTTTAATGATTTAGAAACAACTTATTGGCATTCTTTAAATCTTATGAGGTAAATAAATATGTGTGACTATATTTCATTTTCTTTAGAATCTGGGACTTAACCCTTAAAAATTCTTCACATTGTGTATGTCAGATTATGGTCATTTATGTTAGAGATTTGTGTTAGAATAGAAGTCACATAAAACACAGGGAGGGCTTCCCTGGTGGCACAGTGGTTGAGAGTCTGCCTGCCAATGCAGGGGACACGGGTTCGTGCCCCGGTCTGGGAAGATCCCACTTTCCACAGAGCAGCTGGGCCCATGAGCCATGGCCACTGAGCCTGCAAATCTGGAGCCTGTGCCCCACAGCGGGAGAGGCCACAACAGTGAGAGGCCCGTGTACCACACAAAAAAAAAAAATTAGGGAGAACAGAGGAGAAAATCTTTATTCAAGTTCAGCTTTCTTTTTCTTGTAAAATAATTGAACATTAAATACCTTGCAGTATACTTCTATTCTTTGGGTGTTAAAAGTAAGTGAACCGGCAAGAGGAAGATGGCGGAAGAGTAAGACACGGAGATCACCTTCCTCCCCACAGATACACCAGAAATACATCTACACGTGGAACAACTCCTACAGAAAACCTACTGAACGCTGGCAGAAGACTTCAGACCTCCCAAAAGGCAAGAAAGTCCCCATGTGCCTGGGTAGGGCAAAAGAAAAAAGAATAAACAGAGAGCAAAGGATAGGAACAGGACCTGCACCAGTGGGAGGGAGCTCTGAGGGAAGAAAGGTTTCCACACACTAGGAAGCCCCTTCACATGTGGAGACTGCAGGTGGCGGAGTGGGGAGATTCGGAGCTGCGGAGGAGAGCACAGCAACATGGGTGCAGAGGGCAAAGTGGAGAGATTCCTGCACAGAGGATTGGTGCCGACCGGCACTCAGCAGCCCGAGAGGCTTGTCTGCTCACCCGCCAAGGCGGGCGGGGCTGGGAGCTGAGGGTCGGGCTTCGGTCGGAGCACAGTGAGAGGACTGGGTTGGGCGGTATGAACAAAGCCTGCAGGGGTTAGTGCACCACGGCTAGCCGGGAGGAAGTCCGGGAAAATGTCTGGACCTGCCAAAGAGGCAAGAGACTTTTTCTTCCCTCTTTATTTCCTGGTGCGTGAGAAGAGGGGATTAAGAGCGCTGCCTAAAGGAGCTCCAGAGACGGGCGCGAGCCGTGGCTAAAAGCGCGGACCCCAGAGACGTGCATGAGATGCTAAGGCTGCTGCTGCTGCCACCAAGGAGCCTGTGTATGAGCACAGGTCACTATCCACATCCCCCTTCCGGGGAGCTTGTGCAGCCCGCCACTGCCAGGTTCCCGGGATCCAGGGACAACTCCCCCAGGAGAATGCACGGTGCGCCTCAGGCTGGCGCAACGTCATGCTGAGCCTCTGCAGCCACAGGGTCACCTGGCACTCCGTACCCATCCCTCTCTCTGGCCTGAGTAAGCTAGAGTCCCCGAAGCAGCTGCTCCTTTAACCCTGTCCTATCTGAGCCAAGAATAAACGCCCTCCGGCCACCTACACGCAGACGAAGGGACAAATCCAAAGTTGAACCCTGGGAGCTGTAAGAACAAAGAAGAGAAAGGGAAATGTCTCCCAGCAGCCTCAGAAGCAGCGGATTAAAGCTCCATAAACAATTTGATGTACCCTGCATCTGTGGAATACATGAATAGACAACAAATCATCCCAAATTGAGGAGGTGGACTTTGAGAGCAAGATTTATGATTTTTACCCCTTTATTTCTTTTTGTGAGTGTGTATCTGTATGCTTCTGTGTGAGATTTTGTCTGTATAGATTTGCTTCCACCATTTGTCCTAGGGTTCTATCCGTCCATTTTTTTTCTTAATAATTATTTTTTACTTTAATAACTAGTTTTATTTTATCTTTATTTTATTTTACTTTATCTTCTTTCTTTCTTACCATCCTTCCCTCCTTCCTTTCTTCCTTCCTCCCTCCCTCCCTCCTTTCTTTCTTTCTTTCTTTCTTTCTTTCTTTCTTTCTTTCTTTCTTTCCTTCCTTCCTTCCTTCCTTCCTTCCTTCCTTCCTTCTTTCTTTCTTTCTCACTTTCTTTCTTTCTTTCTAATTTTTCTCCCTTTTATTCTGAGCCGAGTGGATGAAAGTCTCTTGGTGCTGCAGGCAGGAGTCAGTGTTGTACCTCTGAGGTGGGAGAGCCAACTTCAGGACACTGGTCCACAAGAGACCCCCCAGCTCCACATAATATTAAATGGCGAAAATCTCCCAGAGATCTCCATCCCAACACCAGCACCCAGTTTCACTCAACGACCAGCAAGATACAGTGCTGGACACCCTATGACAAACAACTAGCAAGACAGAAACACAACCCCACCCATTAGCAGAGAGGATGTGTAAAATCATAATAAGTCCACAGACACCCCAAAACACACCACCAGGTGTGGACCTGCCCACCAGAAAGACAAGATCCAGCCTCATCCACCAGAACACAGGAAGTGGTCCCCTACACCAGGAAGCTTACACAACCCACTGAGCCAATTTTAGCCACTGGAGACAGACATCAAAAACAACGGGAACTATGGACCTGCAGCCTGCAAAAAGGAGACCCCAAACTCAGTAAGATAAGCAAAATGATAAGACAAAAAAACACACAGCAGATGAAGGAGCAAGATAAAAACCCACCAGACCTAACAAATGGAGAGGAAATAGGCAGTCTACCTGAAAAAGAATTCAGAATAATTATAGTAAAGATGATCCAAAATCTTGGAAATAGAATAGACAAAATGCAAGCAACATTTAACAAGGACCTAGAAGAACTAAAGATGAAACAAGCAACAATGAACAACACAATGAAATTAAAAATACTCTAGATGGAATCAATAGCAGAATAACAGAGGCAGAAGAACGGATAAGTGACCTGGAAGATAAAATAGTGGAAATAAGTACTGCAGAGCAGAATAAAGAAAAAAGAATGAAAAGAACCGAGGACAGTCTCAGAGACCTCTGGGACAACATTAAACACACCAACATTTGAATTATCGGGGTTCCAGAAGAAGAAGAGAAAAAGAAAGGGTCTGAGAAAATATTTGAAGAGATTATAGTTGAAAACTTCCCTAATATGGGAAAGGAAATAGTTAATAAAGTCCAGGAAACACAGAGAGTCCCATACAGGATAAATCTAAGGAGAAACATGCCAAGACACATAATAATCAAACTATCAAAAATTAAATACAAAGAAAACATATCAAAAACAGCAAGGGAAAAGCAACAAATAACAAACAAGGGAATCCCCATAAGGTTAACAGCTGATCTTTCAGCAGAAACTCTGAAAGCCAGAGGGGACGGGCAGGACATATTTAAAGTGATGAAGGAGGAAAACCTGCAACCAAGATTACTTTACCCAGCAAGGATCTCATTCAGATTTGATGGAGAAATTAAAACTTTTACAGACAATCAAAAGCTGAGAGAGTTCAGCACTACCAAACCAGCTTTACAACAATTGCTAAAGGATCTTCTCTAGGTAAGAAACACAAGATAAAGAAAAGGCCTACAATAATGAACCCAAAACAATTAAGAAAATGGGAATAGGAACATACATATCGATAATTACCTTAAATGTAAATGGATTAAATGCTTTCATGAAAAGACACAGATTGGCTCAATGGATACAAAAACAAGACCCATATATATGCTGTCTACAAGAGACCCACTTCAGACCTAGAGACACATACAGACTGAAATTAAGGGGATGGAAAAAGTTATTCCATGCAAATGGGAAACAAAAGAAAGCTGGAGTAACAATTCTCATATCAGACAAAATAGACTTTAAAATAAAGACTATTAGAAGAGACAAAGAAGGACACTACATAATGATCAAGGGATCGATCCAAGAAGAAGGTATAACAATTGTAAATATTTATGCACCCAACATAGGAGCGCCTCAATACATAAGGCATATACTAACAGCCATAAAAGGGGAAATCGACAGTAACACATTCATAGTAGGGGACTTTCACCAATGGACAGATCATACAAAATTAAAATAAAAAGGAAACACAAGCTTTAAATGATACATTTAACAATATAGACTTAATTGATATTTATAGGACATTCCATCCAAAAACAACAGAATACACATTTCTCTCAAGAGCTCATGGAACATTCTCCAGCATAGATCATATCTTGGGTCACAAATCAAGCCTTGGTAAATTTAAGAAAACTGAAATTGTATCAAGTATCTTTTCTGACCACAACGCCATGAGACTAGATATCAATTACAGGAAAAGATCTGTAAAAAATACAAACACATGGAGGCTAAACAATACACTACTTAAAAACGAAATGATCACTGAAGAAATCAAAGAGGAAATAAAGAAAAAACAACCTAGAAACAAATGACAATGGAGACACGACGACACAAAACCTATGGGATAGAGCAAAAGCAGTTTTAAGAGGGAAGTTTATAGCAATACAATCCTATCTTAAGAAACAGTAAACATCTCGAATAAATAACCTAAATTTGCACCTAAAGCAACTAGAGAAAGAAGAACAAAAAAACTCAAAGTTAGCAGAAGGAAAGAAATCATAAAAATCAGATCAGAAATAAATGAAAAAGAAATGAAGGAAACAATAGTAAAGATCAATAAAACTAAAAGCTGGTTCTTTGAGAAGTTAAAAAAATAATTGATAAACCATTAGTCAGACTCACCAAGAAAAAAAAGGAGAAGACCCAAATCAATAGAATTAGAAATGAAAAAGGAGAAGTAACAACTGACACTGTAGAAGTACAAAAGATCATGAGAGATTACTACAAGCAACTCTATGCCAATAAAATAGACAACCTGGAAGAACTGGATAAATTCTTAGAAATGCACAACCTGCCAAGACTGAATCAGGAAGAAATAGAAAATATGAACAGACCAATCACAAGCACTGAAATTGAAACTGTGATTAAAAATCTTCTAACAGGGGCTTCCCTGGTGGCACAGTGGTTGAGAATCTGCCTGCCGATGCAGGGGACATGGGTTCATGCCCTGGTCCGGGAAGATCCCACATGCCATGGAGCAGCTAGGCTCGTGAGCCATGGCCACTGAGTCTACGCACCTGGAGCCTCTGCTCCACAACCGGAGAGGCCACAACAGTGAGAGGCCCGCGTACAGAAAAAAAAAAAAAAAAAAATCTTCCAACTAACGAAAGCCCAGGACCAGATGACTTCACAGGTGAATTCTATCAAACATTTAGAGAAGAGCTAACACCTATCCTTTTCAAACTCTTCCAGAATATAGCAGAGGGAGGAACACTCCCAAACTCATTCTATGAGGCCACCATCACCTTGATACCAAAACCAGACAAGGATATCACAAAGAAAGAAATCTACAGGCCAATATCGCTGATGAACATAGATGCAAAAATCCTCAACAAAATACTAACAAACAGAATCCAACAGCACATTAAAAGAATCATACACCATGATCAAGTGGAGTTTATTCCAGGAATGCAAGGATTCTTCAGTATATGCAAATCAATCAACGTGATACACCATACTAACAAACTGAAGGAGAAAAACCATATGATCATCTCAATAGGTGCAGAGAAAGCTTTCGACAAAATTCAACACTGATTTATGATAAAATCCCTGCATAATGTAGGCACAGAGGGAACTTTCCTCAACATAATAAAGGCCATATATGACAAACCCACAGCCAACATCATTCTCAGTCATGAAAAAGTAAAACCATTTCCACTAAGATCAGGAACAAGACAAGGTTGCCCACTCTCACCACTTTTATTCAACATAGTTTTGGAAGTTTCCGCCACAGAAATCAGAGAAGAAAAGGAAATAAAAGGAATCCAAATCAGAAAATAAGTAAAGTTGGCACTTTTTTGCAGATGACACAATACTATACATCTAGAATTCTAAAGATGTTACCAGAAAACAACTAGAGCTAATCAATACATTTGGTAAAGTAGCAGGATACAAAATTAATGCACAGAAATCTCTGGCATTCCTATACACAAACGATGAAAACTCTGAAATTGAAATCAAGAAAACACTCCCCTTTACCATTGCAACAAAAAGAATAAAATATCTAGGAATTAACCTCCCTAAGGAGACAAAAGACCTGTATGCCGAAATTTATAAGACACTGATGAAAGAAATTAAAGTTGATACAAATAGATGGAGAGATATGCCATGTTCTTGGGTTGGAAGAATCAACATTGTGAAAGTGACTTTACTACCCAAAGCAATCTACAGATTCAATGCAATCCCTATCAAACTGTCACTGGCATTTTTCACAGAGCTAGAACAAAAAAATTTCACAATTTGTATGGAAACACAGAAGACCCCGAATAGCCAAAGAACTTTTGAGAACGAAAAATGGAGCTGGAGGAATCAGGCTCCCCTGACTATACTACAAAGCTACAGTAATCAAGAGAGTATGGTACTGGCACAAAAACAGAAAGATAGATCAATGGAACAGGATAGAAAACCCAGAGATAAACCCATGCACATATGGTCACCTTATCTTTGATAAAGGAGGCAGGAATGTACAGTGGAGAAAGGACAGCCTCTTCAATAAATGGTACTGAGAAAACTGGAGAGGTGCATGTAAAAGTATGAGATTAGAACACTCCCTAACACCATACACAAAAATAAGCTCAAAATGGATTAAAGACCTAAATATAAGCCCAGAAACTCTCAAACTCTTAGAGGAAAACATAGGCAGAACACTCTATGACATAAATCACAGCAAGATCCTTTTTGACTCACCTCCTAGAGAAATGGAAATAAAAACAAAAATAAACAAATGGGACCTAATGAAACTTAAAAGCTTTTTCACAGCAAAGGAAACCATAAACAAGACCAAAAGACAACCCTCAGAATGGGAGAAAATATTTGCAAATGAAGCAACTGACAAAGGATTAACCTCCAAAATTATAAGCAGCTCATGCAGCTCAATAACAAAAACACAAACAATCCAAATGAAAAATGGGCAGAAGACCTTAATAGACATTTCTCCAAAGAAGATATACAGAGTGCCAACAAAAACATGAAAGATTGCTCAACATCATTAATCATTAGAGAAATGCAAATCAATACTACAACAAAATATCATCTCACACCAGTCAGAATGCCCATCATCAAGAAATCTAGAAACAAGAAATGCTGGAGAGGGTGTGGATAAAAGGGTACACTCTTGCACCGCTGGTTGGAATGTGAACTGGTACAGTCACTATGGAGAACAGTATGGGGGTTCCTTAAAAATCTACAAATAGTACTACCATATGACCCAGCAATCCCACTACTGGGCATATACCCTGAGAAAACCATAATTCAAAAATAGTCATGTACCAAAATGTTCATTGCAGCTCTATTTGCAATTGCCCAGAGATGGAAACAACCTAAGTGTCCATCATCGGGTGAATGGATAAAGAAGATGTAGCACATATATACAATGGAATATTACTCAGCCATAAAAAGAAACGAAATTGAGTTATTTGTAGTGAGGTGGATGGACCTAGAGTCTGTCATACAGAGTGAAGTAAGTCAGAAAGAGAAAGACAAATACCATATGCTAACACATATATATGGAATTTAAGAAAAAAAAATGTCATGAAGAACCTAGGGGTAAGACAGGAATAAAGACACAAACATACTAGAGAATGGAGTTGAGGATATGAGGAGGGGGAAGGGTAAGCTGTGACAAAACAAGAGAGTGGCATGGATATATATACACTACCAAACGTAAAATAGATAGCTAGTGGGAAGCAGCCGCATAGCACAGGGAGATCAGCTCGGTGCTTTGTGACCACCTAGAGGGGTGGGATAGGGAGGGTGGGAGGGAAGGAGATGCAAGAGGGAAGAGATATGGGAACATATGTATATGTATAACTGATTCACTTTTTTATAAAGCAGAAACTAACACACCATTGTAAAGCAATTATACTCCAATAAAGATGTAAAATAAAAGAAAAAAAGAAACAGAAAGATTAGCCAACGCACTGCTACTCAGAGCCAACACCTAAAATAACTGATTCAAAACTCAAAAGTTTTGATTCAAAACTCAAAATTCAAAACTCTTGTTTTTAGCAAGAAGGCTGGATTGTAGGGACACTAGAGACGATTTTACCAATGAGCAAGGAGTCTGACCTCACAGCAGCATCATGACAACGAGGACAAACAGGAAAGGAACAGTATGGGGGACGCTGTGGGCAGATACTTGACTCTCCTCTTGTTGTTTTGTTTGCTTACTCATATGTACCTTGCCTCCTTCCAAAGAGCATTTGAGGGGACAACAGCTTATTTATTAAACTCCTCAGAGGAAAAGCATGATGGAATGATAATAATTCAATTTATTTTATTTTGAAAACTTGACATACAAAAATAAAGATCCACACACGACAGGTTGCGAAGCCTGAGGATCAAAGCCAAGAAGTCAGCCTTTCGGCACCTGGCCCGGGCGCCTGAGAGATGCGCTTCCTGCAAGAGCAAGGGTCCCAGAAGTCGGCAGAGCTGGACTCCACTAGATCCCTGACGATGGACTGCAGGGACCACTCGTGCCTTTCAGGGCTTCACGCAGATGATTGATGCCCTACAGAAACTCAAGCCACATTGGCGGGAAAGCCTTTCCTCGAGTTTGCTCTTCATTACTGTCTTGATATTTGTCTCTGGTTGCTATAACAAAATCTGGCCTTGGAATTTTTCTGGGAACAAATAGGAAATAGTTAGTGCGGGGGCGGGGAAGTTCAAGACCCTACACACATTTAGGTTTGGTTATAAACACTCATTGTAAAATAAAGTGTTGACTCATTAAACCTAAAACGAAACCAAAAAAAAAAAAAAAATTGAGACAAGGGATACCCTTTGGTCACTGCATGCTCCTCACTGAGGACCTAAACACACTGTTTAAGAAAAAAAATTCAAATCCCCAGATACAGTATATTCTTAGCTATATTCAGAATATAGGTAAGTCAGAGCTTCTATCTAAGACTCTTTATGAAACAAACAAAAAGCCTGGATCGTGTGATTAGGCAGATTCAATAGTTGTTTTATGACAAGGTTTAATCTGATTTTCAGAAAAGCTAGTTTTGTTTATCAAGAAAATCACATTAAATGTAAAGATTCAAAAAAAAAAAAGAGTAAGTGAACCCTGAGAAACTCAAACAAAATGATTGATTAGCATTAAATATTTATTATTAAAACAAAATACACAACTATTATTTAACAATTAAATAAAAATTCAAAGTCTCTGTTTACTTAGAAATATATATTGTTGTAAGTGTAGGTAAGGAAAAAAGATTTGTTTTTTAATTTTCCAAGTGATAGATATAACTGAAATGTCAAATCATACTTTAAAGCTGAAATATATAAATAGATCCTGAACTTCATTTTGTTGATTTATGCTGAATATGTCTTCCAGTTACCAAGTATTGCATGACAAATCAAACTAAACTTGGGGTATAAAGAAAAGAACATTTTATTATGTTCATGGTATAAAAAGTTAATGAACAAAAAACTCAATCAAATAGAGTGGAGAGACCAGAAGGGGGAGCTCTCATGCCCTACAAGGGTAGCAGAGCCCAATAAGAAGAAAGATGCCTTTTCTTTTCTGGTGAAAACTCAGCCAATGAAAAGCCATGAACTATAGCCCTGTCTCCCAACTTCCTTTGTAGCTCTATGAAAGTTACTCCTTCTCTGGCCATGTGGGGACTTGCTCGTGGTACAACATGGTTGCAGACCCCGAATTGCAACTCTTTCTGCTGATCCTGAGTAAATCCATCCTTGCTGGAGAAATATCTGGCAGTCAATTTATTCTAGGTCTATAACAGATACTATAGGTGAGGAACTTGGGCAAAGCACCAGAAGTAAAGTCTTATTGTTTCTGATGTCTGATATCTGGAGACGTAACTGGGAAGACTTCAAAGGCTGGGAGTAACTGGGGCCTAGATTCATCTAGAGGCTTTTTCATATGTATGCTGACAAAACTGAGCTGGGAAAACTCAAAGGCCAGCCTTAGTTGGTGCTGTCGATTGAAGTTCCTACACTGGGACTGCTGTCACAGGTGCCATGTGACTTGATATTTCTTGCAGCAGGGTGATGTTAGGTTATCAGGTCTTCCTACAGGGAAGCTCACCCAATCCCATATAGACTGTTTCACTAAACAAGGTCGAAGTTGCATGGCATTTTGCTATATAGCTTCGAAAGTATAGCATCCTCTGCTACATTTTATTGGCTGTGACAGAGACCTGCCCAAATTCAGGGAAAAAGGACATATTCCCATCTCTTATTAAAGATTATCAAATAATTTGTGGTCATGTTTTAAAACCACCAAAGTTTGGCCTCTGTCCACAAACTATATACTTCTATTTATTTCTTCCACATGCAAAGTACTTTCACTCCTTCCCAGGATCCTACAAAGGTCTCATCTCCTTATATATCATCAAGCTGAGGCTCACGGTCTACAATCTCAATCTAATTCAAGCCCAGGTACAGAGGAGTCTTCTCAGGATGACTGCATTTGATGCACAAACAAGATATCTTTCCCTAAAAGAACCCAACACACAATGGTGGGAGAAGATAAAAAAAATATTGTCATTGAATCAGAAGTCTCAGGCTTATCAGGATAATTGTGTTAAATGTGAAGCTATGCAGTTATTCCCATTGTATGCAAATTCTAATAATTAGATTTTAGTGTGACAAATTTTAAAAAGTAATTTTAAATGCTTTATACCTATAATTTATAGTTGCACATCATCAGCTTATAATCAATGAGATTTTATTATTTCAAATTAGCGAAGGGAGAAATTCTAAATTAAGATTTATTTTCCCAGAAACAAGAAGATGAAGCACACAAGTTAGATGATCAAATATTTAGAGACACTGTCAATAGAATAAATTATATTGCAATGGAGGTGGGGGAGACAAAACTCGCTGGGGCTTGAATTGTTTCCTCTAGGTAATGAAAACAGTAATGACTAATTGCCACTGGATATTGGAAATTGTAGGTGCCAATTTGCTTCACAAGAAATACCAGTGGAAAAAAATAAACTAATCTCAGACACTTTCTTGTATAAAATTGAGAGCAAATTCCTCTGATTTTAAATATTGTAACTGTCACAAAGCTCCTCAACATAATGAAAATATTAAGTCTTTATTATGGGAGGCTGAGAAGATTGGTAATTATATGCCAGAAAACGTAAAGCTTTTGGCAGAAAATGTTCTAATGGGGGAAGTGATAACACAAAGGCAAAATATTATAACTCTAAACAGGAAATAAAGAAATATGTTTTACTGTTCCTTATCTCCCCAAATTAACATGAATAGAAATAGTGAGATTATGTGAGTTAGGTCAAATCTTCTTCCTAGTCAAATTGTGTAAGTACTCTGAATAGACAGCAAATAAAATAAAGATAAAACTCCAAGCCCTGAAGCCTGGGGGATATTCTACTCTATTCTTTGGACTCAAGTGTTTGAATGAAACAAATCTCATCTCTATGTTGATCTACTGTCTGGAAGTCAGTAAGTTTTGATTCTAAATGTTAAAGCTACAATGTCATTAGAAGACTCTATGTGATGATACTAGGACTTTTGTCTCTGTTTCAATGCCAGCATTTTACCTACTCCGGTGTTAAGCTTGCAACACCTCTCTGAGGCTTGAATCTAACTCACTGTTTTAGCTTGGTATTTAGTTTGTTAAACTACTTGTTCCCATGCTGATTCTAACAATTTCCAAGGAATGGATAGGGGTTCCTGGGAAAAAGATATGTGCCTAACAGTTAAGTAGAGGTTTCCTCCTGGTATTCCCCTGGCAAAAGGAGGAGGCAGAGGGGATTCCCCAACAGTATTACAGGAATTTATACAAGAATAAGAAATTTCTAACTCCTAAATTTATTGTTAAAGGCACTAGGAAAACTTAACGATAAATTATTTTATAAAATGAATGATTCAGCTCTAATATGATTGCTAGAAGTTTCAGAGTAGTTATGATTAAGTAAGCTATAATAACCCCTTCACTAAAAAAAAAAAAAAAAAAAGGCATGTCTTCATAGGACTTAGCAGTAATGAGGACAAACACAACTTTTTTTTTTAAGTTACTTGAAAAAATTCACTTGAACAGATGTACTTGCATATTATCTATCGATCCAACTAGCTTACACTCCCAGAGAACAAACACTTATTTGTTTTGCTTTCCCCTTAGAAATATTAATGGCATCTTTCTTGTTTGTTTGTGTGTGTGTGTGTGTGTGTGTGTGTGTGTGTGTGTGTGTGTGTGGTACGCAGGCCTCTCACTGTTGTGGCCTCTCCCGTTGCGGAGCACAGGCTCCGGACGCGCAGGCTCACCGGCCATGGCTCACGGGCCCAGCCGCTCTGAGGCATGTGGGATCTTCCCGGACCGGGGCACGAACCCGTGTCCCCTGCATCGGCAGGCGGACTCTCAACCACTGCGCCACCAGACAAGCCCTATTAATGGCATCTTTAAATGTGCTAAGGTTTACATAACTAAGATATTCCTGAAAGAAATTACTTAAATGAAATTACAGTACTTTGATTATTTGTTCAAGGCACTAGGGAAACTTACAGTAAATTATTTTGTAAAGTGAATGATTCAGTTCTAATATGGCTGTTAAATCAGTACATGGTTTTTATCTTAGGTTTTCTTATAATGATCTGTGAGAAACAAAGAGGGAGAGAATGCTAAACAGATAGGTAGAGGCACAGATAAGCAGATATCATTAAATAATACAATATTTCAAATAAAAAAAATCCGACACATTGAACACTAGCAGATTTTACCATCTTATAAAAAGAGTCCATATTTGGGTATTATATATGCTTCAAACAGAATTATCTAAGTGATAATTATACTTCTAAAATGACTGTGCTACATAAAAACTAAAGATAATAAAGTGACAAGTATTTTACTCAATTAAATGCTTTCCAAAATATGCTTTACTAAATAAGAAACACACACTAAATATCCAGAGTTGTAACTTATTACATAACTCACAAACATATTGAAAATAAGTTTTTGAGATAATTTTGAATAAATAATATTTACATACTATGGCTCAGGGAATAGACATTAATAAAAATTAACTTTTCCTCAGGCCACTGTCTAGACCACAGGAAACCCGGTCAACAGCACATGGGTCATCACAAGGTACAGACTCAGAAGTTTCCATAATGCCTTGGCCAACAGCTAGACAGGGTGAATGAATTATGGCCACGACAGTACCCAAACTCACAGTACACAGGTTAAGGCAGTGATGGACTCAACTTCAAACAAAATCAGCACAAACTAGTATCTTACAGCTTCAAAGAGCAATTTATCTTTGAGCAGTAAATCAGTGGGATGTAGGAAGCTTTGCCAGAGCAAGAAAATTATAGCAAATTAGAAGCAAATAACTGTTCATGACTCAGCCTGTTGGAGAAGGAATTTGCTGGATTAAAAGACTTAATCTAGATAGTTAGAGATGTTCACATCCATGTCCATATTCATGTCTCTCTACGTATAAGTTTGGTATCTACCTAGGCTAATAACAATACCTACCTCAAATGGATTTAGGTGAGAAATAAATGGAAAACCACAATTAAAGTTGATTAGCTTCTTAGCTGTGTAAATAGATGCATGTGTGCACTCATGAACACACACACACACACACACACACATATTTTTATACTTTTCTTGGGGTCCCTATATTTCTTAGGAAAAATTATACATTCATATTTACCAGAGAAGCAGGGTTACAAAACATAGTGATGAGTATTCCACCCCCAAAAAATAAGCATGTGTAGTGAAGGCACACTTGATTAAATATTGATGTCTTAGAGATTAGAAATCAACTGTAATTATGCCTCCTGACCATATCATGTACTTTAGGAGGTTGAGCCTCGCATGTTCCAGCTTTCTTTATATGGTTTGATTTATCTTAAAATAATGCTATGGTCCTTATCAGTGATTGGTTCTCACTGGAATCAGGCTGAAGCCAGTCATAACATGGCGTTAGCCTGGTCACAGGAGTTGGATCAGGCAGGAAGGCATGTGACTCTTCTAGCCAAAGGCATGTGAGAGAAGTGTGTTTGGGAATTTCAGGGGAAATATAATTTTTATGTTCTCACTGTTCTTTTTGTTTTTAGGCTTTTGTTTCTGTTTTTTTTCCCCTCCCTCTCAGGAGAGCCACTGGCAAGTAATTCTCTCTTCTGTACATTGCAGTTACCTAAATATTGGCCTGGAACTAGTACCAGCATGAGAAAGGTGTTGTCATATGCAGAAGGGCAGTGGCAAGAGAATTTCAGAGAAGAGCTGGAGCCAGTGGATTAAGCCATGCCCAGAATCTTATTTGTGAAAGCCAATTAATATCTCTATTCTTTAAGCCTTTTTGTATTGGGCTGTTTTTTACTTTAAACCAAAAATTATTCTCATAAAAAAATCCTATTTCCTTGCACGTTAAATGCATCTAATCAAATATCCATATAGAACCCAGAACATCACTCAACTTTATTCAAGTATATTTTTCTTACCTTTAAACTTTCTTGCTCTTATTAACGTTTTTAAATACCCTAAACACCCCATCTGGATATTGTAATTGATTCAGTTTTGTTAGTGAACTTCAAATTTACTTAGAAGCCTATTGAAACTGAATATGTCCAATATTCAAAAGATAAAAGAATAGGTACATAAATACTATTTTATCACTTTAAAATTGTTTTCACATTTTAATTTATTTATATTGTATTCCTTTCTTTGTGTGACCCAAGCTGTAATTTTTTTCCTCATTGTTCTATTACACTGATGAACAACATTTTGCATACCATGAATTGGTCTTCTGGTAGTACTAGCTCAGAAATATTGTTGTTTAATCATTACCTGCTCAGTATTTTGAAAGCTGCACAAATATCACATTTAAATTTAATTTCTATCTTCCTTCCTTAAAAGAAAAACTGAAGTAAAAATTAAGGTGCTTCTATTTGACAAGGTAATTTCTTGAAACTTTTTTTTAAAATAACAATCCATCTCTAACACGTACCATTTTGTTTTAAAAGGTAGTTGACAAACTAATATCAGAAGACAATAAATATATTTGAAGTGAATAAAAGAAAACTGCTATTAATGTGAACCATAAGTTGATGTTTTCTGTTCCCCACCACTAAGGCTGACTTAAGCATAATGATTTATTTTTTTTATTACAGAATAATGTTCAATATACTATATAGATTTATAAATTATAAATTTCATTTAATTGCTATTATTTTTTCTCACCTGACTTTTAGCTCTGACATTTCATCGAAATCTATTTTACTAAAATATATTTTAAAAGTTAAGCTTTGAAATTTTTTTTGCCAATTTCTTTTCATTGAAGTTTGGTTGGTAGAATGAGTAAGAAATCAAACAGAGTATGTCTTAAAATAGTGTACTACTTTGGCCAACCTATTTTTCGTCTAACAGAATTATTGGAACAATCACATTGACAGACAATTATATTTACAAAGCCCAGACTTAGATTCTCAACTTATTAAATTTAGATCCATTTAGAGGAGCATTGAAAACACCTGTAATTATTTCAAATAGCATTACATCTTCACCTTGCAAGAAATTGCACATTTTATTTTTCATTTACATCAGGCCAATTCTAGGAGACAGATGGAAATGAAGCTAGCAAGAAAGAACCCACTCCAAACTGAAAGGGACATCCTTCACAATTCCACCCAAACTATAGGCAAACTTCCCTAGATCACTTATTTTCAAAGAAGTAAAAATTAGAGGCAATGTGAGAGAAGAATGATGGGATATACAGCTGACAGTCTTCTCTGCTGATATTTTCAGAGGTCAGTTATAGTGATAGAGTTAGAAGTACCATCCTCAAATAAAGTACATATTTTAACCAGGCACACTCACTCTGAACAATCAGGCCTGAAACTTAGAAAAATACAATGATGAATGGGATTGCACAGCAAGCAAAGAAAATAAATTACAATTTCAAACCTCTCCATTCTTTTGTGTTGAAAATTAAAAAAAAATAATAATAAATCATTATCAATAATGACAGATCTGGATTAGGGATGTTTATATGAATCCAATTGATTTATAAAACTTTCAACACTGCAGCCTGGTCAGAGAACCTTTTCTGAGGCACCTCCTCTCTGTCACCAAAGCAGATGGCCAACTTACACATGCAAATGAAAAACAGACTTTAGTTATAAAACAAAAGAATGGGTTTCAACCAGCTAAACTTAAATTATTAGCTTAGCGATCCCAACAGTAGCTGTTATCAAATTCAGACCAGCCCACCCTGGTGAGAAGGACTAGGGTAGTTATGCAATATTCGCAAACATCTTAAATCCATTACATAAAAATATATGCTTGGCGGATCGTGGTATAGCAGACGTTATGACAGGATGCTGCCTTCTCTTACCCTAGGGAGTATAATTAAGTGCAGTGCTCAAATAAATGGTTTGCAGTCACACGTATTATCCTTCTTTTCTGGCTCAAAAGAAGCTCGTAGTCTCTGCTCAAAGTATTCACCTCAACCTAGCTTCAATGTGCACGTTCCTTAAGCCTCCCAAGACAATTAAATGGAAATGTATTCCCATTCAACATTACGGCTTACCTCAATCAACATTCTCTGGTGGTAGTCACAAACCTTAGACTTATATTTTTTTAACAGAAATACTCACTTTTCCCAGTAGATGTACAAGGTTGTTAGAAATTAAGAGAAACAACTAAATGAATACCATGGATTGTTTTGGGTAAGTGCTTGGAGCTGCATCCATTTGACATCTGTATGGTTGATACTTTGAGGAGTTAGTTGGGAACATGAAGCTGCATGTCTTCAAACAGAATGATGACATCTATAATTCCTTAATAGTTTGGCTAAAATCAGTACTGGATATATAACACTAAATTAATCTCATACAATGAAGGCATGTCGACATTTTAAGGTCAACCTAGGCTGGTAATTTTCTGGCATTATTAGAGGTGGAGCTACCAATTGAATTATAGGCAATATAGTTCCTTTCAAAAAGAATGTAATCATTCATTTTGCAGATTTGAGGGTGAAAACTGTCATTAAAATTTCAAGAATGTTCTTTTATAAAAATAAGCACATTTTAGACTAACTCAGAAAACTAGTTAACTTATGAGAATGCGTAAATCTTAATGCAGATGTTATTGGCAACCACTGTCATCAATGAAATAAATTACAATTTAAAATTGCAAGTTTTTTCAGCATTCAGCTGATATTTATAGAGCCCACAAACACTGTAACATATTTTGTCAAAAGTTATTTCCAATTTATCTCTGTGAAAAATATATGTCTTTTATAATAACATTTTACAAACTGAATATTTTGAGTTTAGGAAAATAAAATATGTTACAAGCAAGCTTGTAATAAAACTTGGGACTGTTAAAACAATCAGAAAAATTTACAGTGCTAAATCTTTTTTTTTTTTTTTTGGTATAAATAATTTCATTGTAAATCAGTTCTTTTACAGTAAAATAACCCCCTCAAAGGAAACAAAGCTTTACTTTTGAAATTGAGGTAACTTTATTTAACATTTATTAAAGTTTTTCATACTATATTTAGAGAGAATTTTCAACATCTACAATTTTTTTAAATCTAAAAGTAATCCTGTGACCAAATAGTTGGTTAACTTTTGTTGTTGTTCCACCATTAGCTTTCTTCCTGAGTTTTACTGAATTGAATGTCTATCAATTTTTATAAGCATTTGGAATCCCTTTCTGCTGGAGGATTATATATCTTATGCAATTGAACTCAAGTGTAGCCACGTGGCAAGTTTTGTATAACAAAATGTGAGTGGAAGTGATATGTCTCCCTTATCCTTGTGATATGACCCCTGTCATTGTTCCAGAGAGAAAATATTCCTTCCAAATACATTCTTGAATAAAGATAATGTGGGTCAGAGCTACACCTGAGTCCTGATGTACGTAAAGGTGAGAAGGAAAAATATCCTTTTGTTGTGAGCATTCATTTGGAGATCATCATCAAATGATTGTTCTGCTCCTTTTTTTTTTTTTTTTTATCCTGTCATTTCCAATCCCAGCTACTACTTTGCAGATATTTCTCAAATTTTCTGGTCCCACTGATGTCATAGCTTCCCCAAAACCTGAATCTGAGACTTTGACTTGCTTATGGATAGTTTGTTTATGTTTGTGATGCCACGAAACTGGAATGGAGAACTGGGAAGAATAAGAGAGGGAACAAGACAAAGCCAATGTAAGAATTTCTAATCAAGCTGTGAGTGACGGAGACCTAATTCCATGGAGATCCATTGAGGCATCTGAGAATTTGTGTAGAATGCCTCCCACAGTTGTCACCTGAAAGATTAAAAAGGAGAATATATACCCATTGGCTCTTGTTCTTCATTTTCCACAGGTCAAGAGTTGTCTTATAGATATGAATCACTTGCACTTTATTGTTTGCAGGAGTGTGGGAGAGCCAAAGCATCCAAAAGGCGTTGGAGCAGAAAGCAACCTGAGGCAAGTTGTTGATCACAGTAACCTATACGAATCTGGCTTTCACAGCAGTGTTTGCTGAATAAATTGTTTATTTCATCAAAGTTGCCATATTTAGTATTACAAAGTTGTTAATGATATTCTGTTAGAATCATTTAAAAAATATATAGTATCTCTATTTACATAACCTCCTCTTGATCAAACTTGCTAAGGATTATCAATATTATTAATCTTTTCAAAGAATGTACTTTTTGTTTTTAATTTTCTTTATCATATTTTCATTTCCTTTTTCATTGATGTCTTTTATCTTTATATTGTTCTTTCTAATTACTTTAGGTTTAATTTGCTCTTGTTCTATAAAATTTTAATGGGGAAGATTCAATCATTGATTTTTAGCAACAGTTTTATAGAATTATAAAAACACTTATATATATGCATATATATAGACCCCCATAAATATACATGAATTATAGAGCTATAAAGAGTCCTTTAAACATTTCTTTAGCTGTGTCCCACAAATTTTATATGTGATGTTTCCATTAAAATTCAACTTTAAATATATTCTAATTATTCTTACAATTTCTGTTTTGACCCATGGGTTAATTATAAGTAAATTTCAAGTACTAGGAGTTTTCCTATTATTTTTATTTTTTTTTTCTAATTAAATTCCATCATAGCTAAATACTCTTTGATATCAGTAAAATACTCTATGATTTCAATGTTTTAAAATGTATTAAGAATTGTTTCATTTCCAGAATGAAATGAAATAGAATAGTGTCTATCCTGGTAAATGTATCATTTGAATTTGAAAAGAATATATATTCTGCCTTTATTCTCTAAACATCAATTAAGTAAAGGTGGTTGATGGGGTTGAAAATATCATTTAGATCTTTATGAATTGGGTGATTTTGTTTCCAGTTAATCTATCAGTTGTTGATAAAGGGAAACTAATATCTCCAGCTATGATTATTAAACTGCCCATTTCTCTCTTTAATTCTTTGTTTTTCCTTCATGCCTTCGAAAGTTTTGTTATTGAGTTCATAGACATTTATGATTGCTATGTCTTTTGGATGATTTTATCTTTTATCATTTATGAAATTTCCCTCTTTTTTCTGGTAATACATTTTGTCTTGAAAATTTTTATTTAAATTTAATATAATTATTTCAGTCTTCTGCTTAAAACTTGAATTTTATGTTTTTCTCTTCATTTACTTTCAAATTAAAATTGTCATTAAAACTACATCCCTTGTGGATAGCTTGTAGTTGGCTTTGTGTTTTAATCCATCCTGAAAATGTTGCTTTTACTTGGATTGCTTAATCTATTAACAACTAATGTAATTAACAAATTGTTTTTGTGATTAACATTGTTGTTTTCTTCTTTTCATCTGTTTTCATTCTTCTGATTCTCTTTTACATCATTTTTTTGGATTGTTTGAACATATTTTAGAATTTCATTTATATTTTTCTGTTGGCTTTTTAGCTACAACTTTTTCATTTTTTATGACTTGAATAAGGATTAAATTACAAGCTTAAATCTTTATGTACTGTAATATACTTTATAGTATATTATGTACTACTTTGCCTAAAACATTAAAATCTTCTTACAGTTGTTGCACTAAATTTACATACTTATAAACCTACAAAACTGTTTTATATAGAAATAGTCATAGATAGACAGATATAGTTATGGATATGGATGTAGATATAGATGTATAAACATATATATTTTTATCAAAAAATTAAGAAGAAAATGGCAAAAATAAAAAATATTATTTTCTATCTACCCAGATATTTCAGATATTTTTCCTTCTTTTCTGAGAACATACTTCTTCCTCTGCCATCATTTTCTTTCAGTCTGAAGAATTTCCCTTTAATATTTCTTTTAGAGCAGATCTGTTGGCAATGAATTACTCTGGTTTTCTTTTACCTGAAAATATTCTTATATTTTACCTTTGTTATTGAAGAATGTTTTTGATGGTTATAGAATCCTGTGTTGCTAGATTTTTTTTTTTCTTCCAGCACTTTAAAGACGTTTCCTACTTTTCTTATCTACAAGGATTCTGGTGAGAACTCAGCCATTGATTGGAATTTTGTCTCTTTTTGCATAATACATTAATCCTCTCTTGTTACTTTCAATGTCTACTCTTTATCTTTGGCTTTCAACCATTTGAATGTGATGCACCCTATTTTGGGCTTTTTCCCTTTTTATCTACCTGGTATCCATAGAGCATTCTATGTTTGCAATTATATGTTTTTCATCAAATTTGGGAAATATTAAGCACTATTTATTAAATATTTTGTCCTCAATTCTCTCTCCTTGTACTATTCCAATTAAATGTGTTGTACTCTTTGAGATCATCAAAAAATTCCGTTTATTGATTTTTTTTCTCACCATGTTTTACCTTAAATAATTTTCATTGATTTATTATGAAGCTCTTTAGTCTTTCCTCTCTCATGTCTATTTAGCTATTATGTCCATCCTTGAAAATCTCTTTCTTTCAGAAAATATATTTTTCAGTTCTAAAATTACCAATTCTAGAATTACTTTTTTTATTGTTTCTATTTCTCCCTTTGGTTCCTACTGTGGCACAGAACAAGTTTCCAGGATGAAGTGAAAAACTGGCAAAATATACAAAAGGAACATAGAGACAAAAGACAAACTGCATATTTCACAAGGGTGTTTGCATAATAAATGTGAGTATTTTTGCCATATATTTGGTTATGAGAACTTTGGGACAATTTGAATGTATTATTAAAATGTTGTGAAAATCCTATTATTGCTTTTGTTACTAAGTAACATAGTTCACTAACGTAACTATTGTTAATTCTTGGTAGGTGTCCAGGCTATGAGCTTATGCTCAGTTATCTAATTCCTAAAGAATCTTAATTAAAAACAAACTTTAGGGAGTGTTTACAGATGTATTTAGTGTCATCATGGAACTACTGAAATAATGTTACCACTATTATAACATTAAGAAAAGATAGAGAAGGATGATTATGATAAACCTACAATATAAGTGACTAATATAATAAAATCTGACATATTAAAAGTATTTTAAAGACAAAGAGAAAGCTCAGCAGTATTTTTAGGTGCTCCTTGAAAAACAGTGACAAAATGAGATTAAGCTGATGTATATTTATTGTTAGTTGAGGAATTTTAACTATTGAAATAACAAGAATAAAATTGTGACTTGGTTTTGTATAAAAACACTTTTGGTCTTCTGATATGTTGATAATGTTCTAGAATAATGCACATAAATGTACACACATTCTTGTGTGTATATAAAACCATGAATACAAACAGCATTCTACCTCTTGGGTGATCTCACCTTTCCTCAACCTGCAAATAAGCCACAATACACACGTCCAGCCTCATGGGATATTTCAAAATTCATGAGCTAATGCTCCTACCCATTGTTCAGAGAAGACTGTCTCAAACATGTATGCAGTATCCAATTACACAGAAGTCTGAAATAGTCACAATAAACTAGAAATGCAGTATTTGGAGGGAATGGATTCTAATGTGAATGACAGCTCAAAATGTCAGAGTATAAGCACATATACCCCAACCCAATCATATCTGAACAATAAAAATGAATACAGTAGAGATAGAAAGACAACATCACTCTAGGCAGGAAAGCATACTTTGCCAAGCTAATTCCCTATTATTTTCTACTGAAATTTTATTTTCCTTTAGATCATTATGTTTTACTTTTACTTTATATCACCCACATTCCAAGGATTCCTTACTTTTCTTCCTTGATCTCTGGCTTAGGATTTAATAAAGAATGTTTCCCCATTTTTCCTATTTGTGCAAAATAAAGATAACATATAATAATCATGACGGTAATAATGATAATAATAAATTAGGCATCTTCCATAGCAAACAGTTAAAATTTATCTCCACTAGATTAGGACCTCATTGCCAAAAGTATTTGTTTGTATTTTGTGGAAGACAGAAGCAGTTGCTTGTTTCTGCTAACTTGGAAGTTCAGACAGAGCATGTTTAAGTTATAGTTCCTTCCAATTATTCAACTGATGTTAGAAAGGCCCTGACTTTCTCACCATTGTTTTCTTTACTCATCAAAATTACAATGGTTTCAACAGAAATCTGTCTTTTTCTCTTCAAGTTCTTTTCTAGTACAGGCAAGTTGTCAGAAGTGGCTTCCAAATGTAGGAAATAGCTAGTCAACAGTCACAGCAGAAAGAGCAAGTCTTTTTTCTATAATTGAGAATTTTATGGAGAATTCTACTTACAGTTGCTTCTGTTATGTCTTGCCTCTAACATGTATTATGGGCATGGTCTGATCATACTCTATCCAGGCCTGAATCATGCACAAAACCTTGCAGAAAAAGTAAAATTGGACTGGGTGAGCCCCACCAATGATTTTCACAAGAAAGAGGTATGCTGCTACCAAATGACAGAGGCAGAATACATGGGCTACAACAACAGATTTCCACCATATATTATGAAAATGGCAATAGAATTATTTGTTCTTGAAAACAACTAAAAATTAAACACTAAAATTAATGAAATGAATTTTATTTAAAGCAAAATAAAAAGAGTTGATATACAGTTGACCTGTGAAAAACTTGAGGGTTAGGAGCACCAACCCTCCATGCAGTTGAAAATCCATATATGTTATAGCTTGCCTGCTAATTTCCTCCATATCCGCAGTTCTGCATCCTTGATTCAACCAACCTTGAATTACACAGTAATGTAGTAAGTCAACTTTACATATTATATGACTCTAGGATAATCACATTTTAACAAATATGTTCCATATTCTTGGGTTCAACATCATTCAAGGCCTGTTGTTGAATAATATTTATTGATGCCTTAGAGTCAATGAAAAGTCTTTCAGTATATAGTTTTTTAAATGTTTGAGCATCCTTGTTCTTTCATTCCTTCTATTTTTTAAAAAATCTTTTTTTTACTCCACAATCAGGTCTCATAATATGACAATACCTTCAACTGGTAAGACAAAATTATATTTTCTTAAGTAGACAATTCAAAATATTTAAAGCTTTATTAATTTTTCCAAGAGTGATTCAATGTTATAAATATGTTAATATGAATAATATATCAGAAAGAAGAAAATAATCTTATATACCATTTTTAAATTAAAAACATATTTTTTAAAACAATCCACTAAAGTAGGAATATTAATCAGGACAGAATTGGTTAAGCTACAGTAAAATGACTTCCAAATCTTGGTGTCTTAGACCTCCAACATTTATCTTTACCTTTTGCTCCCATAGAGTCTGCTGGTTGTCTAAGCTACTCTGAAGAACAACTTTTTTTTCTATGGATTGATTTAGTCTTTTTTGGCTGTTTCAGTATTATAGGAACTCTATATCAGTATGCTGTTTGTCTATTGCCATTTGACAGAGAGATAGAGAGTTAAGGAGTTAATACAGAGTCAAACAGAAAGTCGAAAGTTCCTGATAGTCTCTGGACAGGGCCAGAGGGAAATTCATTTTGTTGCTTAAATGAAATATGCTTAGAACTCAAGAGGTCTCACAAAAAATAAGAGCAGAAGGCTGCCCCTAACCTCTGCAGAAGTAGAGACAAAGATGCCAGGCAGGGTTAATCTTACCTTGATCTTAGTCCAAGCCTCTCCTACTCCTAAAATCAAAATTGGATCATGCTGAGCCATAAATATCACTATGGGCTTTAAAAAACATAAATAAATGCCATATTTGGCTAAGAAGTACAGTCTTAATCTCAAAGGTCAGTTACAGAGAGAAAAGAGAAAAAATATTTGCATGGTTGGAAGTTTAGACTGATACCCATGAAGACTTATTCAAATATATTTAAAGTATTTATCAATAACGTAGGGTCAACTTGTCACTACATAGAAATGTGAGGAGAAGAGAAAGCTATATAGCTAATGTGTAGAGAGGGAAATTTGGGGGAGACAGGGAGGGTTGGACATGACTGACAGTGATGGAAATCTCTACTGGAACCTTGAGACAAGTCCTAGACCAGAAGTAAAAAGAATGAGGTTCTAGTCCTCCCCATTCTATCTCTCACACCTCCATGATCTCAGGAAAATCCTTCATCTAGTCTCCAGCTTCAGCTTTTTCATTTCAGGAAAAAGAGACATTATCTTGAGACAATGTATGTGTATGTGCTTTGTAACATTTTAAGTCCTCCATAAATGCAAGCTTGGGGTTGGTGTTATTAACAAATGTTAGTTGAATTAAACCAAAATTGGGTTATAGTATCATAATGACTGTATGCCTACCAATAAACACTATCCAGACTAGAGTTATTAATAGTAAGTCATTTATAAACTGTGTGAATTCCTAACATTAAAGGGTCAAACCATAAACAAGGTAAAACATTTCAAGTTTACACAAATGGCTACAGTGGGAAATTAGGAATGGCAGATTATTAAGGAAAAAGATGCAAAGCATTAGATATATATAAAAATCCACTGCCCTAGAGCCAACTAAATGAGCTTTAACTTCTTCTCCAAAATACACATTGGCAGTTTGAGGACTGTAACTGGAGTTAATTTCCTCTTCCACTTATTTCTTCTTACTATCTAGGTTACTTTAGGTAAGGTTTTGAGGGACTCAATTTTAGCTTCTTTGTCTAAAATTAGAATCTGTTGTCTTATATGCCCTCCTGTTCTAATATTCTATGGTTCTCTCACTCATGTATTTTGCATGGTTATTCTCGCATGGCTAATCACATAGGGAAAAACGTAGCATGAGCCTTTCCAGTAGATCTAATCTCTTGAATGAAGTTACTGACCACCCTTCGTAATTGTAATGTTGCAGTTACCATGAAATCATTCTGTATGAAATTTGGAATACTTAATCAGACCTTAAAAATGTTATACTTTAATAATTGAGTGTCTTCTCTTTTGCTAATTTTTATACATATGCAATAAATAATTGCCAATTCTTTAAAGGCAAGTCTAATCTATAGGGACAGAAAAGAGATTCTCTGCCTGCAGTAGAAGGTAGGAAGAAGAGAGGGACTGAAACAGGGACAAGTAAGCGTTTTGGAAGTGATGGAAATATTCTACATCTTGATTATATTCCTGGTAACCCAGATATATACATTTTTCAAATCTCATCAAACTACACACTTAAAATTTGTGCATTTTATTGTTTGTTATTAATGCCTCAATCAAGTTGGTTTAAAGAAGAAATAATGCCCTAGGGCACTTTTTATTGCTGATGTTGTATTATCTTTAGATCTTTCCTTTGGTCAGAATAGTTTATATAAATAAAACATGAAGGTCAATAAATTCACCCATACTCAAAGCCTCTTGTCAGAGTATAAACTTATCTACAATATGCTTATCAATTCCCCCTTCTTTTAATTAAAATATGTTTTAATATTTACTTTTCAGGTCAAAATTACTTAAGGAGACACTTACTATGAAAGGGTATGAGTAATATTATCATTTTTGACAGCCCCAAATGTCTGCTGAAATCAATAATTTAAATGTATACAAACCAGTATCAGTGTCCAAAAGAGCACCTGGTGTGTTTCAGATGTTAAATAAATATTTGTTAAATGAATGAACAAATATCACTGTCCTTCCCTATGGCTACATCCTGCTTTCCTAGACAATAGTAAGAAGCAAAATTTAAAATTTTACATCTAGTGGCAATGGACCAAAAATCCCCATTAGTAAATGGGGGTTTGATCTATAAGAAAAACTTCCTATAAAATCAACTTGAAAATTATGTAAAAGTTAATGATCGTTTAACTCAGAATATATTTCTGCCTGATGGGCTCATTTTGTTTGCTTTAGTTTCTAATTTGTAAACCTATCCCTTAGGGATTATCTATGTTACTTTGAATAACTTCAATTCCTTTGATATTCTTCCAGCCAGACCCTCTCTTAATAGCTGTCTCCTCAAATTGCATTGGGATCTGGGAGTTCCCTTATAATCTTTCAAAAAATAACCCAATTTCTTCCTAGCCCAGAAAAACTAATTGTGGCATCTCTGTGAGAGGATTTATGGGGGAGTAGAAGCATTTAGTTGTGTATAATTATAAGACCTTTAACTCTGCTACTAATTCCAGCAGCTTTTCTTATGCCTTCTGTTTGCACACCAATCATTCAGCACATAGCTGTCCAACACTATGCAGTGCTCTAAAAGTCTCCAGGAGAAATGTTTTCCTGTCATTTATAATAGAGGGCAAAGAAAATCTTGGTTTATAGAGATTGAGAAGTCTATTCACTGTGTTTAGAGTTAATCCCAACTTCCTGCCTAACTCTCTTTCAAAGGGATTTAGCTTTAAATCCTAAATCTTTCAGCAGACATAAATGGAGAATGCAGAGAAACAGTAATTATGAAAATTTTATAATCTCCACAAACTAAAGGAATTTCTATAATAATCAGTCTATTGATATAATGTTAGCTATCCAATTCATCCCATCTGAAAGAGTAACAAGTCATGAATAGAAAGTGAGTGGCCACTTGAAAATTGTATTTGTTAAAACACATATGCTTAATTTATAGCAGTATTCATTTTGATCCTAAGGATTAACATTTGTTGAATATTTACTTTTTTCAGACGCACTTGTTAATGCTTTACATTGAATCTTCACAATATTCTCATAAATTAGATCTATTATTGCAAATTCCACTTTACTTCAGAGGAAAGTGAAGTCAAATTAAGTCAAAGCAAGTTGCTTTTTATGTAACTAGCAGTGATAGAGCTGAGATTCTTAACCCAAGACAATCTGGGACCAGGGATCTTTCTTTTAATCATTATATTACATGGCCTCAAAATGGTACAAAAGACTCTAAACTGTGTATATGAAATTATAATTTCTTCTCTCTACATGACCTTATGGTATGTGAGTGGTTTGAAAAAAAAAATATCAACTAAGAAAAACTGAAAGATAGTAGTATGATTTTATTTTGTTTTTTGCCCAGCAGAAAGACTTAAAAAGAAAGATGATACTGTTATTTTGTATTGAAAAATAAATGATCAAGTAACAAAATCTCCCTTCTCCATTTGACACATTAAGTGGATTAAGTAGATAATGATGACTGGGACTCTTATCTCTACAGGAAGGCTTAAAATAGTGTGGAGAATGTGGATGTGAAAATAACCATCATTTTCAGATACACTGAGGTCATCCCCACATGGGCTCAATGATATAGGTACCATGATGGTGCCCATATGCTGTCACCTCCTCTGTTATTTCCTTTGATCCTTCAGGGATCCTAGCAACGGTTTCTCTTAGAACGTTCATCAGCCACATGGACCCAAGTAGCAGCTTGCTTGGAAGAGTTGTCTTACATCTTTGATTTCTACTGATGATATTGGTGGTGGCTCCAAGACGTCCCAGTGATCAGTAGCCACATTTCTGGGATTACATAGCCAGTCTGAGGGCAGAATTAATCAGAATTGGACCGTTAATTCTACAACTCAGTTCTGGTTCCAATCCCAGAAAACTTTTAAACTGAAAGAATACGTTCACTGGCCTCAGGCACAATGCAATTTCTCTTTTGAATTCATGTGGTCCTGTCACAGTGAAAGCCTCAAAGAAGAGAGCTGCTGTAGAAAACCTATGCAATACCACCAAAGGTGAACAACTACTGAAAAAGCCATCTGATGTCACTGAGGTCTCTAGGAATAATAGTTGAAGGTGTTGCCTTTTCCCAGATCGGATGTGGCCTGACCTGTCTCCTACCATTTCAGTTTTGATCTGAGTTAAATGACCATGTCAATGGTTGGCTTAGCCTTCTTTGGTGTCTCAGCATAGCTGATGGCTATAGATTTTATACTGAAACGTGCCTGTTAAGCCCAGACCTTGCTCACTTATCATCTACTGTCCCTGAGGCTTGTACAGAAAGTCTCCTTATCTTCTGTGGCCCCAGTGTCCCCCTAGACCTTCAAACAACTACAGTGTGTCTTCATCTTCAGTAGTTTAGTGTTATACTCCCAGCAAATCTTCTAGAGCACAGCTCAGAGCAGTGGCTTTGCAGTGCTATTCACTCTTTAGTGACAGGGACCTTCTCCTCTTCATTTCAGTGATACAGTTTCATGCCCTTTCCATATCATAAAATCTGAAACTGCTTCTACATCTAAAATCTTAATCTTCTGATATGCTGGTATTGGAATCAATCTTCCTGTCCTTCAGGGCTCATTCTTACTTCCATTGACCTCCTCCTTGCTTACTTAAATATCTTGTTTCTGTTCCCCACAATCCCACACTAAATTGCCAGTTCTTTTTCTACTTTGCTTTGCACCATGTGGCTTCTTGGCCACACCTTGTGTCTTTTCACTACAACGACTCTCTCGCTGTAACCCTGGCTTGCTTGCCTCTGTGTATTTATTGGTTCAAAAACTGGCCCTCTTACATGAAGGGCAACACCAAAGAAAGAGGCAGACCACTTTGGATTGGTAAGTGACAGGTTTAATAAATATGGAAGCTTACATAGGAGACTTGTCTTGGCCAACTGCAAGGCAAGTAGATTTTCGCACTCATCTGCCAGAATCTTAAAAGTTTATGTAGATGTCTCAACTAGGTTCAGTCATGTATTCAGTCCAGATAGATTGTCTCAAAAACACCTTGCTCTCTCAAGTCTATTTCCTTGAAAATGGCTTCTACTGTGAGAACAGTGGGCACACTATTCATTCCAAAGACAGGGGAGGGATTGAGATGCCTCCGATTGCCAGGGTCTAGCTCACAGGCCAACCAGTAGTCATGTCTTCCTGATGACTTCCTCCTGCAGTATCTAACCTGTTCTTTAAATATCTTATGGCTGGATAAAGCCAGCTATGCTTCCTCTTTCTTTCAACATCTCAGCTACTTAGGGCTGGTTTAGAACATCACAAAATGGTGGGGGTTGACAACACTCAATTCATGGTTTTTAGCCTTGAACTCTCATCTCAATACTGCAGAGAAAGACTTCTGCAAGTATATTCTGCTCTCTATACTATGCCCTTGTCTAATTATTTTCATCTAGGTACGAAAATGGTTTCTGTAACGATGTACTAAATGTCTACAACAGGGAATATGTCACCTCTTTCTCAACATGTCTAAATCCATAATCAACTACTTTACATTAAAAATGGTTTCCTCTCCTATAGTTCCCATTTAATAAAAGAAACTTAATCATTTAGTAGTTTTTCTGAGAAATCATCCACTTTTCTCTATTGGATCAGTCACTAGGTCTACAGATTCCATTTCTTAATAATTTATCCCCTACCTTATTGCTGACCATCATTGCTTCACATCTATATTACAGAAATTGACTTCCACCTGATCAAAAATACTCTGGCTATTCTCACACTACTGTCTGAGAAATATTCCTGAAATGCAAATGAGACCCTACTACTGGACTGCACATGATCATGTATTGCTTATCTCCATTCACCATTTCCCTTGCATAAATGTCAAAATTGGATTATCAAGGAAACCTCTCTCACCTCCAGCCATTTCTCATAGTGGACACTTAATTTCAGGCAGTCTGATTTTCTCACTGCTGCAAAGGCAAAGTGCTGTTCTATTCATTATTTGTTAAAACACGCAGATTTCAGTTTTTGAAATTATGCAGATTTTTTTCCTCATTAACCAAAGTGGTCATATTAAATCTTCTCATTATAAACACGGACATGTTAAAAATCCCGCTAAGTCACTGTATATGTACACTTGCCAGAGATGGTATATGGGTGCCCACCACAGACAAATGAATTTATCTATGAAGAATCCTATTTGATATAATTTGCAAATGTAATTATAAATGAAAAATGTGTGAAAATCACTGTAACATTCTGGTGCTCCAGACAATATTAAAATATATATATAGCACTTTTCCAGTGCCAAGAATGTCTAAATGGTTTCTGTATATCAACTCAATCTAATCATTTCAAAAATGATATTATGGCTAGTATTTTATTTAATAAAGAAAGAAATTGAGCTATATAGAGAAACAAAGAAGTTGCCCAAACTTACACAGCTAGAAAACCAAAGACCTGGAGTTTGAACCTTGACAGTTTGACTCTAGTTTCTTTCTCTATGTTTAATCCTTTAGCCAAATTGCCTCTTCAGAAAAGAAAAAACATGTATACTATACTTGAAAAAAAGATAGCCATGTATTAGGTGTTTGACATTCAAATAGCAAGTAGAATTTCCCAGAACACTAATCCTTTCAATATCAGTAACAAATTTAACACAACCACCAGAGGAGCGAAGCCAAGAAACTCAGCCCTGGAGGTCAGGCCAGGCTGGTGGGTAGCCAAGAAATGGACAAAGGAATGTTGAGGGGAGGAGTGTAAGGGTGGTTGGGGTTTGTTGAGAGGGCCAAAGGGAGTAGGGGTGAAGTATGGTCAAGGCCTACAGGTTGGGAAATGGATCACAGAGGGCAGAATAGAGCAAAGAGCAAGGGAAAGAATTCCAGACAAGTGAAGAATCATGAAATGCACCATTCCACTTTTAAGCTGCCAAAATAAGAAGGTAGGCGTGGGTTTAGACAGGACTGTGGAAAAAAGAGGTTTCTGGGTCTGGAAAAAGTTTATGGGTTTACAAGGCTGCATTATCAGGGTATCACTAGTTGATTTCTAAGCAAAGGCTATCTTGGTTTGAGAAATTTTTCTGGACATGGGGAAACTGTCCCAAAGTGCAACTCCTCAGGTGAGACAGGGTTAAATATGCTGTAGACAGTAGAGGATTAATCTCTCACATAGCATCCTAAATATCCTATTGTGAATCTAGATGGATGTAATTCAAATTAAAGCTCTGCTCGTGAAAAGCTATAAGACCTTAAGCAAGCTAATTATCATTTATTAAATGGAAATAATAAAAGGTCCTGTCTAACACTGTTCATAAAGTAATAAAAATTTTTTGAAATATAAGTAGAACGCTGAGCTTTTCCAGGTAGTTATAGTCATTGTTTTGATTTGCAAAAATTTAGCTAAATATTCATATTCCTCTCCTCATCCTTTTATAAGAATTCAAGGTAGAAAAATTTAAGATGCACTGGAGATTATCATACCAAGTGAAATAAGTCAGAAGGAGAAAGACAAATACATATAATATATGTGGAATCTAAAATTATGGCACAAATGAACCTATCTACAAAACAGAAGCAGACTCACAGACATAGAGAACAAACTTGTGGTTGCCAAGGAGAAGATGGGGTGGGGAGGGATGGACTGAGAGTTTAGGGTTAGTAGATGCAAACTATTACATATAGAATGGATAAACAAAAAGGTCCCACTGTATAGCACAGGGAACTATATTCAATATCATGAAATAAACCATAATGGAAAAGAATATTTAGAAAAGTCTATATGTGTATAACTGAGTCACCTTGCTGTACAGCAGAAATTAACACAATATTGTAAATCAGTTATACTTCAATGAAAAAAAAATTTTAAAGTTTAGAAAGACTAAAATAAATTAATTATGCTGACAGTTTTTGAGAAAAATTGTCAGTTTTCTACTGAATCCTCTCCACCTCTCTGTTCTGAACAATCTTTAGAGATTACTTCTTAATAAATAGAATAAGTTAATTTATCAAGTAGCTGAGTTAAATCTATTTAATGAGTAGAAGTGTACACTAGCTAAAACTACATTGACTTTAAGAAAGACATTGTTAGCCTGAGAATCACTTTCTTTTTAACTTGAATATTCTATTAATTCATGGACACATTGGTCAGTGTGTCATCAGATCGAATTTGTATAGAACGTCACCAAAGTTGTAGTTTAGCGTCTTTCTTTTTTTCCGGAAATGTAAGTGATCACTTCAGAGTGGTTAGTGCAGTTGATACATGGTAATGGATAGTGGAACTTCAGAGCCACATCTTGATGTAAATATTATATTCTCAGTAGCTTATTTAGAGACATGTGTTGGAAAAATTGTAAATTCCAATCTGAGTTGAATATAGCCCTTAGGGTGATATAATCTAGGAAAGTTCTGTGGAAAATCTGTTAGGTCAGGGTAACCAAAATAATTTAGACTGATCTCTGATTCTGAAGCACAGGAAGAAGGTAAAAGGAAGGGAAGGCCTTACATAAAGGGAGTCAAGTAAGATTGAGTGGTTGTAAACTAGCCCAGAACACTCATTTTTGGTAAAACTCTCCTAATTGGTGCCACTGTTGAAGGCTATGTATTAGTATTCATATTATCATTGTTTTACAGTATCTTAGAAGGGATCCAGAAGGTAGTAAAATAATAATCATCTATAACCGAGTTTTTCAAAGATTTATCTTTAGAGAGTTTATTTCAGAATCACGTGGGAAACTAAAGATTCATATAGAATGACCACAGTCTCTGGTAGTCTAGCCCCCTAATCTTCATGTTTGACTCTGTAGATTTTGTCAGTACTTTCCGAGCATCTTCCTGAAAAGATGAACATATAGGAGATTCTTGGTAATAGTTCCCTAGCTCTTTTAACAATCACTTGTCCCACTACTCCCCTGTATTGTATCTCTTCTGACTCAAAATATGCAGAGTGACTGCTGCTTTCCTGACCGAATCTGAAATGATAACGTCTGGGAAGAGAGAAAGACATAGAAATTAAATATTTCTTCTATTTTATTATGACTAATAACTGAACCCCTTTTTACTCCTTTATGGTAGAAGGTCTGCAAAGTGAATCAAAATGTTGATGGAGCAAGATAAACCATAGAGGGGTGGCAAGAAACTATTGGAATATCTATTTGTCATTACTCTCAATTTTTATTAAATTCTGAAAACATAAATGGATGTCAATATTTGTATATGTAAGCCATTAAAAAATATAGCACAAACTACAACACCCACCAACAAGCCCAAGAAATCAAGCTTAAATAATACTACCAACGTTCCTCTATGCCTATCCTTAGTTTCTCTTTTTTTTAAGTCTTTATTGAATTTGTTACAATACTGCTTCTGTTTTATGTTTTGTTTTCTTGGCCACGAGGCATGTGGGATCTCAGATCTCTGACCGGGGATCGAAACAGTACCCCCTTCATTGGAAGGCGAAGTCTTAACCACTGGACCACCAGCATCCATCCCCTCTTCCTCTGCTCTCTGCTTCTCCCTCAAACCAGGTAGCGGTCATGCAACCGAATTTCTTTGTTTTTATTTCTTTGCTCCTCCTGCAACTTGCTTTTTATGAACCGACATAATTTTTGTGAGATTTAGTTACAGTGTAACTGGTAGCTACAGTTCATCATTTTTTTACTACAGAGCAGTTTTGCATTATAAGAATGTAATACTGTGTATTAATCTACCTTCTTTTCAATGCATATCTTGGTTCTGGTGTTTTGTTAACGTGTTCATTTGTTAATCTTGCTTTATTTTGCTAGTACAAACAATGCCACTTTTAAGAGCGTTCAGCATTCATTTATATGACTCCTGGTGAACACAGGTCAAAATTTCTCTAGGTTATATTCCCAGGAGTAGAATTATGATTTCACACTTCACGTTCTCAGCTTCATTAGATAATGTCAAATTGCTTTCAAAAATATTTGCACTGATGTACAGCTTATCTGCCTTGTATGAGTTCCCATTACTCTAAATATATCCTTGCCAAAACTTCATGTTCTTGAACTTATTAATTTTTGCCAATCTGGTGAGTGTGAAATAGCATCTCACTGTGGTTTTACTTGGAGTTTCCCTAATTACAAAAGAAGTTGAAATCTTTTTATACAATTATGAGACATTCATCAAAATTCCTGTTTATACACAGCACCCGTTATTATGTTGAGCTACATCTTTTTCTTCCTAATTTGTGAGAGTTCTTTACATATTCTCTATAATAATTTTCTGTCAGTCATATATTTTTTGGGGACAGTATGCAGTGTCTCTCTTCACATTCCTTATGATATTTATTGATATAAAGAAATTGAATAATGTTTCCTTTTTTGTTCCTTTATGAAATAAGTCCTTTAATACTACAATGCCATAAAATTTCTCTTAATTATATTAAAATATTTCATAACTTTACCTTTCATGGATAGGTCTTGAATCCACACTGTAAATGTCAAAATAAAGCATTGGAAGTGGCATGCACTTGAAAACTCTTCAAGTGCTGATATAAGTCAATAAATGAAAATAGAATTCTTAATCATACAGTTAGAGTTCCAGTGTTATTGAATCTTTTGAGATTATAAGGAGAACAAATTAAAATGGACACTTGAGACCCATTTATTTTAGGGTATTACCAATCTACCAATAGGCATTTTCCTTAACATCCTCTATGGTACTTATGTTAGAATATAGAATTCTTCCAGGTCACTTAGGCCCATTTAAAATTATAAACTTTGTGTTGTGCAATAATGAAAGCTAGTCCCTCTTGGAACCTTAGTTTACTTGTCATAGCAGTAGTAAGAAAGTAAATCAAACCTAGTAAAGAGGTACAGATTTTTATATCTATCATGTAATAACATATATATGTACATAAAATTAAATTATATATTAGCTTAATAATATAATATATAATAAAATTATACATTAGAAAATAGTTTTAAAGCATCCATATAAAGTTAACAGAAAAATATAGGTTTACTTATGCTGTTTGTTTTCCCTTTATTATAATATTTTGTCTTACATTGATTCATTCAGAAAGTATCTACCAGGGTTCTCTGGTGGTGCAGTGGTTAAGAATCTGCCTGCTAATGCAGGGGACACGGGTTTGAGCCCTGATCCCAGAAGATCCCACATGCAGCAGAGCAACTAAGCCCATGCGCCACAACTACTGAGCCTGCTATCTAGAGCCAACGAGCCATAACTATTGAGCCTGTGTGCCACAACTACTGAAGCCCATGCGCCTAGAGCCCATGCTCTGCAAAAAGAAGCCACCAAAATGAGAAGCCCACATACTGCAAGGAAGAGTAACCCCCGCTCGACGCAACTAGAGAAAACCTGTGCACGTCAATGAAGACCCAACACAGTCAAAAATAAAAACAAATAAATAAATAAATTTATAAAAAAATAAAAGAAAGTATCTACTTGGAGTCTACTGTTTCTAGTATACTATACTTAATTTGATCTATATTTGAATTGTTTTGTACAATTACTGGTATATAAATTTATATTTCACTTTCAGAATTATAACTCATGAAACACTTTTGTGAAAATGTTTGGTTATTACTATCTTAAATCACAAAGAATTGAAAATTTGACTCCAAATTTCTAATGACTCAAACTTATATAAATGTTCTGATATGAATATATACTTATCTAAATAAATGTTAAAATAATGCAGTTTAGGATCTTTTCCCTCATATATACAAAGCCTTCTATTAAACAGAAGTATAATAAAACACTATCATTTCAGTAGTCCACAAATAAAATTTAGATCTCTCTACATTTCATGTTGGAATTGAAAGATTTTTGTATTCCTGTAATGTATGATGTGGAAATGAGACAAAGCAATATTAGTGTTATTTAGAAATCCTAGAAGAAACTTCTAGTGAGTTCATTAAATTTATGATACAGAAATCTTGAAATGAAATGTTCTCTGTTTTTTTAAACTACATACCATAAAAGTTGTAAACTTTCCCAAGAGAAGTCATAGACAAGGTTATGGATTTTACCTTAGCTAGCTAACAATTTAATCTTGTTTTCATATTGCATACTTTTGGCCAGGATTTTACCTCATTCATTGTTTAAATATTTTCCTGCAAGAATTCAATACTTTGAAATAGAATTTTACATTCACTGTATATGCCAGCCCTCATGCCTCAACTAAACTTAACTTGAAAAAAATGCAGTACACAACACCTCAGCACAAACTTTTCTCATGTTACTTAAGAAACTCTGATTGTATCCCAGCAATCAACCATTATGGTATGATATAATTTGGCATCGTTTTCCAAGTAGACCATGTTATTTATTATTCATAGTCTGGCAGCTATGTCTTCAAGCTATGTAGGTGGTTACAAGTGAAAATCGGCCACATGCCCCAAACTTTCTCTCCTTTATTAATTCATATTTTTCTGGCAGTTGTGGTTTCATTAATGGTATTTATCTGTTTCATAATGCTGTCTCCTTAAGCAAAGGTTAGCAGCAGCATCAACCATAAATATAACTGAAAAGAAACACAGAATTCTCTCTAGAACAATGAAATTTTCAGTGATAGTGATTATATCCAAATCAAATTATAGATTTTGGTACCACCTTTTCTTCTGATCAGATTTATTTGGCTTCTAAGATAGCTTCAGAGATATCCAGTTAGGTATTATTAGTATGCCAAAGAATAATGATCATACAAATGATGTCTAAAATATATGTACTTATTGTGGTTATTTTGTATCAATATTAATTACTTTTGGATGCATGGGAAGGTAAGTAAAATAAAATTATACATATTAATTATCAGTATTATTTTTCCACTGATTATGGAATTACTCTTCCCTGGGTATGGTAATGAGCATGTTAGCCAAAATTAAACCCATAGATTTTATTACATAAATATACTTAGATGTAAATATGGAAAGAAATAATATGAAGATAGAAATATACTTCAGAGCTTGAAGATCTTCTACCATAAGGTGTGTTTATGTTCAAACTTCCGTTGTCTCTTTTCTCTGTTTCTCTTTATTTACTAGAAATTTACCTATGTTAAACATGTCTACTGAGAGATTGTTTGCAAATTGATAACCAAAACTTCTTTTTCTATATACATGTTCTTGGAGAATACCTTCCCATACTGAATTCTGCTTGTCCATGTGACTTTGCTGGACAATGGAGAATAACAAAAGAAAAGTGCTTGTGTGTGGCACTCGCCCTATCATTGTAGAGAATGTTCCTTCCACCATGCAAACAAGTCCAGGCAAGAATCCTAAAGCATAAGAGAAAAGTAGGAGGGAGGATCCAGCTATCCAGTCATTCCATCTCTCTCAGATATTCCACCAATTGACTGCAAAAATCAGCCAAGTGAGCCCAGACCAGAAACACCACCCAGCTGAACCTCAGAACCAGGGACAAATATATGATCATTGTTTTTTCCACTAATTATTGAAGTATTTTTTTCCCAGAATCAAATCTGACTAATATAACTACCATCATGATATTTTTAATAAAAAACTAGAAAGGAAGGCAAATTATGTTAATTTTATTAATCTGAGTTTTATTCTTAATTTAATATGTGATTTCTAAAACAACTTTGCAAATTCTTATTTTTGCACATTTATACAATATTGGGACATGACAGTCTTTAATACTTTTTTTTATAGAATGTCATAAAAATTGCATGCATTTAATGCAATTAACTGAATTAAATAAATTAATAGTTCAGGTATGATTCTGGGTTTAAGTTTTTTTTAATTACCTTTTAAAAGATATATCCTGATAGCACTGAAATGGCTTAAAGGTGAGTTCTGCATATTTTACTATCAAATTGAGTCTTTGTTTAGAGTGATTTATTTACCTTTGGGCAGTCTGGTTTATAGGACTGTACCCAAGAGGGATCTTGCATGCGAATATGAAGATCTTATAGGGGAGCATATTTAGAAAGTGCCAAGTCTCATGGAAATTCCAAAATGCAATTCCCTAAAGGAGAGAAGTAGTGCAAGGAGACCCTCTGAAACAGCCCTTATAGAAATGAATATATACCTAAGCCTAGGTAAGTGTTCTAGTTCATTTCTTGAACCAAAGAAGATAAACTAACATCTAGCAGAGTTGATGTTGTGGAGTTGCAAAAAAAAAAAAAAAAAAAAAATTCTGTAAGACAACTCTGAAGGTCATTAAAAAGAATCTGTATAGAAATAGTGTTTATTTGTCCTTGAGCCTAACTAACTCATGTTTATAGAATTAATTCATGCATCTGTTTTATATCAAATTATTTTGTCAGAGTTCATATTGGCCTTGATTTTAAAAACTGACTTCCCAGCTATTTCTGTTAATTTCATACTATCTGCCTCTTTTTTTTCTGGAAAAAAATGTAATGAACTCAATCTTTTTTCCTCTGGTCTTCTTATCTTAATGGTATAGAGCTACTTTTTCAATGCTGCCAAACCTTTTGATATAGCCACATATTTGTGACTTACAGCTATTAGTGACCATCTGATGCCCTTCAGTGACCTCTGATGGAGGGAAGGGATCATTATTTTCCCTAATCCCCATAATACAATAGAGACAATACTATACCTTCTAATAAGATTTGATAGAATCTTAGAATGGAAGTAAAAAGGAAGAGTAGTTTATCATTACTGTTATCCACACTGAAAACCCATAATCCTAGACTTTTGGAAGGTTTATGTGTAGAAGTGCCCAGCTCAGTCTGACCAACAGGAATCTTTTCTTTCAACTTCCTGATCTTCAACAACAACAAAAAAACATTATTCTCTTTCCAATTTCAAGTCCCACCTCATTTTGTGCCCCCAGATGTTACATAATTCATGAAGAATAATAAATCAATTCCCTTTGGGAGTCTCTCCCAACAGGAAATTGCCTGCATCCAAGGTTCAGAAAAACAAATATAGTAGTTGATATTACATTCTACAAAGTTTATTAATATCATTTTAATTATACAGTATGTATATCACCCTCCTTTGGCCCAGGTTATCTTCTAACCAGACTCAGGCATCTCTTTTATATGGCTTTTCTTCTAGGATTCAGTAAAGGTAAGATTAAACCTAAAAATCCTTCCCACTTTCATCTGCTTTTAGCTCCCACACTGCTTTAAGTGAATGGGGCCGAAACAAACAAGGAAATAAGATACATAATACTCCTAAAAATGTATTTTTATGTGCTCGGTGTACTCTAAATAAGCATTTGGTAACTTTGTTTTTTCACATTGAGTTTTTCCAACAATTCTATCATGTGATCAAGTTATTACTCCCAACTATTATTATGAAGTAGAATATTCACCATCTCCATATAAAGCATATACTTGGGTTCCTTCCCTAATTATGTTTTTACCTTATATATTCATGATATTAAGCAACTCTTCTCTCAGAATACAGGTAAGTTTATTCCAAAGATAAATGTTGATTCCCTAGAAGGCAGAAACCAATGTACACCCTTCCAAATTGTGGTTTTTCTAGCCAAAAATGCCATCACAAGTTACCCATTTTATATGAAAATTTATAACAATATCTATATTGACAGTAGACTCTCAGAAGGCACAGTGTTATAAGTTGTTCCTCTGAAGGAATTCTGAAAGAAAAATGTGAAATTTGGATTTAACAAAGAAAATAGGAGACAATAGGACCATGGCGGGGAAACAAACTATAGGCTCAAGAATTCAGGAGCTCTTTTGACAGATGACCAACCCACGTTATTAAGAATTAACCTCGGTAGAACCATGCAAGGAGACTTGGGCCTTAAAAGGCCCAGATTAAGTAGCTGCCAGATGAGATAGATGTATAAGAAATGATTTAAGTGTTTATTATCTAGAGGTTGCAGTACCAACCCATGAAGATATAATCCTTGAGGGAAAGGATTTGTGTGAAATATTTTCATACTTAGTGATGAATTCAAAACAGATGCACACATAGACACATAAAGACACACAAACATTTCATATTACTTATTCATTCATTTCCTTAATCATTTATTCAACACATATTTATTGAGAAACTATTTGTCCCAGGTTCTGATTTAGGTATAATATTTGCACCATAAACACACACACACACACACACACACACATACACACACAATTTCTTACATCAGGAAACATATTTTAGTGATCAAGACATAACATTTACAAGCAAACTAAAAACGTAAGTGCATGGTATATTAGAAGGTGAATACTATTGTGAAGATAAATAAAATTTATGAAGGAGATATGGATTTCAGGGCAGGGTACTGTTTTATGTCAGGCTAATGCCTTCTAATAAAGTGACATTTCAGTAAGAACTTAAAATTGTGAGGACCAAGCATGAGGATATTTTGGAGAAGAAAATTCCAGGCAGAATGAACATATTTTGCAAAGGTTCTGAGTAAAATCATATTTAGTGTATTCAGTGATCGACCAGGAGGCCACCATGTTGAGAATAGCATGAGCTAAAGGCAGGGAGGCAGTTGGAGACAGATTATGAAGACTCTATAGGCATAAGAAAGTAAAAGTATTTTATTTTGAGGGAGTAGGAAGCCAATGGACAGTTTTAAATAAATGAGTGACAAAATTTTACTTTAGTTTAAAAAGATCACTCAGATTCCTATTGTGAATAGTTTAGAAGGAGGTTCTGAAGCAGAATAACCTTAGAGTAATTTATTTATTGCAATGACTGGCAAGAAATTGTGGCTATGTAAGGTAGAGAGGCAGCAGTGACATTTGGTAGAAAGCTTGGACTTTGGATATTCAGTATCTGCTGATTGGATGTGGGGTATAGGAGATATAGAGAAGTTATGAATGACTCCAAAATTTTGATGTTGGCATCTAGAAAGATATTGTCATTTAATGAGAATGGGAAGACTGGAAGAATGTGTTTGGTGGGGAAAGTCAAGAATTCAAATATGGATGTTATTAACAGGCATCATTAGTTAAATATTCAAGCAAAAATGTCAAGTAGGCAGTAGGATATATCAGTATGAAGTTCAGAGAAAAAGTCTAGGCAGAAGTCAGAAATTTGAGAGTTATAGGCAAAGAGAAACCAAGCGTTTCTAGTTTTACATGGGGATTTGACCTTCCGTTAACTTGCAGGCTTTGTTCCCATGGTAATCTGATAAGAGTTGAATGCCATCTCCAGGCAACATTACTTAAAACATAAATTACCCCTAATTTGTAAATTGGCATCTGAATAAGGAACTATGAATACTCCTTGGGGTTATACATTGAGCAGTGACTCTTGGAACTGGCATGTTTCTTGCAGGGGCCCTGGAAGCTATGCCTATAGGGATATTAACTCCTGTGTGACATGATGTTTCTAAGTCAGAGAAGTTTCCCCAGCTACCCAAAGTGGTCTCACCTCCATGAACCTGAACTGTCATCTGAGTTGACTTCTTCTGGGTGAGTCTGTGGACTTTCATGGACTGCTGAAAGAACTACTCCTGAAAGGAATGTTTGATGTTGAGCTGCTGCCATGCTGTGGTTCCTGTTTGATAACCTTCTGAGCAGACTGATATAAAATATGTTTTATGATACTGTTTTGAGTATGAATGTATAATTAAACCTAAGAAACTTAATTAGTGAGCATTGTAAAAGTGTTCAATGTATGGATGGTATCTAAAGGCATAAGATTAGCTGAAATTTCTTAAGAAGTATCAACAGAGAAAAGAAAAATTCTGAAAATTATACCTTGAGTTACCCCAGAAGTATAGGATAAAAGGTGGAATGAAAAGAGGAATCTGAAAAGGAGCACATAATGAGATAGTAATACAACCAAAAGAAGTTGGTATACTGGAAACCAAGGGAAATGGGCATTTCAAGAAGGTGGGAGGACTCACTTGTATCAAATGCTCTATGAAATAGAATATTACCTAAAAGAGCATACACACTGAGGGCCAGTTAATTTTGGCTGAGCTCTGTTCTGATTGGCTGATATCCATGCCACACTGGAGAGGAAAAGTTAGTCTACCACTTCTGGGATTGGAGCTAGAAATGCATCGGGGAGTCAGAGTTGGTTAAAGGCACTCTAACTTGTCTCAGAGATGTAAGGTTGACCAGATATTCCATGGCAGAGGGCATGCGAAGATGGTAGAAGAATGACGAGGAGAGGGGAAAGAAGGAACAGGGTTAGGGATAGTTTGGTTTGGACTTATATCATGATTTCATGTCTTCATGGGAAATGACCAAAGGTAATGAAATTGAAGTTTTCTTTGTTTTACAATTACTTAAGAATTAAAATTCTCATGAAAGCTAAAACGTACCAAATAAGAAATAAAGAACAATAAATATTTGGTAAGTTCATTGATCTTAGGACATATTGTTCACACTAAATATCAAGGGAACATACAGAATTTTGCTTTTACAAAGTTGATTAAATTTCAGCATGATTACTTCAGAATAGTTTATTTTTTAATTTTTTTAATTACATGCTATATTTGGTGCATAGTCATTTCCCATTCTTCCTGTGGCTTGTGGCACTTTCTTTGATGACACATACGGGGAATGTCTCAGTGAATACATGGGGCAATTCCAGTTAGTTAATACACACTGCTGCCAGTCAGCACATGTTGCTTTTCACCATTGGCGTATGATTTCTCTTTCACTTTACAAACAACCTCACCTTTACTGAAAATCAGTTGTCAGGGATGACTACATCTGTCATTTCACTCACGAGAAAATTTCACATTACATCATAATACTTAGAAAGAGAATATGGAAAGTTGATATTCTCTCAAATCCTGTGCTTTATTTCACTGTTTTTACATGAAGAGTAAGATTAATAAACATCAGTATGATTTGCATGTGCAGTCAAGCTTTCTGCAAGAAGTTATGAATCTAAAATCCTCTTAAATGTGTAGCCATTGTTCAAAGTAAAAAAAAAAAAAAAAAGCATCAGAAGCAATTTGGTTATGTGAGTGTTATTCTCACAACCAAATCGATTCCTGGCAACACATTATTTGATTCCAGTAACTCCTAATTCAGCATGAGTCTGTGTGTAATGGAAATTATCTTATTCTTTTAGATGTATGAGAAATACAAATTATCTTAGAAGTAACTCACTTGAAATTAGTATAATTCATTTAGAAGATAGGACAAAGTTTGTATAATCAATTAAAACAAGATTTACCAATTAATAAACAAAATTTCAGAGGTGAGATTCTATTTCCATATCATCTATATCAGTATCTATATTAACTATATCATCTCTATCTCTTTATCTACACATATATAATAGAAAGCCCACTTAATCAAGTGAGAATTTGTATTTGTAAAAAAATGTGCAAGGCCTCCAGCAAGTAGTATCTGTGATTTTGTAAATAAAATTTAAAGGGAAAACTGAGATAAAGCAATGTGATTCTACAGGTAAGAATGTGTAACATTCTTGTGGCTTAATTTTTAGAAAGAAATCAACAGAAAAATAAATTTTCTATAATTTTATCTAAATTATTTTAAATGACTTGACATGTTTTTAAACTGCTGAGCAGCAACAGGAATTGGCTGAAGATGCTAGACATGGAGGCAAGAAACCTGGCTTTAGGACTTGAGAATTTCTGGATTAGAAAAGAGTTTTCACAATCATTAAAATTTTGGGGTTGTGGAACCCTCTGAAACTAGAATAAAAGCTAAAGAACTCTTAGCTTAGAACAATACATGTAAGAGCAATCCCACAGTCTAAAGATAGTTAAGAACCCAAAAACACTGACAGAATTCGTCCTGTGCACTTATGTGTATTGGTATATTTTTTCCAAAATATACTTTATATCTACAATTTTGTACCTTAACATTTTCTTTTTTTGTTGTTGTTATTATTTATTTACTTTTGGCTGCATTGGGTCTTTGTTGCTGCACGCAGGCTTTCCCTAGTTGTGGTGAGTGGGGGGCTACTCTTTGTTGTGGTGCTTGGGTTTCTCATTGTGGTGGCTTCTGTTGTTGCAGAGCATGGTCTCTAGGCACATGAGCTTCAGTAGCTGTGGCATGAGGGCTCAGTAGTTGTGGTTCGTGGGCCCTAGAGCGCAGGCTCAGTAATTGTCCTGCATGGACTTAGTTGCTCTACAGCATATGGGATCTTCCCAGACCACGGATTGAACCTGTGTCCCCTGCATTGATAGGCAGATTTTTAACCCCTGTGCCACCAGGAAAGTCTCTCAACTTTTTCACTTAATAGATCATTTAGTATGAATTTCTAATGTTATTAAATATTCTTCAATTAATTAAGAAGGCTTAATTTTAAATGGATACTATTATAAAGGACATTTAATAATTTATTACAATAGTGTGTTAGTTTCAAAGTGTCAGTCATGCAATAATAAATAAAAATAATGCAGGAAAAAGCTGCATTAGGCAAATAATAATAATAATAATAATTTCTTAAAATTAGACATTAACTTAAAAAAATCTAATATTTGCTAATTTAATGCCATACAAGTACCCTATTAATCTATGTCACATACCTATCCTAATAGGCCAAATTGCTTAATGGCTCACTTCATTTTATTCCTGAATAATAAATCATTGTATAGTTTTTCCACCAGTTGTTTATTCATTAATCTACATCTTGGTCACTACCAGATTTGTGATGATGAATAAAGCTGATATAAACAACCATATATGTCATTCATTTTCGAATCAATCAAGTAGCAACCTAAAAGCACAAATGCTGGGTTGTATGGTAGACAATGTTTAGCTATGTAAGAAACTGTCAAACTATCTTTCAAAGTGGCTGTGTCATTTCTCACTCCCATCCATCGTAAGAAAGAATTTCTGTTCCTCCACATTCTTGTCAGCAATTGGTATTGTCATTTTTTTGAATATTGGCTATTCCAGTAGGTGTGCAGTGGTATCACATTAAGAAAAATTATGTTGAACATTGTTGTATATATTTATTTGCCAACTGTATATCTTTTTGGTGAAGTGCCTGTTCAGATATCTTGCCATTTTTTAATTAGGTTCATTTTCTTAATGTTCATTTTTAAGAGTCCGTTGTATATTTTGGTTACAAGTCATTTACCACATATATTTTTTAAATGTCTTTTCTAATCTATGGTTTAGAAACCATATTCTCTTAAGAGTGTCTTTCTCAGAACAGAAGCTTTTTAATTTTAATCAAGTTCAACTTATCTATCTTTCTCTGATGGATTTCATCTTTTGTTTGTACCTAAAATTAAGTATAAAACACAATCACATATATTTTCTCCTGTGCTTTATTTAGGAGTTTTATAGTTTTAAATTTTACCATTAGGTCCATCACACATTTTGAGCTAATTTTTTGAAGGTGTAAGTTCTGTGTTTAGGTTCTTTATTTTTTTCCGTGTAAGGCTGTCCAATTGATCAAGAACCACTTGTTGAAAAGACTATCCTTTCTACATTGAACTGCATTTGTTCCTTTGTCAAAATTCAGTTGATTATATATGTATGGATTTATTTTTGGCTCTGTATTCTGGTCCATTAATATATTTGTCTATTATTTTGCCAATTTCATGTTTTCATGGTTACTCTAGCTTTATGTCTTGAACCATGTAGTTTGCATTGTTCAACTTCATGATCTTTCTCAGTACTGTGTCGGTTATTCTAGCTCCTTTACATTTCCATAAAAATTTTAAAATCAAATTTTTGGTATCTTCAAAATATTTTGCTTGAATTCTGATTAGAATTCCATTGGTGTATAGATCAAGTTGGGAAGATATGATTTGGTTTTTAAGACCTTCATCAAAGATAAATAATAAAGCCATCACTGGGAGGAGGAAACCCTGGATGAGTTGAATCTTCAATACTACAATACAGACTATCCCTCCATTTATTTAAATCTTCTTTGATTACTTTTGTCATTGGTTTGTAGTTTACTGCAAAATAATCTGAACATATTTTGTAAGATTTACATCTAAGTATTATATTTTTTCATGCTACTGTAAATGGTAGTTTTATTTTTAATTCCAAATTTCAGTTTGTTGCTGGTATACTGGAAAAGAATGACATTTTTATATTGATCTTTTATGCTTCAACTTGCTATATTCTTTCCAGTGTTTTATTTGTAGATTATTTTTGTCCTAAATATAATCATGTCATCTTCAAATAAAGATAATTTCATTTCTTCTCTTTTAATCTCATATTGTTATATCTTTTACTTATCTTTTGCACTAGCTATGACTTCCAGTATGATGTTGAACAAGAGTGATGGGAGAGGGCATCCTTGATGTGTTCTTGATAGTAGTAGAATCAATACTGTATCTTATCAAGGATGATGTTAATGTAGGTCTTTTGTAGGTATTTTTTTAATTAAGTTGAGGACTACCCGTCTATTTTTACTTTGCTGAGATTTTCTTTCAGTGAATAGGTGTTGGATTTTGTCAAATGATTTTTCTACATCAACTGATATAATCATATAACTTTTCTTCTTTAGCCTATTGATATGGTAAATTACATTGGTTGATTTCCAATTTTTTAATAATAATTGAAAGGAAGCTGAGTAGCTACATTAATGTCAGACATAGCAGACTTCAGAACAGGAAGATTATCAAGCATAAAAAGGATGTTACATAATTAGAAAGCTGTCAATTTTCCAAAAAGACATAAAATCCTAAACATGTATACACTTAATAAAAGAGGGATGAAGATGTGGTACATATATACAATGGAATGTTACTCACTCATTAAAAAAAATGAAATAATGCAATTTGCAACAACATGGATGGACCTAAAGATTGTCTTACTGAGTGAAGTAAGTCAGAGAAAGACAAATATCATATGATATCACTTATATGTGGAATCTAAAAGAAGGGCACAAATGAACTTATCTACAAAACAGAAGGGGGGTCATGGGGAGAGTGATAAGTTGGGAGATTAGGATTGACATATACACACCACTATATATATAAAATAGTAACTAATAAGGACCTATTGTATAGCACAGGGAACTCTACTCAATACTCTGTAATGGTCTGTATGGGAGGAGAATCTAAAAGAGTGGATATATGTATATGTATAACTGATTCACTTTGCTGTGCACTTGAAAGTAGCACAGCACTGTAAATCAACTATACCCCAATATATATTTTTTTAAAAGAATATCAACATTTATGAGACAAAGCTGATAGAAATGAAAGGTAAAGCAAACAAATCCACTATTCTCTGGTTGGAGATTTCAACACTTCTGTATCACTACTTGTTAGATCAAGCAGACAAAAAATAGGTAAGAATATATTTGACCTGAGTAGCAAGTTTCAACTATTTTACTTGAATATATAAACAAACCTTGGACTGTTCTAAGCCTTTAGTTAAGATTTCTGAAAGAGTTGATTTTGGCAATATTGGCAAATGTTCTCCTTGTTTTTATGGAGGAGTGTATTTTTGGAGTCCCTTACTTCACCATTCTGGAAGTTCTACCTCGTGTTGTGTTCTTTCAAATGAACTTAAATTCATATAATTCCTTATATAAGAATATTTGCATGAAGAAAAGGCCCTGCACATTCCAATCAAAGTATGTTTCATTTATGAAGTATCCCAGTCTGTAGTTTTCACATATAAAGTAACCCCATACTCTGGGTGTCAAGGATGGTAAATCTCCAGAAAATTGCAGTTAGCTGTAGTAAAAAGAAGCCTGGTTGTAAATTCAGGAGACATAAATTCTAGATTTCTCTCTATCACATAATTATTGTGTGCCCTTCGGTAGAAAATTTCAATATTATTAGTCTTAAAAGGGGAAGAAAATGACTTATTTGTCACATGAGATTAGTATGAAAATCACATGCTGTAAGGTATATGAACATATTAATTTTCTTTCTGTTAATTATTTCAAGATGGGTATTTCCACCATAATTTTGCTGAAGAATTTTATGTTAAAAAGAATTTGTTTCTGAGCTTTGTGTTGCAAAAATTATGATTCAGTTGTTATTGTATTGAACTTTTACCTTAGAATAATATAATGGAAACCAAGATACCCATGACTTTTCACTGATGGGATTATAATTTTTAACCACTAACATTCTTACCTATCATTTTAAGTTAAAAAAATATATGGTTAGTACATAAATGTTAAATGCAATTAGTTGAATTCTATGGCTTACTAGATAATAGATGTTGTCAAAGTTCAGATATTGATGACAAATAAAATTCAAACATGCTAGACACCTCTTGGAAAGTCAACAATAAGTAGATTATATACTATTTTTTACATATTGGCATTAAACATATTTCCAAGCATTTTATAGTATTTTCTTAGTGAAAGGAACATATGTTACACCAAGGAAGTGAAACTTTGAGGAAAATGCCACCACACACATTTGCCTACTGATTTAAAAGACTACAAGAGTCTCATGGTCACAAGTAATTCACAAAATTCTGTTAGTTAAATAAAATATTCAAAGACCAAAACTTTATTCTTTTGTTAATATCAATGTCTTACTGTTTCTACTTTTCCTCATTCACAAAAGAAGGTCCAAGAAATTACGAGGAAGCAGTCATTTCCAGAGAGCAGCCCAGCAGCTATTTTACATTTTAAAATATGAGAATCAAATACTCCATATTGTTTAAACACCATTTGGAAATTTGAAGAAGGTCATAAAAAGATATTTCCACAGAAAATAACTTTATATAATTTCAGTTTGTGAGGATAATTAGCAGAATAAGCAAAACACAATGTAATATCAATGCTATATGTGTCAAAATTGTATAGAATTTGGGTATATGCAGGTGGCACAAAGATTTTAGATATCCTCTCTTTTGGAAAAAAAAAGTTATTATCTGATCATTTTGCATTGCTAACAATGAGACAATGGAAATATTAAAGTTGAATAAAATATATGTCTTGTCTCCTTAAATGACTTCATATCAAACATCATGTTATTTCCATAATTCTGTATAAGAATGGAGGCAATATTATTTTCACAGGAGTAAATGTAACATTTTGCTATTTTTCTATGTCTTGCTTTAGCTTTGCATTATTTTTTTCTTTGCTTTTTTAAAATATCTTTATTGGAGTATAATTGCTTTACAATGGTGTGTTAGTTTCTGCTGTATAACATAGTGAATCACATATATATATATATATATATATATATCCCCATATCACCTCATTCTGGCATCTCCCTCCCACCCTCCCTGCCCCAACCCTCTAGTTGGACACAAAACACTGAGGTGAACTCCTTGTGCTCTGCTGCTGTATCCCACTAGCTATTTTATATGTGGTACTGTATATATGTACATGCCACCCTCTCACTTCATCTCAACTTTCATTTCCCCTTCCACGTGTCCTCAAGTCCAGTTGCTACATCTGCATCTTTTTTCCTGTCCTGCCCCTAGGTTCTTCAGAACCATCTTTTTCTTTCTTTTTTTTTTTTTTTTTAGATTCCATATATATGTGTTAGCATACAGTATTTTTGTTCTAGTTCTGTGAAAAATGCCATTGGTAGTTTGATAGAGACTGCATTGAATCTGTAATTGCTTTGGGTAGTATAGTCATTTTCACAATGTTGATTCTTCCAATCCAAGAACATGGTATATCTCTCCATCTGTTTGTATTATCTTTAATTTCTTTCATCAGTGTCTCATAGTTTTCTGCATACAGGTCTTTTGTCTCCTTAGGTAGGTTTATTCCTAGGTATTTTACTCTTTTTGTTGCAGTTGTAAATGGGAGTGTTTCCTTAATTTCTCTTTGAGATTTCTCATCATTAGTGTATAGGAATGAAAGAGATTTCTGTGTGTTAATTTTGTATCCTGCTACTTCACCAAATTCATTGATTAGTTCTCATAGTTTTCTGGTAGCATCTTTAGGATACTCTATGTATAGTATCATGTCATCTTCAAACAGTGACAGTTTAACTTCTTTCCAATTTGGATTAATTTTATTTCTTTTTCTTCTCTGGTTGCTGTGCCTAAAATTTGCAAAACTATGTTGAATAATAGTGGTGAGAGTGGGCAACCTTGTCATGTTCCTGATCTTAATAGAAATGGTTTCAGTTTTTCACTATTGAGAATGATGTTGGCTGTGGGTTTGTCATATATGGCCTTTATTATATTGAGGTAAGCTCCTTCTATGACTACTTTCTGAAAGTTTTTTTTTTTTTTATCATAAATGGAGTTGAATTTAGTCAAAAGCTTTTCTGCATCTACTAAGATGATCATATGGTTTATGTACTTCAATTTTTTACTAGGGTTTATCACATTCATTGATTTTGTATACTGAAGAATCCTTGCATTGCTGGGATAAACCCTACTTGATCACGGTGTATGATCCTTTTAATGTGCTTTTAGATTCTGTTTGCTAGTATTGTGTTCAGGATTTTTGCATCTATCTTCATCAGTGATATTGCCCTGTACTTTTCTTTTTTTGTGACATTTTTGTCTGGTTTTGGTATCAGAGTGATGGTGCCCTCATTGAATGAATTTGGGAGGGTTTCTCCAACAGCTATGTTTTGGAAGGGTTTGAGAAGGATAGGTATTAGCTCTTTAAATGTTTGGTAGAATTCGCCTGTGAAGCCATCAGGTCCTGGGCTTTTGTTTGTTGGAAGATTTTTAATCACAGTTGCAATTTCAGTGCTTGTGATTGGTTGGTTTATATTTTCTATTTCTCCCTGGTTTAGTCTCAGTAGGTTGTGCTTTTCTAAGAATTTGTCCATTTCTTCCAGGTTGTTCATTTTATTGGCAATAGTTGCTTGTAGTAATCTCTCATGATCCTTTGTATTTCTGCATTGTCAGTTGTTACTTCTCCTTTTTCATTTCTAATTCTGTTGATTTGAGTCTTCTCCCTTTTTTTCTTGATGAGTCTAAGGTTTATCAATTTTGTTTATCTTCTCAAAGAACCAGCTTTTGTTTTATTGATCTTTGTATCATTTCCTTCATTTCTTTTTCATTTATTTCTGATCTGATCTTTATGATTTCTTTCCTTCTGCTAACTTTGGGGGTTTTTTTTTGTTGTTGTTTTTCTTTTTCTAATTATTTTAGGTGTAAAGTTAAGTTGTTTATTTGAGATTTTCCTTGTTTCTTGAGGTAGCGTTGTTTGCTATAGAACTGCTCTTAGAACTGCTTTTGCTGCATCCCATAGGTTTTGGGTTGTCGTGTTTTCACTGTCATTTGTTTTAGGTGCTTTTTGATTTCCTTGTTGATTTCTTCAGTGATCTCTTGGTTATTAACTAGTGTATTGTTTAGCCTCTATGTGTTTGTAGTTTTTACAGGGTGTTTTTTCCCTGTAATTGATATCTATCCTCATAGTGTTGTGGTTGGAAAAGATACTTGTTACAATTTCAGTTTTCTTAAATTTACCAAGGCTTGATTTGTGACCCAAGATATGATCTATCCTGGAGAATGTTCCATGAGCACTTGAGAAGAAAGTGTATACTGTTGTTTTTGGATGGAATGTCCTATAACTATCAATTAAGTCCATCTTTTTTAACATGTGATTTAAAGCTTGTGTTTATTTATTTTCATTTTGGATGATCTGTCCATTGGTGAAAGTGGGGAGTTAAAGTCTCCTCCTATTATTGTGCTACTGTTGATTTCCCCTTTTATGGCTGTTAGCATTTGCCTTATGTATTGAGGTGCTCCTATGTTGGGTGCATAAATATTTACAACTGTTATATCTTCTTCTTGGATTGATCTCTTGAACATTATGTAGTGTCTTTATTTTTCTCTTGTAATAGTATTTATTTTAAAGTCTATTTTGTCTGATATGAGAACTGCTATTCCAGCTTTCTTTTGTTTTCCGTTTTCATGGAATATCTTTTTCTATCCCCTCACTTTCATTCTGTATGTGGCCCTCAGTCTGAAGTAGTTGTCTTGTAGACAGCTTATATATGGGTCTTGTTTTTGTATCCATTCAGCCAGTCTATGCCAGTCTATGTCTTTTGTTTGGAGCATTTAATCCATTTACTTTTAAGGGAGTTATTGATATGTATGTTCCTATTACTATTTTCTTTATTGTTTTGGCATTGTTATAGTAGGTCTTTTCCTTCTCTTGTGTTTCCTGCCTAGAGAAGGTCCTTCAGCATTTGTTGTAAAGCTGGTTTGGTTTTGCTGAATTCTCTTCACTTTTGCTAGTCTGTGAAGGTTTTAATTTCTCTGTCAAATCTGAGTGAGATCCTTGCTGGATAGAGTAATCTTGGTTGTAGTTTCTTCCCTTTCATCACTTTAAATATGTCCTGCTACTCCCTTCTGGCTTGCAGAGTTTCTGCTTTAAGATCAGCTGTTAACCTTATGGGGATTCCCTTGTATGTATTTGTTCATTTTCCCTTGCTGCTTTTAATATTTTTTCTTTGTATTTATTTTTGATAGTTTGATTAATATGTATCTTGGCGTGTGTCTCCTTGGATATATCCTGGATGTGACTCTCTGTGTTTCCTGGACTCTCTGGACTTGATTGACTATTTCCTTTCCCATATTAGGGAAATTTTCCCCTAAAATCTCTTCAAATATTTTCTCAGTCCCTTTGTTTTTGTCTTCTTTTTCTGGGACCCCTATAATTCCACTGTTGGTGTGTTTAATGTTGAGGTCTCTGAGACTATCTTAAATTCTTTTCATTCTTTTTCTTTATTCTGCTCTGCAGTAGTTATTTCCACTATTTTATCATCCAGATCACGTATCCGTTCTTCTACCTCACTTATTCTGCTGTTGTTTCCTTTTTAGAGAATTCTTAATTTCATTTATTGTGTTGTTCATCATTGTTTGTTTACTCTTTAGTTCTTCTAGGTCCTTGTAAACATTTCTTGTATTTTCTCCATTCGGTTTTCAAGACTTAGATCATCTTTACTATCAGTACTCTGAATTCTTTTTCAGGTAGAATGCCTATTTCCTCTTCATTTATTCTGTCTGGTGGGTTTTTACATTGCTTCTTCATCTGCTTTGTATTTCTGTGTCTTCTCATTTTGCTTCACTTACTGTGTTCGGTGTCTCCTTTTCACAGGCTGCAGGTTCCTAGTTCTTGTTGTTTTTGGTGTCTTCCCCCAGTGGATAATGTTTGTTCCATGGGTTTTGTAACCTTCCTGGTGGAGGGGACTGGTTCCTGTGTTCTGGTGGATGAGGCTGTATCTTGTCTTTCCGGTGGGCAGGACCATGTCCAGTGGTGTGTTTTGGAGTGTCTGTGACCTTATCATGATTTTTGGCAGCCTCTCTGCTGATGGGTGGGGTTGTGTTCTGTCTTGCTAGTTGTTTGGCATAGGGTGTCCAGCAGTGTAGCTTGCTGGTCTTTGAGTGGAGGTGGGTCTTAGCATTGAGATAGAGATCTCTGGGAGAACTTTCACTGTTTGATATTATGTGGGGCTGGGAGGTCTCTGGTGGACCAATGTCCTGAACTTGGCTCTCCCACCTCAGAGGCTCAGGCCCGACATCCAGTCAAATCACCAAGACACTGCCAGCTGCACGGCTCAGAAGAAAAGGGGGAGGGGGGGGAAGAAAGAAAGAAAAAATAAAATAAAGTTATTAAAGTAAAAAATAATTATTATTAAAATAAAAATGTTATAAAAAAAGAAACAAACAGAAAAGAAATAAAGAGGAGAGCAACCAAACCAAAAAAACAATCCGTTAATGATAACAAGCACTAAAACTATACTAAAAAAACAAGAAAAAATGGACAGACAGAACCCTAAGGAAAATGTTAAAAGCAAAGCTATACAGACAAAATCACACAAAGTAACATGCATATACACACAGAAAGAGAAAAAGGAAAAAAAAAAAAAATATATATATATATATTTAAAAAAGGAAGAGAGCAATCAAATCAATAAGCAATTCTACCAGTGATAATAAACTCTAAATACTAAATTAAGATAAACATAACACCAGCAACAAATTAGATACAGAAAGCAAACCCCAAGTCTACAGTTGCTCCCAAGTCTACAGTTGCTCCCAAAATCCTCTGTCTCAATTTTGGGATGATTCATTTTCTATTAATGTATTCATCAGATTGACTGTGGAGATTTAATCTGCTACTCCTGAGGCTGCTGGGAGAAATTTCCCTTTCTCTTCTTTGTTCGCACAGCTCCTGGGGTTCAAATTTGGATTTGGCCCCACCTCTGTGTGTAGGTCGCTTGATGCCTTCTGTTCCCCTCCCAGACAGGATGGGGTTAAAGGAGCAGCTGTTTAGGGGGCTCTGGCTCACTCAGGCTGGGGAGAGGGAGGAGTAGAGAATGCGATGCTAGCCTGTGGTGGCAGAGGTCAGCATGACGTTGCAACAGCCTTAGGCACACCATGTATTCTCCCTGGGAACTTGTCCCTGGATCATGGGACCCTGGCAGTGGTGAGCTGCACAGGCTCGTGGAAAGGGAGGTGTGGATAGTGACCTGTGCTTGCACACAGGCTCCTTGGCGACTACAGCAGCTGCTTTAGCATTTCATGCCAGTCTCTGGTGTCCACACTAATAGCTGCGGCTATCTCTGGAGCTCATTTAGGCAGTGCTCTGAATCCCCTCTCCTCGCACACCCTGAAACAATGGCGTCTTGACTCTTAGGCATTTCCAGACATTTTACCCGGACTCCCTCCCAGCTAGCTGTGGCGCTCTAGCTCCCTTCAGGCTGTTTTCACGAAGCCAACCCCTGTCCTCTCCCTGGGATCTGACCTCTGAAGCCCAAGCCTCAGCTCCCAGCCCCCACCGGTCCCGGAGTGTGAACAGACAAGCCTCTCAGACTGGTGAGTGCTGTTTGGCACCTATCCTCTGTGCAGGGATCTCTCTGGTTTACCCTCTGCACCCCTGTTGCTGTGCTCTTCTCTGTGCCTCCAAAGATTTCCCCCAACCACCTCCCGTCTCCACCAGTGAAAGGGCTTCCTAGTGTGTGGAAACTTTTCCTCCCTCACAGCTCTATCCCAGAGGTGCAGGTCCTGTCCCTATTTTTTGTCTCTGCTTTTTTCCTTTTATATTTTGCCCTACCCTGGTATGTGGGAAGTTTCTTGCCTTTTGGGAAGTCTGAGGTCTTCTGCCAGCGTTCAGTACGTGTTCTGTAGGAGTTGTTCCACATGTAGATGTATTTTTGATGTATTTGTATGGAGGAAGGTATTCTCCATGTCTTACTCCTCTGCCATCTTGAAGGTCCCCCATTATTTTTTGCTCTTGTCTACCACGTCCATTCCCTAAGATATCCTTGGTAAATATACCTGTCCATTAAGTAAATATTACAGAATATATGAAAGTATCAAGTTATGAAAATTTCCTTTAATGAATGCCTGTTAATCACTAAAGAAATGTTACTAAACACCAACTCTGCTTTTCAGCAAATTGTCTTTGCAATATATGCATGGAGGAAATGTTCACTTTAGCCTCTTACTGTTTGTAAAACACATTCCTTTTTAATTTAAGAAGAAATAAGAAGTCAGTGATTGATATTGTACAGTTTATACATAGCCTGCAATGAGTCCAAACACTGTCTTGGATGATATATGAAATGGACAACAACACACTGCCTTCCCTAAAGACACTGTGATAGTGATTTACAAGATCATGACTCCTTTGAAATTTCATCATCTTCCTAGCCTCAGGACTTAACCTCAATTAGAATCCTAGCCATAGCACATATCAAACCTGTTAGAAAGTAGATAAATTCAGCACAAAAATAATATAACAAATAATGGAATTAAAGGGGGAGGAAATACTTTTTTAAAGGGTACTTTTATGCCATGACTTCCTATTGTAGGTTATTATGGAAATCCTCAGTGAAATTCATCCTGATAGACTTATTTGAAAACTTTGTCTTACTGTCTGATCATAGGCTCCTGAAAAATTATTTTATTTTTTAACATGTTTGATCATATACTTGATTTCTAGAATAGGGTGTGTGTGTTTGAGGGGTGGAGAGCAGATAAAGTCTCTTGGGAAGCAAAATCAGAAATCAAATAGTAATTTCAAATGGATCGATTGGCATCTTTCTTGATAATTCTTTAGACTATTATTCTTCTTCAAGTCAATGGATGGAATTCCTTCCAGTGTGGAAAACCTGAGCCATGGGAGAGAGCATTTTGATTTTCAAAATAACTGAGTGGTAGTGTGTAGGTGGTAATTAATCATTTGTTTCTATACTTAGAGACTCACATATTCTTCAGAAAAAAAAATATAAGACAAAATTTCTCATCAATACTATTTTCTTATCAAGAAAGAAACAATGTGAATTGGATAATATAATTTATATTTCATATGTCCCACCTACAAAGTTAAAAGTATGAAGGTGATGTTTTACTTTTACTTCAGGCTACTCTAAAACTCCAGAATTGTTTTTGATAAACAAATATATGTTTAATTTCTTATGTTAAAAATCTAACCCCAGAGAAGACTGTCTCAATTATATGAATACTATCATAAGTCCACTAACTGCATGTATAATGCTATGATCTAATCTTTAATATAAACTTTGGACCATCACTTTTTTTTTTTTTTTTTTTTTTTTTTTTAATTTTGCCCTACCCAGGTACGTGGGGAGTTTCTTGCCTTTTGGGAGGTCTGAGGTCTTCTGCCAGCCTTCAGTAGGTGTTCTGTAGGGGTTGTTCCACGTGTAGATGTATTTCTGGTGTATCCGTGGGGAGGAAGGCGATCTCCACGTCTTACTCTTCCGCCATCTTCAAGGTCCCCCTGGACCATCACTTTTTGAAACACAGGTGATGCTTATCCTTACAAGTACATCAATTAGACATACAGGAAAATTGTCATAATAAACAACTTTTCCCTTTTCCTTTCTGGCACACTTTTTCAGAATCCTCCAGAAATGCAATTTCTGATTGAGTAAGCAAATTTTATTTTGATGTCCCATGTCACCAGGGGCTTTAGTGAGTTCATGTTGCAGCCTTGGTTTGAACTATCTGAGCAGAGTATGGTGGCAGATAGTGGTCCTGAAATTCGTGACCTCTGCCTATTGTTTTCTTTGTACAAAGAATTTCTCTCTTACCTCATTGCTTCAGCATATGTATAACTTCACATTCTATTGCCTCACTCAAGCCTCATCACTTGTGTGTGTGTGTGTGTGTGTGTGTGTGTGTGTGTGTGAGAGTATGAGAGTGTATATGATGGAACTGAGGAAAATGGGAATGTATATTATGCCAGAATTAATTATTTTATAGAAAGAAATTATCCTGAGGGGATGGATTCAGACAAGTGAGCCAGGGTGATTAGGGATAAAAAGGTGGCAATTTTGACTTCCTTCAAAAGGCAGGAGGTCAGGGATCCACCATTCAGAAGTCTGGTTTCAAACCACTCCCCTTTTTGATAATCATAACTCACAAATTTATAAAAATAAATAATAGACACAAACATACAATTTACATATACATATCTGCCCCCCTTCCCAAACAAATGTAATTAACGTTTTAGCTCTTTCTTTTTTCCTTGATTAGCCATACAGAGGTAAGAATATTTTGTTTTGTCTTCATCTACCAGCAATCAAACATTTTATTATACTGCAGGTTTACTATATATTTTATACCACCTATACCATCATAGTCTATGTCTCTGTAAGCCCTCCTCTGCCTGAAGCAGAAAGGCCTCCAATGCTCTTTCATGGCTCCAGAGTTCCTCAGCCAGTTCTTACTAGGATGACCTAGGCAGACCTTCTTGGATGTGGCTGGACCAGCAGCGAGAATGCATTTTGAATGAGATAAGACAATTGTTTCTGCTTTTTCAGGTGTCTTCTGGAGTCCCTTGTTTTATCCTTTCTTCTACAGATGACAGGAAAAAAAAGGGAAAGCCCAAAAGAATTTCTGGTTAACTGGAGAACACGGGAAATATGTGTCATTTCAAACTCAATGTCACATCAAGCTAACGTTGGTGGTGACACATCCTACTTATTAATAAAATCATTCAGACAGGTCCTCACAAGCTTAGAGTGTGTGTTTTTTTTTTAACTCTTATGGTGACTTCACTTAGAGAATGCCCTTGATTTGATGACTATTACTGAAAATGAACAAGAGATATTTATGAGCCTTAGGAAGCCAAAAAAATTATCTTTCTCTTGAAACTTTAATGTTTTGTGCTTCCTTTTATAATTATATTTTCTCTACCATGAACTACTTGAGGAATTCTGTCCCTTTTATATTAGTCAGTATTATAAAGGTACCAAATGCACTGAGGTTTGAGGGAAAGATTGTCAATATATTTGTGTGTGATGGAGGTTGCTGCCAGGGAAGACATGGGGGTTAAGAGATATAAAAAACACAGAAATTATGTTCAATAATAAAATGATTCTTTTAAATTAAAAATTAAAATATATACTATATTTTGTTACTATGTTTATTCATATATTATAAACTAGCATGGTAGATAAGTTTTTTAAATTGAGTATATGATATTTTGAAACACTTCTAGTGGAAAAAATGATATTTTTGAACTCTCAGCAGTTCCACATGTGAGGGTTTCACTTCAATTTAATTGTCAATTAATATTTGAAATATGAAGTTAGAAAATTAGATTGCTACAACTTATACATCAATCAAAAAGTAAAATAATAGAGTTATTTCTGACAACTACATTTTAAACATACAACCACTGACTTATGCAACTTAGATTAAATATTTTAATTGACTTAATAATTCCCATCTCATGTTGATTGCCTACCAGTTTGTGTTCACATAACAATCATATTTATTCAGTATAGTTTTCTTCATCATTTTAATAGAATCTTATTTTATAATTTTTAATGGAAGGGAGCTATAGAAATAACACTGTAATCAATTATTTCTCTTTCAAAAATGAAACTGGGCAAAATGACCCATTAAAAATATATTTTTTCCACACAGAGAATACAAATAAATATATAAGGAAAATTAAAATACACAAATAAAAAAGAAGTCTTCTCAAGTCTTTCCCTGTTTAGAGGTCAGCTACCCCGAATGGTTAAATTAAAAGTAATGGCTGTCTGCATTTGGAACCTCTTTCCTTAAGATTAAAATATGTTAAGAGAGTGTTGAATACAAAGAACTGCACTGACAAATCACATCATCTGATTTACACCTGCACAACCACTAACTCCTTGTCTTTATAGATTTCAAATAAAGCTCCTTTGTGTCCTGATGATAGAGTGATACAATCTCACATTTGTATGGTATTTCCATTAATGGTATTTCTGCACCAGGGAAAATTTGTGAAACTCAAAGTTCCCCGGATTACCCTGGAACTTAAAAATAGTTAAAGAAAAAAATGTAAGATAGAATGGAAAGATAATGTTTTCACTGCAGGAGAGAAGGGGACTGTGACTGCAGTAAGGTGGCAGATCTAGGCAGGGCTCAGATCTAAGGACCAAAAACATCATGCAGTTGAGTCAGTCTTGTAAGTGTTGTGGAGAAATAGGGAATTTTACCCAGGAAAGAAACAAAATGCTATTTATATCATATTTATCCTTTACAAACCTTATTCTAAACAAAGGTGACAGGTAATCTTCTTTTATACAGACAATTTATGTAACTTTTTTTAAAGGTATTATTTAGTGAATATAAACTTTCATGAAAATTTCAGGAAATTTTTATAAAGCTTTTTTTTTTTTTTTTTAAATCAGCAGTTACAATTGTGGCTGTAGGTATCTTAAAATTTCCTAATGAAAAGCATGTATTTTATCCTTAAGTCTTTTTGAAAGTCATGTAGGAATAACCTTTTTAGTCAATCTATTGAATGTATATTAATACACTGGTTGTATAAGTCTATTGCTCCTTAAAGCTATAATCATACTTTATCATTTATATTAATACTTTTTGTATGTGGCCCTGTCAGTGTTTCCAAATATCTCAGTCACCTTGCCTACCTGTGAGTTCAAGAGAGAAATGGAGAAAAAATACATAATTGTTTGCTTATTGTCCTGAAGCAAGTAGAAAAAAATGTAGACCAGCTGTTTTAAAATAGGCACATATTATTTTAAATGTGTGTGATCTTTAGTGACATGAATATTAGATTTACATTTGAAAATTAATTTTTATTTATTAAGTCATGTATTCAATAAATATTTGTTGAGCATCATACTCTGGCAGTCATTGTGCCAGAAATTTGGCCTCCATAGGGAACAAAACAAGATCCATGCTCCTGTGGAGATTACATTCAACAATGTTAAGTATATTTCACTTTGATAAAAGGAAAATAATTCATTGAAAAAAACAAAAAGAATAAAAACAGAGTGGTTTAAGGACAATTCAGAGAGGTTGGAGGGAGCTGAAGATTGCAACTTTAGATTGATCAGAATGATTTTCATTAGAAAAGTTAAATCTGAACAAAGACATGAGGAGGTGAAGGAGTTAGCCATGGAAATATCTAGGAGAAATGCATTTCTGGAAGAGTGATCACAGTGTTCCTGACATGTTCCAGGAATAACATGATGATACTAACATGGTAATGTGTTATTATCCAGTTTTATCCAGCTGTACTGAGACTTGGAGGAGAAGGTGGGAACTAAGGTTGGGCTTGGCAAGTAAGTCCAATAAAAGGAGAGAAGAACAAGGGAATACAGGCAGTTATTATAATCATAGTCCAAAGAGTTTAGGCTGCATAGAAAGAGAAAAATGATGAGATTAAAGTAATGAATGAAAGGGAAACAATCATAGAATCAGACAGTTGGAAATCAAAGTATGGTTGAATAAGTCTTAAAGTTTGGGCACTAGAGGAGGTGGTGACATTAAAGACAGGAAGTGACATGAAGAGCTGAATGCATGAAACTGGAATAATAGGGTCATTGCAATTATTAGCAATGCCAAGGCCTAGGACAGTACCACCCAATAGAAATACGATGTGAGCCACAAATAAAAGCCACATGTGGGTTTACATTTTTCTAGTAGCTACATTTTTAATAAAGTGAGAAGAAAGGCTAAAATTATTTTACTAATATATTTTACTTAATTCAATACAGATGAAATATCATCACTGCAATATGCACTTAGTATAAAATTAATGAGGTATATCACATTCTTATTAGTATTAGGAATCTAGTGTACATTTTACATTTTCAGCATATCTCAGGTCAGACTAGCCACATTTCAAGTGATCAGTGGTCACATGTGGCTGGTGGCTACCATATTGGACAGTGAGATCTGAACAGGATGGTGGAAATATGTAGCTAGGGTAGAATAGTGGAGAATAAATAGTAGAACTTGGAGGCTAGTATATTGGAATGATCATTTTTGTAGCTATCCAAAACATCAAGAATTAAGATAAAAGTGGTTGGGAGAAAGACTGTCAGTGAACCATAAACTAAAATTGTTAAGAAACCCAGGACAATTTTGGTGGAAGATAATGATATAAGAAAGTTAATTAATATAATCCAAAGACATAAGATTCAAGATTAGGAATTTTAGGAAACAAAGGGAAAGTTCTGAAAATAGAAATGAAGGGCAAAGAAAACATTATCATCACCTCCAGACCTACTAGAATGAAGTCTATGGGAGAAGAAAGAGCCACTAGTTGAGAGTTTTAGGAAAAAAACAATGCTTTCAGGGGAGAACCAGGATTTACTTAAAGCAAGAAGGCAAAAGAGTATTTAGTAAGGCAGGAGTGAGGGAATAGGACATATTCAGAGTCTTATAGTGATTAAAATGAGGAAGTAAAGGGTGACCTGCCATTCTGGGAGTTTTAGGGATACCTGGAATAACAGGAGTAAAGAATATAATAAGATCTGTCCTGATAAATAGTTCAGGAGAGTTTTGGGGAAGCCCTGAGTGTGGAGGATGAAGGGTGGGGAGGGTTGGCTAAGTCCAACATCTTTATTGAGAAATAATTAATATATCATACAATTCACACATTAATGTGTACAATTCCATGTTTTTTAGTATACTCACAGAGTTATTCAACCATTACCACACTGCAATTTTTGAACATTTTCTTCAACCCAAAAAGAAACTCTGAACCCATTAACATTCACTCCCCAATCTTCCTCCCTACCTCCCCATTCCCAGCCATAGGAAACCTTAACTTACATTCTGTCTCTATGCATTTTCCCATTCTGGATATTCCATATGAATGGAATCATAAAATATGTGGTATTTTATACTGGTTTCTTTCCCTTAGCATAATGTTTTCAAGGTCCATACAATCTGTAGAATCTATCTGTAGTTCATTCCTCTTTATTGTTAAATAAGACTCCTTTTTATGGATATAACACATTTTTATAATCCATTCATCAGGTGATAGATTTAGGTTGTTTCCATTTTTGTGCTATTATGAATCATGGTGCTATGGACATTCGTGTTCAAATTTTTGTATGGATGTATGCTTCTATTTTAGGGGGGGCATATAACAGGGAGTGGAAATGCTGGGCTGTATGGTAACTCTATGTCTATCATTATGTAAAACTGTGAAACTTTATTTCAATATGACTGCCCCATTTTACATTCCCACCAGTAACATTTGATCATTGTTAACGGAGGCAAAGAGGTCTGGTCTTAACTCCGGTTTGTGGATCCTCTAGTGACCATGGAAGTTGGGGTTGAAAATCTAGAAATGCCTGGGTTTACTCTTGATCCTGATGGGGAGGGAAGATTTACATCAAGAGTAAGGCTCAGCCTGGCTCCTGTTAATGAACATGAGACTTTGGGGCAGTTAAATGTTACACAGTATGATGTCTTTGCCCACTTTCAGTATGGATTAATGGGGGCCAGGCAACATAGATTCATTATAAACAGATACTAGTTTTCTAACTATTTTTTGTTTATTGACGTATAGTTAATTTATAATGCTGTGTTTCAGTACAGCAAAGTGATTCAGTTATAATAAATGTTTCTAATAATCACAGTGACTTTCCAAAGATAGCTCTGGCCCATCCTGCTTTGCAGAAGAAGAACCTGGGGTATAAAGACGTTTTGAAAAACTTGCCCAAGTTCACACTGATTGCCATCACTGATTGTATGATTTTATAATTATTTGCACAATCTGTATCAGCACAAACACCTTGAAAATTGAGTCGTAATTTCCAAAAGCAGAGTAGTCCTCAATAGTTTCACTTTTATGTGTTCAGGAGTTATTCTAAGCACTGTAGTTTTCATTGACACTTACCTATACACGCATCAACACAGAAACATCCCCTGAAATATGGAAAAACATTTCATTAATGTGTTGTTAAGTGGCATCAAATAAGGTTGACTTAAATAATGGGAACTGGATAAATTTATCATATTCTGAGTCACAGTGAGGAACCACATTTCAAATGACCTCTTTTGACAAGTGGTTATTAAATATGATTTAATGGCATGCTCTAGGGAAGAGATGACTAATACCTAAAATGAGTGTGAAAACTGGCCTCTAAATTGTGATTCACCTTTCTTCAAAAGGCTGTAAATTAGTGCAGTATCCATATCTGAAATGAATCTTTACTTTTAAGGTAAACTATATTGTTCTTCTCAATGAATAAAAATGTTCTGAAAATAAAATTGCTACATGCATTATGGTCCATTTGTTTGGTAAACCAAATAATATGTTTTATTTTTATTTAAAAAGAACTTATCAAAAAGTTGTAAATGATCTAAATAACCTAAAGTATTGAGTATATAAATTATGCACATTGATACAATATAATACTACAAAGTTGTCACACATCACGATGTGGAAGAATATTCAATGACAGGAAAAATTGTCCACAGTAACTTGTTAAAGGAAAAATAGAAGCAGACCACACAGTGCCTTGATCCCATGTTTGAAAAAGTTAGATTAAGATAGATAGAGGCAACTTGATTTAAAAATCCATCTTAAGAGAAGTACACCGAATGATAACATTGGTTCTCTTTGGATACTGGAATGAAGGCTGCTTAGTATTTTTTCCTTTTTTTGCACATAAGTTATTTCTAAGTTTTCCATAATAAAATGGATAAAGACAAAATGAAATATTTTAAAAGGTCTATGATTCCCAATTATTTTGCCTATATCTTATTTTTTCTATTTATTTGTTAGTTTTTTAAAAAAAAAAACTGTCATATAGAGTAAATATTTAGAGGGCAGTTAACATCTTTAAATAACAAATTCATCTGTATCAATATATTATGAGTAAAAATAAACAGAATATTGCAACGTTGGAATTGAAAAAGTTTATTTTTTAAAGTTTTACAAAAATATAAAATGTAAAATTTTATATGAATAACTCTTGAATGCTTTAAACTGATACAAAGTGGCTTATTTTTATTGAAGATGCAATCTGTTGAATAAATTGATTGTACCACTGTTGTATGTACAGCCACACACTTATTCCCCTTGAAAGCAATAAAGTGCTGACAAACTTTTGTGATCCAAGCCTGCCCCCTGGTGCCTGATCCGTACCTGCTGCTGACAAGACCAGCTATGACTCAGGCAGCACCCTCTTCAAAAACTGTTCAGAAGTAACCCATAAATGAAAATATGAATATACTGGAAGTCAATTTTCCTACAGTGTTCCAGGCATTTTCACTAGTGGCTCAAAACCACAATGTGTGCTTAAAGATAAAATAAAAAGTAGCTTGAGGTATAATGGAAATACAGAAACTGTGTAACTAGGTAAATTCTCAACACAGCCTTAATTTAAATAATAAAGAATAACAAATGGCAAATTTGAAGGTTACTCTTTCATGGGAAGTAATCTGATCAATTTTATTCACCAGGTATCAAGAAAATTGTGTTTAAGCGTCCATTTTAAAGTCTATTGAGACTTGAATGTCAAGTAAAATAAATAAGTAAGCTGTCTATCCATCATATATCTCAAAGTGGTTTTTGTTTGTTTAAGTCTGAGGGAAAGAATGATTAGAAGGAGAATTCAAAGAAGAGGTGTGAGGTGGAGCTATAGACAGTAAGAGTTGCTTTGTCTTAAGACAGGAAGACACATTTCTTCCTCTATAAGAGGCAGTATTGATACTGACAGGAGGACTTGTAGTAAGGAACGTGTTTACAGGGACCCAATTTAACTGGTTCAAAAATGGACCCAATACCACTGACAACACTCTAAGGGCAAAAGTAAGAATACCTAGCCCACACTGACAGCACTGTATGTCTTTTGTGATGGCTTCGGATGTTTTTTCTGATGGTCCACACGAATCATATAATTTTACCCTTTTCTGAAATGTTGAAGCCAGTCTTAAATTTTACATTTGTGTTCCAAAATGATTTAACCATTATTATTTTTACTTTTTAAAAATACAATGAAAAACTTGAGGTCAGGTAGAACATTTAAGAGCATGTAATTTAAACAATCATTAATTAGCTTTGGATGCTTAAAAGTCTAAAATAAAAGACCTGTGCCTGTGTGTTCATAATATGTCAAGTACTTGGCTATTGTGAACAGTGCTGCAATGTTATATACAGATATATCTTTGAAATCCTGATTTCAGTTCTCTAGGATATACACCCAAAAGTGGAATCGCTGGGTCATATGGTAGTTCTGTTTTTAGTTTTGTGACGAACATCCATACTGCTTTCCACAGTGGCTGCACCAGTTGACAACCCCACCACCAGTGCACAAGTGTCCCTTTTTCTCCACATCTTTGCCAACTCTTGTCTTTTGTTGTTGTTTTTATAACAGTCATCCTAACAGTGTCACAGGTGTATGTATATGTCTAAACTCAGCAAATTGTGTACATTAAAAACGTGCAGTTTTTGTATATCATTTATACCTCAACAAAGGTGGTTTTTGAAAAATATTTAGAAAAATAAGGTCTGAAGTCCCTACCTCAGAGAAGCAGAATTATAACCAGGGTGAAAGTTCCTTGAAACTAGTTTTCTTAATTTTGTTGAGAGTTTTAGCCCTAGTAGTTGTCGAGATGCCATGACAAACTACTGCTCACATCAGCAAGTATGATGAGGGAGAACAAAATTTAAAAAAATATATTTTATTAATTCACTGAATCTCACACACAAGATCTTTATGCACCACACAATTTACCAAAAATGAGACCAAACCAACTATTCACATAAATTCCAATGGTATACAAGACATAAAACTTCTGGCATTGGCAGAATTAAAAATAAGAAATCTTTACTAAATTTTAAGATTGAAGGGAATTTAAGTAGTAAGTTATTCAACCATTTTTCGTATAAGGAAACATGTCCTGAAAATGTGGGTGATTTCCAAAGTCATGTATATTGAAGCAGAGCCAGAAATAGAGTGAGCATTCAACCATAAACCTCCCTGCAATGCACCCATACTGTCCTT
>NW_020173953.1:528946-701296 GCF_003031525.2 Neophocaena asiaeorientalis asiaeorientalis
TATATATATATATATATATATATATGTCCTACTGATCTAAGAACATCTTCCATCTGGGCATTGAACCTATCCTGTCTCTAGATCTTAGATGCCTCAGTTGTTGTTTCCTCCACATTTTACCTAGATCTTTCTCCATCAGCATTTAAATAAATCTAAGCCTTTAATATTTAAACAAAAATAAAATAACCTCTCCCTCTAACAAACACACTTCCAGGCACTGCCCTACATTTCTGACATCTCTGTAGCCAAAAATCTTGAAAAAATTGTGTCTCTTGCCAGCGGTGATTTTTATTTTTACCTCCCACTGCTTCTTGGTCTGCTGCAATAGGTCTCCTTTTCCATGGTTTCTTCCCACAACTCTTGCTAAAGTCACCAATGACTTCAGTGTGTTCCTAAATCCAGTGGAAGGTTTCCAGTTGTCACCTCACTTGACATCCCAGCCATATGCAACACTGTGAGATCATTAGCTGTGCCCTTCTAAAAACTCCCCATTCTTTTTACTTTCAACCTCTGCCTTTTCCTGGGTTTGTCTTTGCTTGTGTTGTGTGTGTTTGTTTATTGTTGTTTGTCTTACCGGTTGATAATTTTCTATCTCATTCTCCTGCTAATCTGGACCATTTAAAGGTTAGAGCTCTTCGAGGTTTGAGCCCTGGCTCTTTTCCTTCTGATTCTTAATCCTGTTCCTGGAAATCCCATTTATGCATATAGCTTTAATCACAAACAAAATGCTAATATTCCCTAGTTCACGTCTACCTCTTAGACCTCTCCTCTGTGTACCTGACATGTTATACCAACTGCCTAATTGACTTCCTCACATTGACAATTAAAAGACATCTTTTGTTTAAAACGCTTTCATGGATTCTCATTGTTTTATCATGAAAGAACACAACCCTTCCATGTAGACTGCAGGGCTTCGCGTAATTTGGCTCTTACTGATCTCAGAGAACTTATTTTGCACCAAGTATTCACTCACTCCTCACCCCACTCAAATGAGCTTTCTTTCTTCATGTTCCCTCCATTCAGAGGGAACCATTTGCTATCTGTTGCCTTTTCCTAGAAACCCCTTTTCTTTATCTCCCGTTCTCTCTTCTCCAAGGTAAAAAGTCTTACTTATCTTTCATATCTCAGTTTTAAGTGACTTTTTAGCAAAGTTTTGTTTGATCTGTGCTGGCACTGAACAGACAACATTATATGGTGGATTTTCCCACTAATTATTTTTTGAAATAGTTTTCTGAACACAAAACAGCCTTTTTTCCCCCTCAGTATAAAAACATTGATATCCTATGTATACTGATTAACTGACACATTTTTTATTTCCAGCTGAAGTGTTACATTTCATATAAAAGTTCACAAATAATGGCTTCTATTTTGATTTTTTTCAGTATATAAAAGTTTCCTTGAAGATATTTTATGATGTAATGCTAATTGCTTGTAGGATAGTTAAATATCAGAATTAAAACCTAATCTTAAGCTGCCATCTTGTAGATATGAATGAAAGTTCATCAAGCACGTATTTTATATTTTGTTTCATTGCACATTGCAACTAACAAGCCAAGGAATCGATGTATATTAGGAGTGTGTACTGTTTTTAAACACCATAAACAAAAAACAATAATTGTCAGTATAATTTAGTATTTGCTAATTTTATTACACTCGTTTGTTACATATTCAGTAAAACATAGGGATTATAAATTCAATTTGAGTAAAGTTTACACTTTACTCATATATTTTATTATGAAGGGCCTTTAATTTAAAATGATCAAAACACTGATATTATACATTTGTTATAAAGAAAATTATGACAGCTTCACTTTTCTGATATTAAAAATAACTTAATAAAGACTTGTTTCCATTAACGTAAAAGGAAGAAAAATTCAGACCAGGTTATGAACTGTTAGGTTACTATTCTTCATAGCTCTTATTATTGCTGTAATTTCATATTTATTTATGTCATCGTTAGATGGCATATCGTTAGATTAGTGTCTCCATTAGTCTGTAAATGCCATGATGGGTAGAGACTATTTTCTTTGTACCTACCATTTTGCCCTAGCACCAAAGTATCTGACAATTAAGAAATATTTATTGAAAAATACAATGCAGTTTTGTTCATCAGAAGTGATCATTGGTATATATATATTGTCATCAAGCTTGACACTGACACTCAAGTCCTGGTAAAAGAGTCATTAATGAGAATTCAGATTCTAATGAGCTTCAGGCAATGGACTATTCATAACTGATAGAAATGCTTGCCTAGTAGGATAAGTTCTATAAGTTGCTAAATGATTAACAGAAAAAGATAGTAATCACAGAGGAAATGGACTATTAAATTTATCTTGCTCTATAGAAATGTTTCTACTTTAGGGAATTCAACAGATTAAACAAATAAGTATGATGATCTTAAGAGAAAAAGGGTAAAAACAAATGCTGGTTAGGATGTAGAGAAATTGGAACCCTGTGCATCTCTGCTGGTAATATAAAATGGTGCAGTCACTGTGGAAAATAGTATGATGGAACCTCAATAAATTAAACATAGAACTACCATAGGATCCAGCAATTCCACTTCTAGATAGATGCCCCAAAGAATTGAAATTAGAGACTGAAACAGATATTTAAAATATCTGTATTAAAATACACCAGTGTCCACAAGAAGCATTATTCAAAACAGCCAAAAGGTGTAAACAACCCGAATGTCCAATGACAGACGAATAAGCAAATGAAACATAGTATATACATCCAGTGCATTATTATTTAGTCTGGAAATGAAATAAAATTGTGACACATGTTACAACATAGATGAACCTTGAAGACATCATGCTAAGTAAACTAAGCTATGATTATTGCCAAAAGGTGTTATCTTAATTCCATCATTCTTTCAATGTATATGATTGGTCATTCTGCTTTAAGAACCCTCTCTCATTTAATTTATCCATTTATTTATTTATTGAATTGTGTATTTGTAGCTTTATATTTTACTCAAAATGATCCATAATAAGATACCATAAATTTTCCCAGATGTGGCCCTAAAGCTGTGCTCTGTGTCTTTTTGACATGTTTCCACATCATTGAGTACTTCATTATTTTCATATCAAACAATATCTTCCTTCTTGAACTTTTCTTGACCTCATCTTAAGACCAATAATTTTTTCAAGAAGCTCTGATGCTTTCAGTGATGATTAGTATCTAGAAACCAAGATCATGGGTCTAGGTTTATCTATTGCTACTAGAGCATCACTGCCCTGGGGTCCTCTTAGTGAACAGAGATAGGAAATCCATGTATACACATACACACACACACACTCACACACTTTTACATCTCTATTTCTGTGTCTGTCTGTCTTATTTTTCTGTCTATATTGAAAACTCTGAATACATGCCAATATTTCCAATCCCCTTCCAGCAAAATACTCATTTTAGCAACACCCTTTTCTTATTTTTAATCTTATTTTCCGATATTTTTTTAAAGTTTGTTCTGGGCTTTGTATCCATTCTAGGCAGTTGGAAAGAAAAAGAATATATGAGAACACTTGGAGGTTTTAAGTGCCAGGTATCCTTTCCGCTCACATTTCACATGACTACATCTAACTGCAAGGGAGGATGGGCAAGCTAGCTACATTTTCTCCTATTGTGAGAAAACTAACTCCTATTATCCTCAACATACAGTATATACTTATTGCTAAGTCTTCCTGTGTGTATCTGAACTCTTGACCCTGCTGGACCCTTCTGACTCACTTTTCTCTCTTGGGGTTCCAACCCTTGTCAAGCCAGGTCCCCTTTCTCAAATTGGGGTACCTAATGGGTTTTTTTGGCTAAATTATTCAGAAAGGAAGGAAGGAAGAAAAGAAGGGAATGTGGGAGGAAACAAGGGAGAAATAGAGAGGGGTAAAGAAGGAGTAAGGGAAGGAGGAGAGAAACAAACAAAGAAGAAATTTAATAAGATTGTAGAATGATACAGCAGAATTTGAATCCAGGCATGTCTGACTCCAAATTCTGGGCTCTTTCTTCTACGTAGCAATATAGCTGAATTCAGGTTACATCTGAGTGTGTGTGTGTGTGTGTGTGTGTGTGTGTGTGTGTGTGTTTAACTTATCAATATAAAACAAATCATTCATCTCAATATGACAATATTATAATGTAAATAATTCTAAAGATTAATATTGACTAACATAATATTTTCTATTTAAGATGTGTTTTCTCAAAAGGGTGAATTTGAAGACTGAAGATGATGATATAGTGAAAAGAAAAATCACTAATAGTTATTAAATCTGGTTCTTACCCCTGCCTCTATTACTTGTATACCAGCTGTGTGACTTTTAGCATGGCAACAAAACTTGGCGGCTGTGAGGTTTTGTTCACCCTTTAAAAAAAGCTCTAGAGATGACCTCTTGTGTCTCATATACTTGAAAATGTTACACAGTCTCTTATCTTGGTTTTACACCACTTAAGAGGGGTTATTTTCACAGATGTTACATGAGTATTTGGCACCTCTGATCTGAAATGTAGCAACAAAACTATATGAACTTGGGCAGCAAAAGTAAAGAACTGACAGGAAAAATATGTAGCTTAAATTGAGAACACTGAAAATGAATACAGTTCTTCATATAAACTCTTAATACGTTTCAATAGCATTCTTACATTTACAATTAAAAGTAAGAAAATTATACTAAAGTAATATACTGAGCTTTCTGAGTTACATGATGTATCTGTCTTTTTTTTTTTCTTTCTCAAGCTTTAATTTCAAAGGTTTATATACATATTATCTCAGATCAAAATTTAACCATTTCATAATAGTTACTAAATATATTATTTATTTTTACAAAAGGAATTATTTAATTTATTTTTTTATACAGCAGGTTCATATTAGTTATCTATTTCATGCATATTACTGTATATATGTCAATCCCTATCTCCCAATTCATCCCACCACCTCCCACTTTCCTCCCTTGACGTCCATACATTGTTCTCTGTGTCTGTGTCTCTATTTCTGCCTTGCAAACTGGTTCACCTGTACCATTTTTCTAGATTCCACATATATGCATTAATGTACGATATTTGTTTTTCTTTTTCTGACTTACTTCATTCTGTATGACAGTCTCCATGTCCATCCACGTCCCTACAAATAACCCAATTTCGTTAATATTTATGGCTGAGTAATATTCCTTTATATATATGTACCATATCTATAAAAAAGCAGGGGGGGTAGTGGTGGGATGAATTAAGAGATTGGGATTGACATATATACACCAATATGTATAAAACAGATAGCTAATAAGAACCTGCTGTATAAAAAAATAACTAAATACAATTAAATTAAAAAATATATATATCACTGATGACCATAGATGCAAAAATCCTCAACACAATACTAGCAAATAGAATTTAAAAGGATCATTAAAAGAATCATACACCATGATCAAGTGGGGTTTATTCCAGGGATGCAAGGATTCTTCAGTATATGCAAATCAACCAAAGTCATACACCATATTAAAAAATTGAAGAAGAAAAAACATATGATCATTGCAATAGATACAGAAAAATGCTTTCAAAAAAATTCAACACCCATTTATGATAAAAACCCTCCAGAAAGTAGGCATAGAGGGAACTTACCTCAACATAATAAAGACCATACATGACAAGCCCACAGCCAACATTTTTCTCGATGGTGAAAAACTGAAACCATTTCCTCTAAGAACAGGAACAAAACAAGGTTGCCTATTCTCACAGCTATTATTCAACATAGATTTGGAAGTTTTAGCCACAACAATCAGAGAAGAAAAATAAATAAAATGAATCCAAATCGGAAAAGAAGAAGTAAAACTCACTGTTTGCAGATGACATGATACTATACATAGAGAATCCTAAAGATGCTACCAGAAAACTACTAGAGCTAATCAATGAATTTGGTAAAGTAGCATGATACAAAATTAACACACAGAAAACTCTTGCATCCCTATACGTTAATGATGAAAAATCTGAAAGAGAAATTAAGGAAACACTCCCATTTACCACTGCAACAAAAAGAATAAAATACCTAGGAATAAACCTACCTAAGGAAGCAAAAGACCTGTATGCAGTAAACTATAAGACACTGATGAAAGAAATAAAAGATGACACAAACAGATGGAGAGATATACCATGTTCTTGGACTGGAAGTATCAACATTGTGAAAATGACTATACTACCCAAAGCAATCTACAGATTCAATGCAATCCCTATCAAACTACCAATGGCATTTTTCACAGAATTAGAACAAAATACTTCACAATTTCTATGGAAACACAAAAAAACCCGAATAGCAAAAGCAATCTTGAGAAAGAAAAATGGAGCTGGAGGAGTCAGGCTCCTTGACTTCAGACTATACTACAAAGATGTAGTAATCAACACAGTGTGGTACTGGCACAAAAAAACAGAAATACAGATCAATGGAACAGGATAGAAAGCCCAGAGATAAACCAATTCACATAAGGTCACCTTATCTTTGATAAAGCAGGAAAGAATATATAGTGGAGAAAAGACAGCCCCTTCCATAAGTGGTGCTGGGAAAACTGGACAGCTACATGTAAAAGAATGAAATCAGAATACTCTGTAACACCATACACAAAAATAAACTCAAAATTGATAAAAGACCTAAATGTAAGGTCAGACACTATAAAACTCTTAGAGGAAAACCTAGGCAGAACACTCTATGACATACATCACAATAATATCCTTTTTGACCCACCTCCCAGATAAATGGAAATAAAAACAAATATAAACAAATGGGATCTAATGAAACTTAAAAGCTTTTGCATAACACAGGAAACTATAAACAAGATGAAAAGACAACCCTCAGAATGGGAGAAAATATTTGCAAATGAGGCAACTGACAAAGGATTAATCTCCAAAATATGCAAGCAGCTCACGCAGCAGCTCTGTATCAAAAAGACAAACAACCCAATCCAAAAATGGGCAGAAGACCTAAAGAGACATTTCTCCAAAGAAGATGTACAGATTGCCAACAAACACGTGAAAGGATGCTCAACATCACTAATCATTAGAGAAATGCAAATAAAAACTACAGTGAGGGGCTTCCCTGATGGTGCAGTGGTTGAGAGTCCACCTGCCGATGCAGGGGATACAGGTTCATGCCCCGGTCCAGAAGGATCCCATGTGCCACGGAGCGGCTGGGCCCGTGAGCCATGGCTGCTGAGCCTGCGCATCCAGAGCCTGTGCTCCGCAGTGGGGGAGGCCACAGCAGTGAGAGGTCCGTGTATCGCAAAAAAAAAAAAAAAAAAAATACAGTGAGGTATCACCTCACACCGGTCAGAATGGCCATCATCAAAAAATCTACAAACAATAAATGCTGGAGAGGGTATGGAGAAAAGGGAACCATCTTGCACTCTTGGTGGGAATATAAATTGATACAGCCACTATGGAGAACAGTATGGAGGTTCCCTTAAAAACTAAAAGTAGAACTACCATACGACCCAGCAATCCCACTACTGGGCATATACCCTAAGAAAACTGTAATTAAAAATGAGCCATGTACTACAATTTTCATTGCAGCTCTATTTACAATACCCAGGACATGGAATCAACCTAAGTGTCCATCGACAGATGACTGGATAAAGAAGATGGCATATACATACAGTGGAATATTACTCAGCCATGAAAAGAAACGAAATTAAGTCTTTGTAGTGAGGTGGATGGACCTAGAAACTGTCATACAGAGTGAAGTAAGTCAGAAAGAGAAAAACAAACACTACTAACACATATATATGGAATCTAAAATAAAAAAATATATGGTTCTGAAGAACCTAGGGGCAGGACAGGAATAAAGACACAGATGTAGAGAATGGACTTGAGGACATTGGGAGGGAGAGGGATAAGATGGGATGAAGTGAGAGAGTGGTATGGACATATGTACACTACTAAATGTAAAATAGATAGCTAGTGGGAAGCAGCAGAATGGCACAGGGAAGTCAGCTCAGCACTTTGTGTCCAGATAGAGGGGTGGGATAGGGAGGGTTAGAGGGAGATGCAAGAGGGAGGAGATATAAGGATATATGTATACGTATAGCTGATTCACTTTGTTATACAGCAGAAACTAACACACCATTGTAAAGCAATTATCTCCAATAAAGATGTAAAAAACAATAAAGATATAACACATCAGCCTGTAAAAAATGTATTCCACATCAATCTGTCTTTCTCCTCTTCCCAGTCCTGTCCTGGCTCTTAGATTCAAATCTCTAGCCCACAAAAAATGGACATTTTTTCAGGTGATTGTTCACCATTTTGTGCTGGGAAGAGAGATGTCTACCTCTTCTTCTCCTTTGCTTTTTGGTAGGAACAGCAACTGGAACTAACTTGTTAGTACACATTTGATTCCCTGGCAATTCCTTGGCATTGCCTCTGAGGTTCTGGGCTCTTTGTTTTAATTGCATCGTAAACAACCTTACATTCTTACTGACTTAAAATAACAAAACATTTATTTTCTCATGAATGTGCAGGGTCAATGGGGCAGCCCAGCACAACAGTATGATGAGTTCAAGTCTGCTCCAAGGGGAGCAGGCTCAGCAGCTAATTGGGTTCTGCTCTTCTAATGGTGTTTAGTAGAAATCCAGTAGGAGAATAGGAAACACATAACAGCCCACTATCACTACTTTCATATCTCACTCACTAAGGCAATCATATGGCCAAATCCAGTTTAAATGGGATGGTGAAGTATACTCTCCCCCCAGTGAAGTATGACAAATGAGAGGTGAAAAATTAGACAGATACTACAATAAAAGGGTTATATTTAATCAATCTCTTCTCTGTCCAGCCCACTTTCAAATTCAAATCCTACTTAGGAGTAAAAACAAGAGTCAAACAGATGGTAGATTGAAATATCATCTTTTCTTACAGCTCAGACTTATTGGAGAAATCATGACTCTCTAGCAAAATTGGACTTCCAAACACCCAATTCCATGCATAGTATGAAACTACCAAAAAATTCAGAGCCAGCAATTATAATCTTTTTGTAATGCGGAAGAAGATACTAGACAGTCATTGCTAAAACAGAAGGAACCCAGAATAAGGTGCTCACAGACAATGTCATGCTCACAGACAATTTCTAATTTCCAAGCTCACCACCAGACTCTGTTTGGGTACACTTTCTCCTTGGGAAAGAGGAAAAGAGGCAAGAAGAGCCTATATTTATTTGTCCCATGCTTTTCTCCCCTGGTGAGTGTAGAAATGTTCTCCACTTTAGAATTAAGAGTGGGAGATGCATATCCTGCTCTAATGATTCTCTCTTCTGATTCCTACAGTGGTTCCCTTCCTGATTCTTTGGATGCAAGCCTTTTCAACTTGCCTCGGAGATCCTCTCTACCCCTCCACTAACTTTGTGTCCTCCTTGTATCTCTCTCAATTCACCAACATAAATTAGGTGGAGAAGATTCTCCACCCCAAGTGGCCAGATGGGGAGGAAAGGAAGAATTGTACACAAATCATACAGTTTTTTGGGTAGGAAACATCTATTAAGCTGTTGAACTGAACTGTCCCAAAATGGGTGTGAGCCATAGTGAAATAGATTCACTCATTATCCAATAACCTTTATACAACAGGATAGGATAAGTTCATATATTTGCCTCTCTTTGATGCTGTGGGGTTTATTCCAGGGTTGGAGTATAAAAAGGGGTTCTTATTTATTTCCACTCTTAACTCTCACATCTACCCAATGCTGTTCTATCTCCTCTGGGAAGGAGGGAATACACAGTTGTGTTTGTTCATACCACCATGCAGATCTGGATAGCTCATCCTCACATTGGTGTGTTTTCAATTTAGGATTTCATATCTGGCAGTTTGCTTTTAGGGCAATAGCCATAGTTTGTTGCTGACATAGTGAAAGAGTAGAAATACAATACAGGGAAGTAGGTAAGAATTTTTTATCAATGTAGCTCTTATGATCCTGCCACAGAGAAACCATACATACATATTCGTACCTTTTTTTTGATCATTTAGCAAATGTTCCTTGAATATCCTTCTATATTTCCAGCAGTCTGATAAAGAGTGAATATTCTACAGTGACCTAGATAGGATGTACCTCACCTTCATCTACTTATAATTTATTGGGCTATTGATTTTACTGTTTTTCTCTTCCTTTCAATTAGATATATTCAACCAATGATTGGGAAAATACTTTAACTGAGAGTAGCAGGCTTTTCCTGACTTCCGGATACTTCAAACTAAGAACAAATTCCTATTAAGATAACACAGAATCCTTATCTTTGGTATATTCCAGTGACTGCTGTGATTGAAACATCAACAACAAAAAATAATATAAGGTACACAAGCCTCATTGTTTACTCTATTTGAACCAGTGAATATGTAATACATGAGCAATGAATTTGTGTGGGGTGTTAATATGTCAATGTGTTGTTTCTAATAAATTTACCAAATAATTCTATGTAATTTTGAATTGTTGTTTTATCCTTAAGTTTTATAATGCTTTAGCTTTATTTTGTCTTCCACAGCTATATCACATCTTAGATGATTTTCATATCCAGAATTTTTTTTTTTTTGCTTATTTACTAGATTTTACTTTTTTAGCAAAGAGAGATAATTTGGTTACCTTAGGATAGATTCTCACTAATTTTGGTATGTAAATAATGCCATTTGAAATCTAATTTTGAAAGCATTTTCACTAATTTTCCTCTTTAGTTGAAAATTCCATTGTTTAAGAGAACCCTTCATTAGGATTTCCAACAAAAATGTGTCACTATGCTACATGTTTACATTTTGAATAATTTTCAACATCCATTATCCACTCAGGCTTTTCTTTATCCAATTCCTTCCTCCCCACCAAGTAGTAGACATCAAACCTTCACTTGATAACCTCCAAGTTTGGCAGTTGGACTTTTTTCCTGTTTCCTCAGCAGCTGGCTGGGACCAGATATAGGATTAAGCCCACCCAGTTTCTGAAGCATCTATCAGCAAGACTAGCAACCCAAGCAGTACATTGCTTGTCAAACCTCTTTGGAATTAATCATATAAATTAAAATTTTTTTAAATGTTTTATTTCTTTGCATTCCTTAAGGTATGCTCAGAAGACGATTTTATGACATATTTTTGGCATAGGAACATTTGCAATTATAGAGTGCCAATTATATTCTAGGACTGAATCTTCTCTTCAAAACTGCCATGGATATTACTTTTCCTGTTTATAGATGGTAAATGTAAGGTTCAAAGAGACTTAAAAGTTTTCTGGGGCTGTAGTGGTAGCAATGAACAGATTTTTGATTCAAACTTTATGTATCTGGTCCAAAATCAGGTTTCCTGCAGCATACCAACTTCTTCCTTTCTGAACCAATAGCACTTTACATACTGAAGTCCTTACATCAACTGAAGGTAGCAAAGTCAGTAGCTTCTAATAAAAACAGGAAAACATTTCACATTTTGCTGCAGATGGTGAAGCTAGTACCAATGCTGCTAAAACTGTGCTAGCAACCTCTCTTCCACCCTCTCATAAAACATACATTAGAAGTTTTTATCCACAACATGTTATTCTCCTGCAAAAACTTTTTGCATTTGTTACTAAAAACTTCTATGACCAAGGTTAATTGTCCATACTTTCACCATGTGTCCCAGATTTTCCAGAAGATATTTCTGAATATCATTGCAAAAGTAAGCAAGTGGAAGTTCTGACTGCAGAAATTACAGAGTAACTTGTGTCACTGCTCCTTAGGCAGATAATTTAAAAACTTTAGACAAATACAACAGAAAGATATTTGAAAGCCATGAAAACTAAACAAACGTGGGCAAAGAATGGATGGCGTTTGGCCCTTGAAAAAGAGAGTGCAATGGTGAAATCCTCATTTATACATCCTTCCCGGCTGAGGACACCCTAAAGTCCACACAGCATCAGCCACTGTTATTTTTTTATTATTTATTTATGTATTTTTTTTTTTTTGGTATGCGGGCCTCTCACTGTTGTGGTCTCTCCCGCTGTGGAACACAGGTTTCGGACGCATAGGCTCAGCGGCCATGGCTCAGGGGCCCAGCTGCTCCGCGGCATGTGGGATCCTCCCGGACCGGGGCACGAACCCGTGTCCCCTGCATCGGCAGGCGGACTCTCAACCACTGCACCACCAGGGAAGCCCGCCACTGTTATTTTTGATTGAGGTATCAGGGGACAGATTTGGGGCTAGAACGACTTCAAATTGAGGGAAGAAATCCTAAAACGGAGGTTAGCCATAGAAGAGGGGAGCCTGAAAATCTACGTATAACCTCTTCTCAACTACTTGACTGACCCTAGACTATATGTAGAAGGGAATCCAGGAATAATTGAACTAATTAGCAATAACCAAAAGTGACAAAGCAGTACAAATGTTTTTTGTTGTTGTTGCCCACTGAAGAGAGATAAAGTTTCAAGTTTGAGTCCTGCCAAGTTAGAGGATCTTGATAAAATGTCACCCTTTTCGTTAAAGTTCCACAAGGTAGGAGAATATTATGTGCCAAAATTAAGAGATTTGGGATAAATCTGAAACAAATATACCCTAACAAAATATAAAAACAACCCTCCAGAGAAAAGGTGACTAGTCTCTTACTGACTAGTCAGTAACTTAAATGACAAACTACAATAAAAATTAACACTTTTCAGAGGTAAATAACAGGATCCAGAGTCTCCACAAAACATTGTTTGGTGATATCTTTTATACAATAAAAAGAAATCTGGATATACAAAGAATGAGAAAAGTGACACTTAGTCCAGACAGAAATCAGTCAATATAAAAGAACCCTGAAAAGACGCAGGTGTTAGGATTAGATGATAGGCAATTTAAAGCAACTGTTATATAAGTATATCAAGACATAAAGGAAATAATGGTCATAATTATTTAACCAAGAAGGAATCTCAAGGGAGATTCAGACTTCAAGGAACTGAAAAGGGCAATACACATGATGAAAACATAAACACATTGGGTAATCAACTGAAAGAGCATCCGAAGTCTAAAGTCGGACTGATCTGGGCAAGAGAATAAAGTAGATAAGCTTATCATCTAAAGTATGATATACATTTCCATAAGTCCACAGTGATATACAAATGCATGATTAAATACATTAATACATGGGAGAAAAGTGACAAATCTCCCATGCAGAAGAATTCTAAATAATTTATGTAGGTACTCAACCTTAAAGAAGGAGGAACTAAATCTAAAATCTAAAACTGCTTTAAAAAGTAAAATCTCTTTATATATATATATGAGCTTTACAACAGATTGGAGAGGGTAGAGTAAAGGGTTGATGACTTTAACGATCAACAAAAATTACTCAATTTTAAAAACAAACAAAAAAATTTTAAATACACCCTCAGGAACTTGTCAAACAATATCAAAATGTCTGACATACAAGTTCTCAGAAAGAAAGAAGAAAATATTTGAAAATTTAATGGCCAAAAACACCCCAAGTTTGGAGAAAAACACCAACCTACAGACACAAGTAGCTTAGCAAACTCCAAGCAGGAAAAAACAATGAAAACTGTACTTAGATGCATCATAGTCAAACTAATAGAAACCAAAGAATATATATGTATATACATATTGAATAGCCAGAGGGAAAAAGATACTGTATTTACAAAGAAACAAAGATATAAATAATGGCTGACTTCACATAGAAAGAATGAAGGTAAGGAGACAAAATTTAAATTATCTTTAATGAAAATAGAAACACAGTTTTCAATTCAAATGTCTATGTCCAGTCAAAATAACTTACAATGGCCAAATAAATATATTTTTAGGTAACCAAAACTGAGAAGGTTTTCAATTTCTCAAGTCTTGTACTATAAGAAACGCTAAAAGGAACTCTTTAGACTAAAGTAAAATGACACCAGATGGAAACACTATAGGAACTATACGAAGGAATAAAGACCATCAGAAATGAGAGTTGTAGGTAAAATGAAAGGACTATATATATATTTTTTAATTTCTTTAAGATAAAATTGATAGTTGAATGTTAGATTATAACATTGAATTGTGAGAGTATAAGTAGATTTAAAATATATGATCATTAATACGTAGAATGGACATGTATATAAAATATTATTTCAAGGTTCTCACATTTCACATTAAGTGGTGAAGTACTAAGTAGCTTGTGGTAAGTGAAAGATACTTGTTTTCATACTTATGGAAAAAGACTAAAAACTTGGAGTATTTTTTGACAACCATGAAATTAAATTAGATGTCAATTACAATTTTAGCCAGAGTAGTCCAAAATTTTTGGAAATTAAACAATACACTTCTAAATAATGAACCCAAAAAAAGAAGTCACAAGAAAAGTATAAAATGTTTTGAAGTTAATTATAAATACAACTGAATTTATCAAAATTTGTGGAATGCAGATATAATTGTACTGAGAGGAAATTTATAACTCTAAATCTTTTAAGAAAAGAAGGAAGGTTTTAAATGACTGATATGATTTTCCATCTTATACAGCTAGCAAAAGATGAGCAATTTATACACAAATTAAGTAAAACAAAAATAATAAAGATAGCAGATATTAATAATAGATTTATTTTCTAACAGTATAAAATAGACAAATAATTGTGTAAGTTAAAAAAGACAAAGTTTTGTTTTCTGCTTTGTTTTTTTAAAGGTAAGTTAATTGATAATCTATTAGCAAGACATGCCAAGGAAAAACTATGTCAGAAAATAGAAAATTACTAATATCAGGAATGATATAAGATATATCATTACACATTCTAATGACAATACATGTATAATAGCAGAATATTTATGAACAACTTTATTGCAACAGAACTGAAGACTTTGATGATATGGACAAATTATTTGAGAAATAAAACACACTGAAACTGATAGAAGAAAAAATAGAAAGTCTGAATAGTTCTATATCTATTAACTCAGTTGAATTTGTTATCAAAAGTCTTCCTCGAAAAAAAGTGCAAGGCAAAGTACATAAAATATTTAAACAGTAAGTAATACTAATATTAAGCAAACTCTAAAACATTGTCTGGTAGTTCTTATCAAAAAACAAAAAAAAAAAAAGGAAGAAGAGGAGGAGAAGCAGGAGGTGGAGGAAAAGAAAATTCAACTTACGTTTCCACCACACTAAATTATCGTTCCATTCCTATTATTTCATTCAAGAGTAAACTCATTTCTTACCTAGGATCTTGCTATTTGTGTCCCACCCTGATAGCTCTAATGAAACTCACTTCTTGGGATTGTACAAAATTTACCTTCTTTCTCATGTACTTATATTGGTATAAGGTTTTACTTCTTCCAAGAATTCTACTCCATCTAGATTGCTTAGATTATACCTAAGTTATTTTAACTACAAATTTCTATGTTTATAGTGTTGCCATGGAATTTTAGTTAAAAAGGATACTTGGATAAAGTTTGGAGGTAGTTGGCTTAGAAAAGCTTTGTAACCTATATTAAGAAAATGATTGAGTAATATGCTCTCCTATGCTTGAGTGAAGATTTGGACCTTGTATCTTTACCATATTGTCACCTCGTGGTACCACAATAAGAAAGAAGCATCTACTTTTAAATATGGAATTTTAAATAATAGTACTATAATAAACATATCAAAATTAAATGGTTGCTTTAAACATTCACTTAAATGGATGGATCTTTACTAGATTATAAGAGCAATGTTAAAAAAAGGTATCTCATATTAATCTGAAAATTGAAATAATTTTTCAGATTTTTTTTTACAATGTCATTAATAGGAGCCAATATGAATCAACCATTACGAAGCTCATTTTGAAAAATTATTTTTAATGCCATTATAGAAGCAGCATCTTCCTCGCACTAAGGAATACAGCTATAAGCACATGACCTGTAACTTCTAGGCTTGGTTTCCAGTATTCAGAAAAAGCTTTCTATCTACCAAACCTGAATTTTCAAGCCTGATTGTTTTTCAGCTGTTTGTTTGTTGAAGGCATTCATTACTTGCCCCCTGCTATCATGGAATATTTAGGACTCATGGCTCAGATTTGCATGTGGAAGGCTTAGGGAGACATGGGTTTGAAGAGAGAACAAAATAAATAATTTGATGTTTATGACACATTTTAACAATTATATTTTCTTGAAGCCACACAAAGATTCAATATTATCCCCTTTAGTCCACCTAATTATTTATATATATAATTTGTAATAAAATATCACCATTAAAAGCACTCTTCAAACATTTATTTTGCAAAAACCAGTTTTATGTACTTCCTTTGAACTTATAATAACTACCTTACCTTCAATTAAATCAATACCCTCAAAATTAATGAAAACATGTTACCAAGATTTCAGTAATTACAAAAAAGAGTGTGCATCTAATCACATTATAAATTTTATTTTGACACATTTTCGGTATTTTAATATGTGACAATAAATAAATTCCTGTTATTTTTAATGGAACTATAGTAAAACATAGCCAAATTATCTAAGAATGTTGAAAATCAATAAACTGTAGGAGGTCTTCATAGCTGTTTATCCTGATTTAGCCAATGTTATGGACTATGTCCTGAAATATTTCTTGACAGATTATAATAGAGCTACAATTTGAATTTTCCAGTGACAGGTGTCTCATTACATCACAGGAAGTCTTTATACTCTATTCTTTTAAAAGCTATAATTTTAGAAGGGTCATCTTATATAGAACAAATTCCTACCTTAATTTTTACTGATGGTTGCAGTACCAGTATCAGCAGTTATGCAGTCATTTAGCATATGCTTCACCATTCTTCTGTTATAAATAACAACCGTTCCAATATTAAAGACCAACACATCCTTCCATAACTACTGTCTCCACCAGCACAAAATTTTACAAAATTTTTGCAGCTTCCAACACACAAAACACAACTTTTTTCTCGCCTTCAAGATATATATTGTTAGTCCTTTTATCTAATTTTTATATGGAGTTTCCCTTTCCCTGATAGTATGCAGCTGTGTTTATCCCATAAAGGAGCTTTCCTGTGTCAGTGGTGTAGAGAACCTACCATCAATTAAGGGAATGACAATAAAGCAACTCCATCCATTCCTACACCATTCTTTATTTTATTATTTTATTTTTATTTTTTGTGGTACGCGGGCCTCTTACTGCAGTGGCCTCTCCGTTGCAGAGCACAGGCTCTGGACACGCAGGCTCAGCGGCCATGGCTCACGGGCCCAGCTGCTCCACATCATGTGGGATCCTCCCGGACCAGGGCACGAACCCGTGTCCCCTGCATCGGCAGGCGGACTCGCAACCACTGCACCACCAGGGAATCCCCTCCTACTACATTCTTAAAAGAGATGTAGAGTTTCCTGATATAAAGCAAGGAGAGGAAAATTAAAGTGATCAAATTGCATTTATTTTCTACTAAACTAAATAAAGCAAATTAGAAACACAAAGACTTAACTGAACTATTCTGAATTTTCTGTTTTTCTTATGCACACAAATACACAAAGTAGGTACATGGACTCGAAATTTAGGCAATTCTTCTCTATTATAGAAAATGCTTCAAATATTCTAAGATGAGGTTTCCTGTAAGATAAAATAGGTATAACTCAAGTAAGAAAATATCTATTAGTGAAGTAGAAGTGTGTACAAGTCACTATAATCAAATTGACCTTTATGATAACTGGGTAGATATCAATTAGATAAATACAAATACATCAATAGAAAAATTGGCAAAAGATAGGCATAACTAAATGAAAAACTAGCTAAAAAGCCAAAGTATTGTCAACTAAATGAAGAAGTGCAATTTGAAAAATAATAAACAGTCACTTTTGTATATCCTTTTGAAAAAATTGATGTGATTTATTCTTTTACTGGTGATCTACTGTGGTATGATCTGTGATGGTAACTTCTTTCTGAAAAGCAGTTTGAAAGAATATCTTAAAAGTCTTAGAAATGTTCACACACATAGGAACGGTGATTTGCCTCTCCAGGAATTTATTTATAGGATAATTAAATGCATCCATAAATATATCTGTATAAGTGTATTTATTATGTTATTTATAATAGCAGAAAATATCATGTACATCCTACGTGTTCAAAATAAGGGGTAATAAAAATGTTCAATGTTTTGATTTCATACAGTAGATAATAAATATCCATTATACTCCTATTTGCTGAGCAATATTTCCTGACATTTGGTATTCTTATAATTCATTTTTGAAAGAAAAGACCACAAGACCCAAAAAGGATTATAGAATAATGTATGAAGTTTTAAACATTTATATTGCATAAACTGGGAGAAGTTACATCACAATACTAATTTTAATATCTGTATTGATTTGACTAAGAGAGGACAGACATTTCCAGGGAAATTAGAAGGATAAACAGCAAACTGGAATAGGGAACATGTTATTGGTTGAAATGTTTCTCCCATAGTAACTCCCAGTACCTCAAATATGACTGCATTTAAGACAGTATTTAAAAAGCTAATTAAATTAATGTAATTAGTGTGGTCCCCAATCCACTATGATTAATGTCTCTATAAAGAAGGTGGGGGCTTCCCTGGTGGCGCAGTGGTTGAGAGTCCGCCTGCCGATGCAGGAGACACGGGTTGGTGCCCTGGTCCGGGAAGATCCCACATGCCGCGGAGCGGCTGGGCCTGTGAGCCATGGCCGCTGAGCCTGCGCGGCCGGAGCCTGGGCTCCGCAACGGGAGAGGTCACAACAGTGAGAGGCCTGCGTACCGAAAAAAAAAAAAAAAAAAAAGATGTAGACACATAGGCACAAAGGAAAGATGTGAAGACAGATACGATGGTGTCTGCAAGTCAATAAGAGTCTTCAGAAAGAATTAACTCTTCTCACACCTTGATCTCATACTTTCAGTATCTAGAACAGTGAGAAAATAAACCTCTGTGGTTTGTCACTTAGTCCATGATATTGTGCTATGGCAGCCCTCTCAGACTAATACAGGACATAAAAACATACACTAAATAAGAAAAGAACAATGGGAATTTCCTGAATATGCAATCACAGGGTCTATATGAAAACTGAACAATGACCGAAATCCTGGGAGGGCTTAACCATTACCAAGTCAATGCATTTTATTTTTGCTGTCTCAGTCTTGTGATTGATACTTTCCCTTTGGCCTTGTTGTTCTTCTGCAATACCTTGCCATCTCAAAAAGTTTAAGGTTTCAGTATGCAACAGCTGATCCTGGACACCATAACTTTTTTTCGTTTTGGTTTGTTTTTCGATAACTTTCATGATTATAAAACAGAAAAACTAGACACTTGAAAGCTATAAACTGGGTTTATGATTCTTGAGTTTGAGACTTGAATTTACATTCAGAGCAGGGAATTTTATTGTTTGCAGATAATCACTTTAATGGGCTTTTAATGATGCAATGTTTAAGAGAATTCCCATTCTGGGATGTTGATTCTCCAGACATCCTGGCTCCAAGAAACTAAACTGTGCTACCAAGTAATATAAAAAGACTCTTCATTCATTGTGTCTGAAGATTAAGATCCCACTTTAAAATGTTTCTTTATAAATATGAATTTAGACTGTACTTATCTTAATTATATTTATTGTTTCTTGGCAAGTGTATTGTGTGTGCAGTCTTGTTCTAGCGTTTCCTCAAGATATTGAAAGCAAGGGTGTTGTGATATATATGGATCCCACACTAGCTGAAGCATAAAGACAACTGGACTGGGATTGCTGACGTCTACTGTAGAATCTCCAATTAAAGATGCATTTATAGAGTTATTTTTATATGGAATAACTCAGATATAGACAAATGTAGTGATATGTAGAATTCATGTGTTCTGATAGATTATATTCATAAAGTCCTAAGACAAGGCCAACTTCTGTAAGTAGAGAGTGCTGTTTTCCATGAAAAGAGTTGGAATTTTCTCAAGCCCAGTCAGCTTAGAAAACAGCCAGACGTGGGGCAGGAAATGAGCACTAGAGAAGTGTTCTTTAGACTTGGTAAGAAAGAAAGGCAGCAATAAAATTATTTTCTTTAGTCCAAGGGGAAGTTTAAGTGCTCAGCTCCAGGTAAGAGTGACTCAAGAATATACTCATTGGGGAACATGAAGATCACTCCTGTAACTTGAAGGTGAGTCAAGCATAGTCAGAGAAGGGCTTGAGTAAAACAAGGGTAGCCATAGTTTTTTTTTTTTTTTTTTTTTCTTTTTCTTTTTCCAAATTATCTGTGTGGTAGTTCCCTTTCCTTACAGCCTCCAAACAGTATACTAAGTACCTAATTACCTAGTCTCATTCATGAATGGATCTTTCTAATGAATTAAACAGAGCCCACTGACCAGAGGAGACAATGTGACTAATAGAATAAATGGAATTAAATCAAGATTCTAGTCCAGTTTTCAAATCTGAATAGATCTCTGGCCTTGACCAAGAATATTAGAGTATCTGTGCTTCTGTTCTTAAATAAGGGACTTGTAATCTTTATGTTCAACTATCAGCATTAGTATTTTCTGGTTTATTGCATGTTACTGACATCTAAGAATTATTGTTTTGGATCACTTATATTGTACTGAGTTCGATATGTGGCGAGAGGGTCCTGTATATTTAATGAAACCTGAAATTGAATTGGGACTGTTGTCACAAGAGGTCCTTCTTAATTTTTTTTTCCCTTAAAAAAAAAATATAGTAGTAGTACACCATTCTTCCTCTTTTTCCCACTCTACTTTACTCTCTCCCACACAGAGACTGAAATCCCATTACTTTCTAAGCAAAGTCTTGATAATTTTCTCTGGAAAATGAATTGAGTTGGTACAAAAGAAGATTTTTTAAAACTCTGAAAAAAAACCTCTAGAAAATAAAGTTTTTATCTCTCCCTTGACATCACTGTTTTTGATTCATCATCATCTTTAAAGCTTTATCCATGATTTACACATCACAGACACAGTGGCCCACAAACACTTTCAGCTCATAGCACCTTTTAAATACACTCAGAAGGTTGTGCCATAAAGTATGGGCACTATATTTCTGAACGTTTTAACATACATATTGTAGTTTGATTTAAACTTATGTATTAGTAAGAGTTCCGTTTGGAAAATATAAACCACGTTAGATATTTTAAGGAAAACAGGGCATAATGTAGGTATTCGATGTAATGCAGGTGTATAGTAACTGAAAGTGTCGAAGAAACAAATTCTAAAATGAATCTGAAAGGAGAGTTATTTTCTTGTGGTCACCATTGAAGTCAAACTAGTTTGAACATCAGGAAGCTAAAAAAATAAATTTTCAAAGCTTCATTCTAAAAGTAAGGGAGCCACAACAATAGCCTCTTTTCTTTACACCCAGGGTTTCTGAAGAATGAATCCTGTTATCTCCTGAACCGTTCTGAGCAGCAGCAATGTTAAGAAATTGCAGAGAGATTGTCTATGACTCATATCTGCCTTCTGATGGTGCTTGTGTGCCTTTGTTTGAATGACCCAAACTCACTCACTTTCAGTACCCAAGCTTCAAAGAAGTCTTGGAAAGGTGATTTAATTTTTCCGACCTCTTCAAGTAGAAGGAAGATGAAATGGGAATTGAGAACCAATCCAAACATCAATGACAATTTTTTAAGTCAAAATACTCATAATTGGCACTATTTAAATTAAACACTTTAGGAAAGAAGATAAAAGCAACTTTTTTCAAATCAAAATATTTTATTTGATGAAAATATTAGTAATAAGAAACATTCAAGGAACATGAAGTTCACTCAATTGAAATAGTTTGGGATATCTCCTGGCTTTTCTGTTAATTTTGGAAAGTCTACATTTTTTTCATTGAAAAATCACTGTAGGAAACAAATCTAGATTTCCTATCTTAGCCACATGTCACATTGATTCAAAATCTGTAAGACTATTGAGGAGCTTCATTTTTGAATTAAAAAAAAAATCCTATGAAAATTTTCGTGTTTTTCATTTAAAGTTTATACAAATATCTCATGTTTTCAATCTTTTTTCAATTGAAAATATTAAAATTATTTTCTTAAGGGCTAAAGTGAACCACTTCTGGTTTGTTAATAACTTATTTGCTTTGTCAATGTTAGCATTTTTTAGTGTTTTAAATTAGTTTTTCACAAACCTATAAGATAACAAATCACGGCTTCACTGCTGAATATTCCATCAGACCCCTGATATGTCACATTTTAAGAGCCACAATACCCTAGGCATTGTAGCACTCAGAGATCCTCTGTAATACCATATATATATATATATATATTAAAACATACCCACATCTCAAAATGAATATCAGTATATGCTTGAAAATATTGACAGAATCGTATACAATTTTTTTTCTTTTGAAATTGTTATTTGAACTATGAGTGAATTCTGTTTAATTTATGCTTGGTTTTTATTTCCTGAAAATTAACATACAATCTTGACAGTCCATGCCAAATCAAACATATTCTAACCTTCACATACTTTTCAAATATTATAAACGTCTTTTGAGTATTACCTTCTTAATTATCAAGTTTACATGCTACGTGTGTAGCTATTTCAGTAACATTTTAAAATCTCTATTTTATGATGATAGTTGTATAGATTGAGGATGGTTTGGTTTGGTTTGTTTTTTTACCATTTCAAGTATTCCTATGTGCCCCTGAAAAGCTCTTTCACCCTGTACACTGAGGTTATTGCGCCTAAAACCAAAATAGCCTAATCTTAAAAAAGACTGGGCATGCCTGTGCTCCTGAGTATATACTTTGTGCCCAGAATGCACAGTTGCTGGCTTTTATGTCTTCCTCTGTATTTTGCCTCTCTTTTTTCCACCCAGGGAATAAATATCTTGTTTACACTTGTATTGTGGTCTGTTGTTTACATATATTAATCATATTTGTATAAGTATCCCTCCCCAAGGAATAGCTTATTACATGCTGTATTTATTTGCTAGGACTGCCAAAACAGGGGACCACAAACTGTGTGACTGAGACAATAGAAATATATTGTCTCACAGTTCTAGGGGCTAGAAGTCCAAATCAAGATATCCATTGAGTCGTTCGTTTCTGAAGGCTGTGAGGGAGAATCTGTTCCATGTCTCTCTCCTAGCTTCTGGAGATTTGCTGGCAACCTCCAGCATTCCTTGGTTTCTGCTATATCACTCTGATCTCTGCCTTCATACTCACATGATGTTTTCCCTGTGTGTCCAAATTTCTGGACAGCTTGGATTCTGTCTTCAAATTTCCCCTTTTTACAGAATGCTAGTAATATTGGATTAGGGGCCCACCTTACTCCAATATGACTCCATCTTTACTCAATTAATTATAGCAGCTAAGACTACTTCCAAGTCACCTAGTGAGGTACTAGGGATTAGGACATCTACATATGGCTTGGTGGGAGTAGGGGAGATACAATTCAAACCACAACACATACAATTGATGCTGAATAAATTTGCTTTTGTTTATTTTTTGTTTGTGTTTTAATGAATGGTCTGTGTACAAAGAATGTTTACTTAATCACAATTTGTTAACTCAGAGGAAAATAAAGCTCATTCAATGTCAGTGTTAGCACTGGGTAACCCACCACAACAAGCAAACTCCGTTTTGTTTCCTATGTTAAAACTTTCTTTCCCAAGCCCATGTGTTGTTATATCTGGTTAGTTTGGGAAAGAGTAGGAATACAATATCTTATCTCCTTTTATGCCAAAGCATATTTGTTTTCTTAAACTATTCTATATTTTTCATGCTCTTTGGCATTAAAAAAAAAGAAAACAATTGTTTGGTTTTATTTATTTTTTCTTTCTTTGTTTTTCTTTGAAGATTTTCCAACCACTAAGAATGTTGTACATTAACAAGGGCAAACCCAAATTACAGGAAGCTAGTGGTTTGGAAGTTGGAAACAGAAATAGTTTTGCTAAAATATCTTTCCACTGCCATGTTTTAACTTGTTTTAATAGGACTGAATATATCCTTTTATTAGTTGTAGAGAAGCTTATAAATATTTACCTGTCAGTTAGGTGCATCTATTACTGGGAACACAGAGGGGAGATTCTTTCGCTTTGGGACACTGCTCATTTGCTGAGCGTGGGTTAGTGAAAAACCAGTTTTGGCTCAGGTTAGTGGAAAGTCACTCAGTGGGGAGAGGAGAGGACAGAGTTCCTATTCCCTTATCTGTATAATGAGTATTTAGTTTCCATGGTCATTGCAAATTCATATCAACAGCAAGAGTGTTATAACAGAGTTCTACTTTTTATTCAAACTTCTGGCAAGTGGCCCTTTCATTTTGCTTTCTTAAATGGGACAATTGAAGACATGATGATTTTGTTTTGAGCGGGCCTGTTCAAATGGAAGCTTGGTAACTCGAGCAGTTGTGTTGTTTAAATCCTTTGCAGCTTCAGTTTCCTCAAGCCTCAATGGGAGATGATAGGACTTCTCTCACAGTTTTATAATAGTGAGGATTGAAACTAAGTAAGGTCACGTATGGAAAATACATATAGTATAGTGCTTAATACTCATTTGAGAAAAATGTCTTCTTGAGATATTTGATCATTTCTTTCTCATTGAGATTTACTAATTTCACCACACTATATTTTATTATAGTTTCTGCATTCCAATCTAAGTTCCTTTCCAGTGTGGAAAGCTTTTTTTCTTCTTGTGCTATTATGCTATTGATTATCATTTGTGTTTTGTGTATTCTGTTTTATTTATTTGCAGATTACCTCTTTGTGGCCTATTTTTCTATGTACCAAATGCTGTTTTGTTTTCAATTAATTCCTTCTGTTCACTAGAAGAGTTTCTCTGGTCTTTCTTCTCTTTAATTTGTGCTTGCCACAGCATTGTTTTTGCTGTTTACTACTTCTTATGGTGATTTTATTGGGCATGGTTGGTTGACTTCCTGCCATCCATTCTACTAATCTCCCACTATGTAGGAATCCTGAGATTTGTGTGTTTGATTGATTGACTCTTCTCTCAGCTCCAGGGATGGAACTTGAGTGGCACAAGACAACCCATAAAATGTTACCATCTTGGCATAAATGATTCAGGGTTGGACACTCTATCTCACTTTCTCCAATCAGACTGAAGCCAAGTTGTGGAAATGAAACTCTGCCTTCTGGACAGTGTTTAGTGTTTATAATTGTAAATTATGCAACAGCTTCAGCTATTTAACTACCTTGAGAGAAGTGAAGCTGAGACCAAATTTAACCTGGTAAGAAGAGAAATACTGAGAAAGAAACTGGGGAAGCACACAAGAGCTCTGATCAATCCCTGCCTGAAGTCTGACCAAACTGAACTTTGATGTTGAGTGAGATAATATATTTTCTTAAGGGCTAAGTTACTTTGAACTGGATTTTTCTTTACTTAAAACTGAATATTTTAATCTATTTTTAAAATATTATTCCCCACTGACTTTTTAATGTGTCTGTTTCATTTTGTTCCACTGATTTGTAATCAGTCTATTTACTTTTAACAGTTTTAGTGCGCCCTTTCATTTAAATAGAAATAGATGATAGCCATTATCTAAAGTTATACTACATTTCTATCAAAATATTTGGGATAAAACTCTATCTTTCCTCTTTCCTCTTACTGATTTATAACATTATTATTTGTAATATTTTAATAATTCTAATTTTTTCCTTTCATCCATATTTCTAAAATGAAACTTACAGATTCTAGTTACTGTTGCTAATTTTTTTTCTTATTTTTTCTGACAGTCTTCAGCTATCTTAAGGGCTTTCAAACAAGAAGTTTCTTGAAATGTATATTCACTTCTTCATTTCTAAGGAAGGATCCACCATCTTAATCTTAAGTAACCTGTGCCTGTGACAGGCTTTTGTATCTTTATTGATCTGGGTTTCATTGCTTAGTTCTCATGTCTTAAAATTTGCCAGGGCCCCATCCCAGTGAGGAACTGTGATTTGAATCCTCACCACTGCATTCAAGATAGCAACTCACTTACCCTGAAACCCTACCACCACTTCATGCTACTCTGTGTCCTTTCCACAGCACATAACAGTTTCTAACGTACTCGACACTTTACCACCATTACTTTTATTGTTATTGTCTATCTTTCCCTATTAAAATGTAAGTTTTTCACACTCAGTGTTTTCTTACTCTTTGGTCTTATTGAGGTATTCCAATACTGCCTAGAACATATGAGGCCCTGAATGACCCTAGGATGCAAACACACATACTTACACACATACATACACACATACATACATACACCTGTAAGTTTTTTCATTTGTTTGTTTTGTGTTGTGTTTTACAAAGAGAGGATTCTATTTTGCACATATTTCTGTGTGTTCGTTTTTGTTTACTTGTTACTATAAATGATGAACCTGCCTCCACTCTATACGCTGAGAGCTCGTTGTTGTTATTTAAGCTATACGGTATCACATAAGGAAGATACTTCGTAACTTACTCAATCTCTACTTCACTGATGAGAATCAAGGATATTTCTGTTCTTGCCAGCAAACATTTATCATCATAAATCATTAAGTACTGGTACCTTTGTGTTGAAAAGGATAGCACTCTGGCACTGAGGATGCTGAGGGAAACATACTAGAAATTTTTTAAAAGGTAGATGATGAGCTGAAAACGGTATCTTATTTTCCTCTTAATTCTTTGACTACTTTTGAAATTTTAGGTTTTCATACGTTTGAGGATTTTTTTGTTGTTGTTTTTGTTTTTGTTTTTGTGGTACACGGGCCTCTCACTGTTGTGGCCTCTCCTGTTGCAGAGCCCAGGCTCTGGACGCAAAGGCTCAGCGGCCATGGCTCAGCGGCCATGGCTCATGGGCCCAGCTTCTCCGTGGCATGTGGGATCTTCCCGGACCAGGGCACGAACCCGTGTCCCCTACATTGACAGGCAGACTCTCAACCACTGTGCCACCAGGGAAGCCCACATTTGAGGTTTTTGCCTTTCATTGATTGTGATAAAAATCATTTGCTTAATTTGCTATTCATGATTGTGTCTCTTAAACATTTATAAAAATTCTTCATGGGTGATATTAATCCTTTGTCTTTCACGTGTTGCAAATTTTTCCTCAGGCTATCATTGTCTTTTGACATCATATTAATTAACTAATTTGTGCATGCTATAATTTTTGTCCAATTTGTAACTTCAAAAATATTGCAATTCGTCAGGGAGGACCTCCAAGGTGGCAGAGGAGTAAGACGTGGAGATCACCTTCCTCCTCACAAATACATCAAGAATACATCTACATGTGTAACAACTCCTACAGAACACCTACTGAACACTGGCAGACGACCTTAGACTTCCCAAAAGGCAAGAAATTCCCCACATACCTGGGTAGGGCCAGAGAAAAAAAAGAAAAAACAGAGACAAAAGAATAAGGACAGGACCTGCACCTCTGGGAGGGAACTATGAAGGAGGAAAAGTTTCCACAGACTAGGAAGCCCCTTCACTGACAAAGACAGAGGTTGGATAGGGTGGGAGGGGGTGTGAAGCTTTGGAACCATGGAGGAGAGTGCAGCAGTAGGGGTGCAGAGGGCAAAGCACAGAGATTTCCACAAAGGGGATCAATGCCGGCCAACACTCACCAGCCTTAGAGGCTTGTCTGCTCACCCACTGGGGTGGGCGGGGACTGGGAGTTGAGGCTCTAGCTTCAGAGGTCAGAACCCAGGGAGAGAACTGGGGTTGGCTGTGTGAACACAGCCTGATGGGGGCTAGTGTGCCACAGCTATTCAGGAGGGAGTTTGGGAAAAAGTCTGCACCTGCGTAAGGTGTAAGAGACCATTGTTTCCGGGTGCATGAGGAGAGGGGATTCCTTCCCTGTTTGTCCACAGAAGGCAGGGCCCCACCTAAAGGAGATCCAGAGATGGGCATGAGCTTGACTAACAGCTCGGACCCAAAAGACAGGCATGAAACACTAACGCTGCTGCTACAGCCACCAAGAATCCTGTGTGCAAGCACAGGTCACTATCCACAAGCTCTGGGAGCCTGTGCAACATGCCATTGCCAGGATCCCGTGATCTAGGGACAAGTTCCCCGGGATAACACACGGCGCTCCCCAGGTTGTTGCAACGTCACACTGGCCTCTGCCACCGCAGGCTCACCCTGCATTCCGTACCCCTCCCTTCCCCAGGCATGAGTGGGCCAGAGCCCCCTAATCAGCCACTGCTTTAACTGCATCCTGTCTGGCCTGGAGCAAATACATCAGGGCGACCTACACACAGAGGTGGGGCTAAATCCAAAGCTGAAACTCAGGAGCTGTGCAAACAAAGAACAGAAAGGACAACCTCTCTGTGCAGCCTCAGGAGCAGCAGATTAAATCCCCAAAATCAACTTGATGCATCCTGCATCTGTGGAACACCTGAATAGACAACAAATCATCCCAAAATTGAAGCAGTGGACTTTGGAAGTAACTGTAGACTTGGGGTCTGCTGTCTATGACTGATTTGTTTCTGACTTATAAGTTTATCTTAGTATACTTTTAGCTCTTGTTATCATTGGTAGATTTGTTTATTGGTTTGGTTGTTCTCTTCTTTTTATTATTATTTTTCGATTTTAATATTTTTTTAAAATATATTATTATTGTTTTTCTTTCTATTTTTTTCTCCCTTGTCTTCTTAGCTGTGTGCCTGACAGGGTCTTGGTGTTCGAGCCTGGTGTCAGGCTTGAGCCTCTGAGGTGGGAGATGTGAGTTCAGGATATTGGACCACCAGAGACTTCCCAGCCCCACATAATATCAATCAGTAACAACTCTCCCAGAGATCTCCATCTTAGGGCTAAGACCCAGCTCCACCCAATGGCCAGCAAGCTCCAATGCTGGATGTCCTGTGCCAATCAACTAACAAGACAGGAACAGAACCCCACCCATTAACAGAGATGTCACCTAAAATCATACTAAGCTCACAGACAACACAAAACACAACACTGGATACCGCCCTGCCCACCAGAAATATAAGATCCAGCCCCACCAACCAGAACCCAGGCACCAGTTCCCTCCACCAGGAAGCCTACACAAGTCACTAAACCAACCTTAACCACTGGAGGCAGACACCAAAAACAACAGGAAATATGAACCTGCAACCTGCAAAAAGGAGACCCCAAACACAGTAAGATAAACAAAATGAGAAGACAGAGAAATATGCAGCAGATGAAGGAGCAAGGTAAAAACCCAGCAGACTAAACAAATGAAGAGGAAGTAAATAGGCAGTCTACCCGAAAAAGAATTCAGAGTAATGATAGTAAAGATGATCCAAAATCTTGGAAATAGAATGGAGAAAATACAAGAAATGTTTAACAAGGACATAGAAAAACTAAAGAGCAAACAAACAATAATGAACAACACAATAAATAAAATTAAAAATTATCTAGAAGGAATCAATAGCAGAATAATTGAGACAAAAGAACAGATAAGTGACCTGGAAAATAAAATAGTGGAAAAAAACTGTCACAGAGCAGAATGAAGACAAAAGAATGAAAAGAATTGAGGACAGTCTCAGAGACCTCTGGGACAACATTACATATACCAAAATTTGAATTATAGGGATCCCAGAAAAAGGAGAGAAAGAAAGAGACTGAGAAAATATTTGAAGAGATTTTAGTGGAAAACTTCCCTAATATGGGAAAGGAAATAGTCATTCAATCCCAGGAAATGCACAGAGATCCATCTAGGATAAATCCAAGGAGAAACACACCAAGACACATATTAATCAAACTATCAAAAATTAAATACAAAGAAAATATATTGAAGGATTAAGGGAAAAACAACAAATAACATGGAAGGGAATCCCCATAAGGTTAACAGCTGAACTTTCAGCAGAAACTTTACAAGCCAAAAGGGAGTGGCAGGACATATTTAAAGGGATGAAAAGGAAAAAATTACAACCAAGATTATGCTACCCAGCAAGGATCTCATTCAGATTCGACAGAAAAATTAAAATCTTTACAGAGTAGCAAAAGTTAAGAGAATTCATCAAAACCAAATCAGCTTTATAACAAATGCTAAAGGAACTTCTCTAGGCAGGAAACACAGGAGAAGGAAATGACCTACAAAAACAAACCAAAAACAATTAAGAAAATGGTAATAGGAACATACATATAGTTAATTGCCTTAAATGTAAATGGATTAAATGCTCCAACCAAAATATGTAGACTGCTTGAATGGATACAAAAACAAGACCCATATATGTGCTGTCTACAAGAGACCAACTTTCAGACCTAGTGACACACACAGACTGAAAGTGAGGGGATGGAAAAAGATATTCCATGCAAATGGAAATCAAAACAAAACTTGAGTAACAATCCTCATATCAGACAGAATAGACTTTAAAAGAAAGACTATTACAAGAGACAAAGAAGAACACTACATAATGATCAAGGGATCAATCCAAGAAAAATATATAGCAATTGTAAATATTTATGCACCCAAATTAGGAGCACATCCATACATAAGAAAAATACTAACAGCCATAAAAGGGGGAATCAACAGTAACACAATCATAGTAGGGGATTTTAACACCCCACTGTCACCAATGGACAGATCAACCAAAATGAAAATCAATAAGCAAACACAAGCTTTAAATGACACATTAAACAAGATGGGCTTAACTGATATTTATAGGACATTCCATTCAAGAGCAACAGAATACACTTTCTTCTCAAGTGCTCATGGAACATTCTCCAGGATAGATCATATCTTGAGTCACAAATCAAGCCTTGATAAATTTAAGAAAATTGAAATCATATCAAATATCTTTTCTGATCCCAATTCTATGAGACTACATATCAAACATAGGAAAAAAACTGTCAAAACTACAAACACATGGATACTAAACAATACACTACTAAATAACAAATAGGTCACTGAAGAAATCAAAGAGAAAATAAAAAAAATACCTAGAAACAAATGACAATTAAAATACGATGACCCAAAACCTATGGGATGCAGCAAAAGCTTCTAAGAGGGGAGTATATAGCAATTCAATCTTACCTCAATAAACAAGAAAAATCTCAAATAAACAATCTTAACTTACACCTAAAGCAATTAGAAAATGAAGAACAGAAAAAAAACAAATTTACCTGAAAGAAAGAAATCATGAAGATCAGATCAGAAATAAATGAAAAAGAAATGAAAAAAAAAATATATAGCAAAGATCAATAGCACTAAAAGCTGGTTCTTTGAGAAGACAAACAAAATTGATAAACCATTAGCCAGACTCACCAAGAAAAAAAGGGAGAAGACTCAAATCAACAGAATTATAAATGAAAACGGAGAAATAACAACTGACACTGCAGAAATACAAAGGCTCATGAGAAATTACTACAGGCAACTATATGCCAATCAAATACACAAGCTGGAAGAAATGGACAAATTCTTAGAAAAGCACAACCTTCCGAGACTGAACCAGAAAGGAGTAGAAAATATAAACAGACCAATCACAAGTACTGAAATTGCAACTGTGAATAAAATCTTCTAAAAAACAAAGGTCCATGACCAGATGGTTTCACAGGCGAATTCTATCAAACATTTAGATAAGAGCTAACACGTATCCTTTTCAAACTCTTCAAAAATGTATCAGAGGGAGGAACACTCCCAAACACATTCTACTAGCCCACCATAACCCTGGTACCCAAACCAGACAAATTGTCCCTAAAAAAGAAAACTACAAGACAGTATCACTGATGAACATAGATGCAAAAATCTTCAACAAAATACTAGCAAACAGAATTGAACAGCACATTAAAAGAGCCATACACAATGAAAAAATTGGGTTTATCCCAGGGATGCAAGGATTCTTCAATATACACATGTCAATCAATGTGATAATCCATATTAACAAACTGAAGGAGAAAATTCATATGATCATCTCAATAGATGCAGAAAAAGCTTTTGAAAAAATTCAACACCCATTTATGATAAAAACCCTCCTGAAAGTAGGCATAGAGGGAACTTTCCTCAACATAATAAAGGCCATATATGACACACCCACAGCCAACATCATTCTCAATGGTGAAAACTGAAACAGATTCCACTAAGATCAGGAACAATACAGGGTTGCCCACTCTCACCACTATTACCCAACATAGTTTTGGGAGTTTTAGCCATGGCAATCAGAGAAGAAAAAGAAATAAAAGGAATCCAAATTGGAAAAGAAGAAGTAAAACTGTCACTGTTTGCAAGTAACTTACTATACATAGAGAATCCTAAAGATGTAACCAAAAAATTATGAGAGCTAATCAATGAATTTGGTAAAGTAGCAGGATACAAATTTAATGCACAGAAATCTCTTGCATCCCTATACACTAATGATGAAAAATCTGAAAGAGAAATTAAGAAATCACTCCCATTTACCATTGCAACAAGAAGATAAAAATACCTAGGAATAAACTTACTTAAGGAGACAAAAGACCTGCATGCAGAAAACTATAGGACCCTGATGAAAGAAATTAAAGATGATACAAAAAGATGTAGAGATATACCATGTTCTTGGATTGGAAGAATTAACATTGTGAAAATGACTACACTACCCACAGCAATTACAGATTCAATGCAATCCCTATCAAACTACTAATGACATTTTTCACAGAACTAGAACAAAACACTTCACAATTTGTATGGAAACACAAAAGACTCCAAATAGCTAAAGTAATCTTGAGAAATAAAAACAGAGCTGGAGGAATCAGGCTCCCTGACTTCAGACTATACTACAAAGCTACAGTAATCAAGACAGTATGGTACTGGCACAAAAACACAAATATATATCAATGAAACAGGATAGAAATCCCAGAGATAAACCCATGCACATATGATCACCTTATCTTTTGAAAAAGGAGGCAAGAATATACAATGTAGAAAAGACAGCCTCTTCAGTAAGTGGTGCTGAGAAAACTGGACAGCTACATGTAAAAGAATGAAATTAGAACACTCCCTAGCACCGTATACAAAAATAAGCTCACAATGGATTAAAGAGCTGAATGTAAGGCTAGACATTATAAAACTCATAGAGGAAAACATAGGTCGATCACTCTATGACATAAATCACAGCAAGGTCCTTTTCAACCCACCTCCTAGAGAAACTGAAATAAAAACAAAAATAAACAAATGTGACCTAATGAAACTTAAAAGCTTTTTGCACTGCAAAGGAAACCATAAACAAGAAGAAAAGCCAACCCTTGGAATGGGACAAAATATTTGTAAACAAAGCAACTGATAAAGGATTAATCTCCAAAACATGCAAGCAGCTCACACAGCTCAATACCAAAAAAACAAACAACCCAATCCAAAAATGGGCAGAGGACCTAAATAGACATTTCTCCAAAGAAGATCTACAGATTGCCCAAAAACACATGAAAGGATATTCAACATCACTAATCATTAGAGAAATGCAAATCAAAACTCCAATTAGGTATCACCTCACACTGGTCAGAATGGCCATCATCAAAAAGTCTACAAACGGTAAATGCTGGAGAGGGTGTGGAAAAATGGGAACCCTCTTGCACTGTTGGTGGGAATGTAAATAGATACAGCCACTATGGAGAAGTGTATGGAGGTTTCTTAAAAAAAACAGAAATAAACTACCATATGACCCAGCAATCTCACTTCTGAGCATATACCCTGAGAAAACCATAATTCAGAAACAGACATGTACCACAATATTCAGTGAAGCACTATTTACAATAACAAGGACATGGAAGCAACCTAAGTGTCCATCGACTGATGAATGGATAAAGAAGATTTGGTATATATATATATATATATATAATGGAATATTATTGAACTATAAAAAGAAATGAAATTGAGTTATGTGTAGTGAGGTGGATTGGCTTAGAGACTGTCACACAGAGTGAAGTAAGTCAGAAAGAGAAAAACAAATACTGTACTATAACACATATATATGGAAACTGAGAAAAAATAGAAAAAATGGTTCTAATGAACCTAGGGGTAGGACAGGAATAAAGATGCTGATGTAGAGAATGGACCTGAGGTGGGGGAAGGGTAAGCTGGGATGAAGTAAGAAAGTGGCATTGACATATATCCACTACCAAATGTAAAATAGATAGCTAGTGGGATATTTAGCTGCATAGCACAGGGAGATCAGCTTGGTGTTCTGTGTCTACATAGAGGGGTGGAATATGGAGGTTGGGAGGGAGACACAAGAAGGAGGGAATATGGGGATATATGTATACATATAGCTGATTCATTTTATTATACAGCAGAAACTAGCACACCATTGTAAAGCAATTATATTCCAATAAAGATGTTCAAAAAAAAATATTGCTTACTTGGTCACTTAGAATTTACAGCTACTTTATTTGCCGTAACTGGTGACTTCCTATATTATAATAGGAAACTTTTATTTAAAAGCTACTTCTGATAGAAAGGAATGAATTGTTTTCATTAAACAATATTACAGACATTGTATTCACTGAGAATTTAGATGTAACAAAGAGTTTAGATTCAATCACTCTTGTAATATTTTGTTGGTGTTCTCTACGCAAACCTCACTTCTGAGACATTTAAATATAGATTACAAAAGGACTGTAAGCCTTGCTTGTTTGCTTTTACATACTCTGGTGTTATTAGAGTTTTTAAAACAACTTTTAAAGTATCTTCTCTACTTAGGTTTAGATGATAATATTTAAGACTTTTAGAGGTAAGGAAAGGCTGAGTAACCCTGATATGTCAATGGCTTTACAAGATAAAATATTATTTCTTGTTCACACAATCATCCAACACAGAGCTAATCCTTGAGGTTTTACAACTCTCCTGGGAATCTTCTGTCCAAGTGGTCATTCAGGGATTGAGATTCCTTTCATCCTCTACTCTACTCTAATCTTTTCATTTCTTCCATTCAGTTGGCAGACAGAAATACAGATGTCGGCTTGCTTGGGAATGATTTGGGGTTTGTGAGCATCATACTTCATTTCTAGCCATTCCCTGGCTACTCAGCCACTAAGTCATATGACCTACCCAATTGAAAAAATATTTGGGAGGGGCTTAATAAACATGAATCATCTGCCTCAAAATGGAGATAACAATGGGTACAAGTGATTTGTGTTTCTTAAAATCTTATGATGAAAAATAAATTCAAAACTATTCAGAACGTAAGTCTAGGCCAGAATCATGATGCATTCTGGGTTTTTTTGTTTGTTTGTTTTATTGTCTGCACAATGTACATGTGTACACCCCATTTGAAGACACTCTCACAACCTGGTGGTATTGACTGAGACTCTTATCATCTGTCAATTTCAAAGGCATCCTAGCACCAGTGGTGCAGCCAAAGAGAACATGACTCATGACCATGGAAAATTGGTGTTAGAGACATTTTGAATATTAGTTACAACAAGATAGTAGTCAAAGGCTTCCCTGGTGGCACAGTGGTTGAGAGTCCGCCTGCTGATGCAGGGGACACGAGTTCGTGCCCTGGTCCCGGAAGATCCCACATGATGTGGAGCGGCTGGGCCCGAGAGCCATGGCCACTGAGCCTGTGCATCCGGAGCCTGCGCTCTGCAGTGGGAGAGGCCACAACAGTGGGAGGCCCACGTACCACAAAACAAAATAGTCAATATCTGATATCTGAGAGACTATGATAAGTGATTTGCACTTAATCAAAGAGCTTAAATTATGAAAGAACATATCCGTATATCTATATGCATATCCATAACTCTAAATCTATTGATCTATCTATAAAGATTGCTTAATAAATAAAATAATCATATTCTTTTAATTTAGTTTCTGCTCACTCCAGTATAAGCTACCAGTTAGATACATTTTGATATCCAATCTCTACAGACTTCTTTCTCCACAGCTGAACAATGGATCTTTGTTTCTCTCCCATCCTTGTGATGACTGCTCTGGCCATTCAGGAGGAAAATGAAGAACTTAAATTTACCCTCTATTGTTAGTGATCCTGTCACCTTAACTTTTTGCTATATTCTAATACTTGTACTAATGCTATTTCCAGAGACGGGAGCTGCACCTCACACCATACTTCTGCTCACTAGTATTCTTTTGTATACTTTAAGCTTGAGTCAAAGCATCTTATTCTTTCTGCTTTCCTCCTAGTACCAAAGTTCTAATCCTATACTTCCATCTGGTGATTAGCATTCTGCTACTAGTATGATAACCATCCCTGGTATTGTCCACCTGTGTGGAAACCCAACTTACAGATGTCACTGTCTATTTGAATAGGCTTGCCCTAAATTGGACCTTTTCCTGCCTACTAAAGTCATTATTCATGTACTAAATTTTAAGCTAATAATCTCTATCAGGATCTGGTTCCACTGTGTGTGTATGTGTGCATTTGCACATCTGTATGTCAATGAGTGTACGTATATGTTTACTGTATTTGATGTTAAACCATTATAAGAAGACAATAATTTGGCTGCTTTTGCTCACTTACTTTTATGTGTTTATTTTCATTGCATATGCATTGAAACAACTTAAATTTCTTTGGTAATTTTTAAGTTAGGTTATGTTTTATTGGCTACAACCACTGATATCTTCCCTTGTTTGTTTATGTTATTAAAGTCAGGGCTTCAAAGAACTCTGGGAACATTAATTCCAGTTTGAACATGTAGCTGGGGCCACCCAGGCAATTGTTTATTTCCTCAAACATAATAGTTTGCTACCGTGTAAAGAAATGCTGAACACGTCTGAACCTAGACTAAACGGTTACACTGCATCACTCAGGCTTGGCTTTGAAATGCATGGCATGATCAAAGAGACCAAGCTATCTGATTTATTGGATGTGTTATAGTTCATCTTGAATGATGGAATAGAAATTTAGCAATATTGATTCTATCATTTACCCAACTTTTCAGGCTCAGTATGGTTCTGTTTCAGGCTTTACTCTGGAATTGCTAGAGGAATAGACATTAGGCTTCTTGAAAGCTTTAAAACTGTTTTGTCAAAGATTTGGTATTAAAATTTAGAGTACACATACTTGTTTTTGATCTGTTGCTCAATATAATTACTTGTAATTTGGATCTCCGAACACCCTCTCTTTTAAAACTCTAGCTCTGTGTATCCAATTTTTGTTGCATAAAAGTGAACTCATATTTTCCCCACACTCACCCACCAGAATAAATACATGATCTCTTCTTTATTTGTGTCTTTAACCCCAGCATCTACTACAGTATTTCACTTAATCTTTGTTGTTTCTTGACTTGCTCTTGAATACTGTCCCTCCTCTGTGTTAACCAAGACTACTCATCATAGTGACCTCAGAAAAAGTGGTATCTTCTAAGGAATTATTCCCAGACATCCTCTGGTAAATCAAATCTTTATGTTTTAATTGTTTATTTTATTTATAGTTTTTCTTCAAAACATTTATCAAAATTTGCAATCGTATTTACTAGAGCTTATAAAAATCTATCCTACAACATCCACACAACTAAAGGCCCCATGAGAGCTAATTTGTTTTTTGTTTGTTTTTCTTTAATTGAATGAAAGATTCTTTAAACTCTATAGTGCTTTAAAATTTTCAAAGTTCCACACATGTTATTTCATGTAATCCCATAATAACCCCGTTTTCCCCCTACCCCTATATTGCCTCTCCCCACTTCCCTCTCTCCCTGCTGATAACCACTAGTTTGTTCTCAGTATCTGTGAGTCTGCTTCTTTTCTGTCTTATTCATTAGTTTGTTGTATTTTTTAGATTCCACATATAAGTGATATCATACAGTATTTGTCTTTCTCTGTATAACTTATTTCACTTCGCATAATGCCCTCCAAGTCCATTCATGTTGCTGCAAATGGGTAAATTTCATTCTTCTTTATGGCTGAGTAATATTCCATTATATATATACCACATCTTCTTTATCCATTTGTCTGTTGATGGACATTTCTATTGCTTCCATACCTTAGCAAGTGTAAATAGGGCTGCTATGAACACTGGGGTGCATGTATCTTTTTGAATTAGTTTTTTTTTTTCTTTTTTCTTTTCAGATATATGCCCAGTAGTAATATGACTACCAAATTATTCACCAGTGTGTTAAGTGACAGAATCTCCCTGAGTACTTTGGATACAACAATACATAACCCTCCTCCACTGATAACCCAAGGACAAATATACCCTACTTCTTTCCTTCCCTTTACAGTCTGCTCATATCTCTGAAGTTTTCCACATCCTAAAACAAGATTATCCATGGTAAACTATTAAAACCTGAAGTCAATTCCTTAATCACCTGATGGTAACTCTCACTAGCTGAACCCAATCAGATGCCAAAGAACAAGGGAACCAATGATTCACTTTCACAAATGCCAGTTTCCTGAGGCACACAGAAGGGTGTCAAAAGAACACAAGCAGAATTCAAAGGACAATGGCTAATTCCTTGTTCAGAAATGAAAAGAATTTGTAGTTCAACAAACTTGAGTGCAGATGTCAAGTTCACTCCTTTCTCTCTGGAGACTTTGGGTAATTAACATCAACGTATAAGTAGACTTTCTTACGTATACAAACTGGGGATGCCAGTTTGCATAGGGTTATGGTCAGGATAAAAACAGTATGTTCTAAAAGTTTCACATACAGCAATGCCTGCCATATAATATTTAACAAATGATAATTCACTTCCTTTCCCCTTTGTTACTAAAGCATTTTAATCTAGAAATATGAAGGTCACACTAATCAGAATGATTAAGTGTTCTGTACTTAGGATTGCCTGATAAAATGCAAAAAATGCAATGCATTTTTATGTGATAAATCTGGCTAATCTAGTTGTGCCCCTATTTATCCCTTCAGGTGATTCATGATTATTTAATAGCATTCATACAATTGGACTCCCATTTGAAAATTGTGAAGTATTTTTCTTATTTTTTGAAGACTCTTTCAGTGACAAAACATACTGATTAAAATCAGATTATGAAACATTTTAGAAAGAAGAAATAATTTCCATGTTATCAAATCCATACATATAACCCTGGGTACTGGACGATCACCCCCCACCACAATATTTGTAATACATTATCACACAACCAGAGTTCTATTACATAAGAATGATATAGAAAGGACTAAAATTTTCTTTTAAATCAATCTGAAAATTTTGAAGGAATAAGAAGCTACTACATTTGTGGCATTGCTTATAGAATAAAAATCAATAGTTATTAAACTATTATTAAAGCATTTATTAGCTTATATTTTAACTTAAAAACAAATATCTATATAGCTTGCCCTAAGTAATAATCAAACTATGTTGCAACCAGAACCACAATCAATGCTGAGCCTATTCAGGGAAAAAGGCACATTAAGATTAAAATTATCAAGAAAAATGTTGGTTGTGCAATGTACTACATAACTGCATTGAAATTAGAAACTGTTCATTTGTAAGAAACAGCAGATATTTTCCCCAACTTTAAAATCTGATCCTATAAAGTGATCATTTGAAATGTTTTACATTGCATCACTGATTTCTGGAATGAGTATCATTCAAAATAATAATATCTTCCCATAAGAATTGTTTTATTAACTTTAACAATGAATTAAAGTGACCAAAAATGGTGTAGAATATATGTAGTGAATAAAGTGTTCGACTGTGAGTTTCAAGGAGGTACTAAAGATTTGTTTTCTCTAAGTAGCTGATCATTTACCTCCTGATTTCTCCTTAATATATTCACAAATATTAATTAATAATAAGTTTGGCAATCAAAGACAGCAAGCCCCAAATAATGTGAACTAAACAATGTAGAATTTTATTTTTCTTTCACATACAGTCTGTTCACAGCCTGTGTGGACACTACTTTAATAGGGAAGTAAGACACATCTGCTGTTTGCTTTACAGTCTTAAGCTCACAACTTTCACCTCATGGTTGAATATGGTTGCTCCAACTCTATCCATCATGTCACCATCCCCTAACAGAAAGAAGGAAAAGAACAGGAGAAAGGCCAATCACACACCTTTTAGGAAAATTTCTCAGAAGTTACTCATACCACTTCTTTTATCACAAATTGGCCAGAATTTAGTCACAGTCACCAGATATAGCTTGTTGGAGAGGCTGGGGAACCTTTAGCCAAGTGGTGATGGTGGCATGGTCATAGTTGGGGTGAGCACATGTTTCCTAGTTTGTATCCCATGTATTTATATATATTAGCCTGCTTTAAAGTATGGAGGAAAGGTGCAGATAGAATCCTGATATGGCTAAGCTAGTCATGTAGCCAGATTTCCTTTGCTAGTTCTGACCAATAAAACATGAGTATATGTAAGTTGGATCAATTTAGGTAACGTTTCCTCACCTATAAGAAAGGACATTCCCTTTTCTTCCTCTGCGTATTGAACGTCTGTAACTGAGGCTTGAAACGGTGGGAACCACAGTGATATCATCCTAAAGGTAAAGCCACACATGGAGGAGAAAAAGCTAAGGGGACTAGAGAGAACTGAAGCAGGATCTTTCAGCTAACATGGCTGGAGCCTCTTTGTACCTGGGGATCATGTTATGTGGGATAATAACTCCCCTTAATGTAATGTTAGTCCAGTTAAGTCAGGGTTTTCTGTAACTTGCATCCAAGTCAATCTGTCTAATACAAAGTCAAATCAATACATTTATGACTTCCTGATTTCATGCTTCTACTCTTTATTGTTTTTTTTTTTTTGCCAGCTCTTTTTCCTTCTGCTAAATAAAATAAAATATATATTCAATATCTAGGTATTCCATATGTACTTAAGGCATGCAACTTCCAGAAGGACCAGTGATTATCTGCCCACCATTTGTTTACATTGCAGCAGTGATGCTTTGCATAAAGATAGCAATATCCAAAGGGGGTCTTGGTAAGAGCTGGAAAAATCTTGATCCAGCCCATTACATATTGTTTGTAGAGGATGGGAATGTGAAACTGAAAAGTCTCATCATTACCCTGGCTGATATCCTTATAGTCAATGAAAATATTTCCTTGAGAAAACTACAATGTCTGTCCCCAGTCGAGGAGGAACCGATAAAACAAGATATAGTGGAAGTTGTAGAATTTAGAAGAGGTTTTCATTAGTTGATGATTTTTTCAAGAGGCAGTGATAATTGATGTGTATACCATCCAAAATAATGGTAATGTATTGTCTGAGAATGACTTTTTATTATTTTGAATAATACTCTAAAAGATAGTTCTTCCCTGCTTCCTCCGGGCTTCTCTTCTTATTTCTTTAAATTCCATACATTACTCTTTTACCCACTTCTTTTTCTCCTTATTCCTTCCTTTCTCTTCCTCTATAATTCATTATATTTCTATGTTATCCCTGTATGCAGTCAATGTGTGTTCATGCTCTTTCCTCTTCCTGTTCATGTTATGTTTATTTAATCTTCAGAACCTAATTCAAATGTTATCCTTGATTCTTCTAAATTGAAACAATTGCCCAGTCCTCTTAACTCCCTTTCTACATCATCATGTACCAATCAGAGGCATATGTCATCTTCTACACTGACTTAGATTTTGTCACTGGTTGTTAAAACTTTGAAAACACAACAGGACATTGTATTCTACACTACACTTAAGAACCCAGATTGAGTAAATAAATTTTGGTTAAAATGTTTTGTTCCAAACTACAAATTTGAAAATTTTATGACTGTACAATGAATTCACTTCATAAGTAAATTGTTCTTTTGACAATTTTTTCCTGGAGATTAATGAATTTCAACAGAAACCCATGCATAAATTTTGATAAACAGAGCATAGAAGTTATGAGGGCAAAATCATCTGACCCAGAAACTCTGAGTTTTCGAGCTCTGCCTTTGGACTTTAAATCTACACTATCCTGAGGTCTACATAACACCTTTTTCAGTTTCCTTACATGTGAAATAGGTGCAGCCTACTCCTCTGGGTTTTATGTTGTAATAATCAATTGGGTTATATGCTGTAATAATAGTGAACATTTCTTGAAGATTTCATTCATGCCAAGCATTGTTTAAATCTTTACAAATGTCAACTGGTTTTATCCTCCCAGCAGTACTTTGAGAAAAGTACTGTTATTATTTCACTACACATAAGAGGAATTAAGCCCAAGAGAAGATTAGTAACTTGTGCATAGCCATTAGGCAGGGCCAAGCTTCATATTCATTCAGTCTGACTCCAGAAGTATGTTCTTAACCAGAACCACAGGTCTATTTATTCATAAAGACGCTTTGATATATCATTGTACAAATATTAGAAACTCTTTATTTCTTTATGGTCCTTTGAAGGCCATGGCTAGTATCATAGTACAACTTAGGAGCCTCAAATACATAATTGTGAAGTAGCTGGGATTTTTCTTGAATGGTGAAGTGGCTTCTCCCTCATTTTAATGGCATTGCCCCTTAACTTCTTTATTCATACTCATTGCTTACTCATATACCTTGTTCAATGCTTGTTTCCTGTTTCAGTAATAAACTAAAGCTCAAGAAACTCAAGTTCGATCATTATTTGTGCCAGTTTGCAAATTCAAATACTCTGTGGTTGGATCCAGGTGAGCCCCTTGTAATTCATTTCAACTCCATTTGTGCCCAGTGCTGTTTTATGTAATTTCTGTTTTAAATAAGAATTCATGGGATCTGTTCTCATTGGCTTATAATTTTATTACAGAGAACCCCACAACTGAAAATTTTAATTTGAGAAAAATACTAAGCAGCATATCTCCAAAGCTAATATTTTGGCCTAAGATCCAATACTATAAGTCCAACTCTACCAGAATTCCCTACTTGGATAACTCAACATAACTGAAAAAGACCCATGTTCAAAATTATGCTCAGTATTTCTATTTCTTTCCTTCTTCCACCCCTATTATTTTGTTTTTTTCCAACCTTTGAAACCTTAGGCACTTAAATTCTCTCTCATCTTGGACCACAGAATCGTAAAATTTATATATTCAAGTAATCATAGAGATAATCTAGTCCAAACTGAAGTAGGAAAACCAGGCTTTTAATTATCTAATTATTTATTCATTTTACAATATCTGCAATAATAAGAGATTTTACATTTTTCTCTCCCATTCTATATCTGCTGCCTTTATAATAAGACCATCACTTTATTTCTCACATAGATATTATTGCAATGAATATATGATTAATGTAGATTTTAGCTCTCATTTCACGTTATTTTTATTTTTTTAAAGTCTTTATTGAATTTGTTACAGTAATGCTTCTGTTTTATGTTTTGTTTTTTTGGCCACAAAGCATGTGACATCTTAGCTCCCCGACCAGGTATTGAACCCGCACCCCCTGCATTGGAAAGCAAAGTCTTAACTACTGGACAACCAGAGAAGTCCCTCTTTTCAGTTATGAAAATAAAGTGATATGTAATACTTTCATCCTGTAAGTATATGGCCTATTAATTTTCACAAACGTTGAATCTAAGGTTATATCAAAAGTGTTGCTATGTGCAATCTTCTTTCTTACATGGGAAATATAAAGTGATACAAAAGACCTAGCTACAAACATTCATTAAATGAGATGGAAATTATAATTTGAATGCTTACAAGAACAAGATTTTAGCTGTGCACACTTAACCCAGACTGTAAAGTTATGATAAAATGATAGGTGATAAGATTAATATGAATGTAAAATTAAATAGAGAATTCCATTAACAAAATCAGGTAGTAAAGGTATGAGGGATATTCTTAGAGAGAAGACATTGGGTAAGCAGGCAGAAACTGACCGTAAGAAGAGACCCTTGTTCACCAGCAGCTTAATTAGAAGTGTCCTGGAAGGACTGTCCAGCTCCCTAGTATGGGTCTCAAGCCTCCAAATCAGTAAGTAGATTTACTACAGCCAATCAGACTTGGTGATTCTCATCCTTTTGGTTGGGTGAGTAAATTCCTAATCTCAAAATTAAGAAACAAATCTATGATTGATAATTTTCTATATGTTCTCATTTTATAAGCAGAAAACAATTTGGAGTCATTTTGGAATTTTATGCATGCTCTATGTTTTAGGCCTTTTTGTTTATTTAAAAAACAAGATAACTTAATTTACTATATTTATAAGTTTGACTTATTAAGGTGATTAAGTGCTTTGAAAGATTTTGCTTATTGGATTTATATGTATACTATGTCAAGTATTTCAAGTATTTGAGAAGATTAGTAATATTGAATTAATAGAAGTAACTTGAAATGCTTACTAAAATTGATTAATTAACATTAAAATGGGATTGTTTTAATAGTATTTAATCAATTCACTGAAGACTTAATGGAACATTTAGAAATGACTAAAAATATTTTCTAATTCTTTTACAGAGCAAGAAAATTGGCTTAAAATTACAAAGAAAATAAAGCATTTTAAATTTGCTGGTTTAAAAATGAATATTGATTGAATCTATAATAATTAAAACATAAAATATGCCAACTAAGGATCTCTTTGTGTATAGTGGACTCCACTTCATTAAAAATATAAAATAAAATATAATTGTAGACTGATTAAAAAACATGACCCTCAGACAAATATAAAAGGCCAACATGTCAAAGATTTTATTTAACTCATTAAATGATGAGGGAATGAATCAGATGTTATGACTGATTCAAAGAGCATTTGAGAATCTAAGTATATTTAGGTAGTGTTAGGATAAGATTGATGGGTTAGATACAAAGAAGGTTAATATCCAACAGGACCTTATACTTTTGGAATTATCTGTTACACCAATAAAAATGTTATTTCCATCTTCACTGAACAAAAACCTGCAAGTTAAAATAACTTCTCTAAATCTGGATTGTTGATGAATAATAAATAGTGATTTGAACTAAATAGATTCCCCTAGATAAAACTTCTGTAACTTTTCCTGCATATGACATTGAAAGCTCCCAGCCCAAATGGTAGCCTTATTTCTTAGATTCAGATAATTTTTCTGACAATCTCTAAAAATCTCTGAAGTTTATCACAATAATTACAAAAAGGCTGGTATCATTAGATTGGACATGATTATAGGGAGGTACAGCAGGTTTGTTAATTAACCATACAGACCTCTTTGAGCTTTGTGCAAATCTAGGACAACTATTAAGGCCATGATATTAACTATTATCACAAAGTCTTCATAAAAACTCTTGGATTGAATTTTAGCTTCTATTATTTACAATTCTATCCCCAAAGTAGGAAAAATTAAGCCCAAGACCATATTTCATCTGTAGAACCTCTAACTTTAGAAGAATTCCTGCCAGGAGGTGACCCTCCTCAGCACCTATAAAATTGGATGCCTAGCATCTGAAGCCTGTGCTCTGCAACGGGAGAGACCACAATAGTGAGAGGCCCGCGTACCGCAAAAAAAAAAAAAAAAAAGTGGGTGCCTATAAGCCAGGAACCAAGCCAGTTTGGGGTAAGAATTCCTAAGAAATAGTTCTAAACACAAAGCACTTCTTTTCTTAATAGTGACCTTGTCATGTGTCATGAAATAAGAATCCTTCTCAAATACAATGCTCCCCATAAGCCTTGGATGCACAATTGATTTGGCCAATTATATCCTAGTAAAAAGGAGAGGCCCGCGTACCGAAAAAAAAAAAAAAAAAAGTGGGTGCCTATAAGCCAGGAACCAAGCCAGTTTGGGGTAAGAATTCCTAAGAAATAGTTCTAAACACAAAGCACTTCTTTTCTTAATAGTGACCTTGTCATGTGTCATGAAATAAGAATCCTTCTCAAATACAATGCTCCCCATAAGCCTTGGATGCACAATTGATTTGGCCAATTATATCCTAGTAAAAAGGAAGACAGATCTTATTGAAAGTGTGTGAAGAAATGTATTACCATGAAAACAATGGAGACTCTATAAAAGTATCTGTTTCTGAATTCTAAGTAGGTCAGTTCGACTCAGGTATCATTAAAAAATAGTTCATTTCACTTTTTAAGCACATAGTCTGCTAAACAGAGGGTTAGGCATGGCTGAAGAAGAAAAAGCTTTCTCAAATATCTATAAATAATAGACTATTTAAAACAATGCCAAATGACCAACAAATAATGACAAATAAATGTTCCTCATTAGTTTATTCAGTCCTGCTTCTAATGGATCTTGGGTCAGCAGTCTACTCCCATTAAAGTACACCTGAGAATAGTCCAAGAAATCCTAATGCAGGTCACCATGGTCACCTGAAAGCTGTCGAAGTGATATCAGTATGAAAACCTGTGCTGGAGAGTCTGTTTAATTAAGCACTAAGTTATTGGGCACCTGGATAATTTCCAAGTAGATTGAATATCAAAACATCAATTATTAAGCATAATTTTAAGTTTGCATATTTTTGTTTCTTATCTTCCTATGCAATATAGCATTTTTGTTTTGTGGCCATGTTAATGAGAATGTTAAATGTTCTCACTTTAAGAAGGCATAAAAAACACTCCACACCCCTTGCACCTGCTAATTCTCTATTCTATAAAGTTCATTCACTTATTACTACTTTGTTTCTTATTACACCAATCTTCTGTTATAGTTAATAACTTTTTATATTAAACTCTCTCAGTTCAAATAACCGTGTGGCTTTCTCTAACTTGATTGGACCCTGGCTGATATAGTGCTGTTAAATAATTATTTGGAAAATGAATTAATAAATCCATTCCTTTAGATTCTAGGTATTTAGAGTTTAAAGATGATTAGGAATTAATTCTATCTTAATGAAATGATTGTAAAAAGAATTTACAATCTAGATGAAGATTTTCAAGAGATTTAAACTTGTTACTCCCAAGACACTAGTTTAAGAAGGACACAAAAGGAAATTCAGGTGACCAAGCCCTTGCTAGCATAAAATAATCACTGAAATCTTAGCAAGCTCCAGTCCCAACACTCCATACTTCACTTTCAATACACGTACATGTACACACACACTGCCATACCACTCTTCAACAATAGTTTCTATTTCACGCAGTGTAGAAAAAAATGTGATTCTACATTCTTTTTTGTAAAATCTCTCAGCTATTATAATTCCTTTATTCCTGTATATTTTTAATTAACTTTTCCCTGGCTATTAAAACAATACAGGCTTATCGTAGAATGCTTGAAAAATAAAGATTCATATAAAGAAATTAAAAGTCATATATAAACTCATGATTCAGAGGTAACTCATGTTACCATTTTGTGTTATTTCCTCTCTGTGTAATTAGACTGGTCTTGGGTTTGCACCTGTTGCTGCTCCTACCACAACAGATACTCTGATTTATCCAAGGCTTCAGTTAAGTATGGCCAAGAGGCTATCACACTGACACAGCTGATGGGCAAGCTGTTTTCACCTTTCCCTGAAACTATTTCCTTGATCTATCTATAGCACTGCTACCACAGGCATAATGGAATCTCAGGCTACTAGAAATAGTTTGTTGTTTGATTCTTATGTTTAATAACTCAGAGAGAAATTTCAGGGGAAGATAGTGTGGATCCCCTTCAATCCCACAGGAGTAAATTTCTACCTTATTCAACTTGCTTCATTTACAAACAAAACTGTAACAATAGAAGTTAGTATACAGAGAGTTAAAGCATAAAAAGAATAAGTATGAACTAACTCAGAGAGAAAAGGGATACACATGGAATGAAGAAATAGAAGAAAACTTCATGAATATGGATTTTCTTTTTTTTTTTTGGCCATACCACGTGGCATGTGAGTTCCCTGACCAGGGATGGAACCCTTGCTCCCTGCATTGAAAGCATGGAGTCTTAACCACTGGACAACCAGGGAAGTCCAGTGAATGGGGATTTATCTGGGCCTTATAGGAAGGCTTGAATTAATAAGCAGAGAGGTGTGGGAGAGAGACTGACAAAAGTACAGAGGAAGAAATGTACAAGAATTCTTATAAGGATAATCAAAAATTTTATGTGACCTCATAATGATATATATAATTCAACTGAAGCATTTTTCCATTTCTGAAATAAATTATTAATACTTCCAGTAATACTTTAACTATATGCACAGTAAAATGGGTTGATTAGTTTTTACAACCATGACCAATGAGACAAAAATATACAAGAATTCTAATCATTGACAAATTACTTTCCTCTTTAGTTTCATGGCCAACCCTAAATGAGACAATTCTTCTCTGATTTAAAAAAGGACAAAGTTTTAAACATTACAAATTTAAAACTTCTAGAAGAAAACACAGGGGACAAGTTTTGTGTATCAATAATTGGACTTGACAATGATATCTTGGATGTGACATCAAGAGTACAGGCAACAAAAGCAAACATATACAAAAAGGACTACATACATCAGAGTTAAAAACTTTTGTACATTAAGAGATGCAATAAACAAAGGCAATCTATGGAACTGGAGAAAATATTTGCAAATCATATATTTGATAAGGGGTTAATATCCCAAATATATAAAGAAACTTATGACTTCAAAAAATTCAAATAACCTAATTTGGGCAAAGGACTTAAATAAAAATTTCTTCAAACAATATATACGTGTCCAAAAAGCATATGAAAAGATGCTCTAGATCACTAATTAAGAGAGAAATGCAAATTGAAATCACAATAGAATATCATCTCGCACCCATTAATATGGTTGCTATTAAAACATAGAAAATAAGTGTTGGTGAGTATTATTCACTGTTTGAGATTGTAAAATGGTGCAATTACTATGGAAAATAGTATGGAGTTTCCTCAAAAAATTAATAGTAGAACAATTATATTATCCAGCAATCTCACTTCTGGGTGTATATCCAAAAAAATTGAAAGCAGAATCTTGAAGAGATATCTGCACACCTATGTTCATAACAACACTGTTCACAATAGCAAAGAGTTGGAAAGAGATGGAAGCAGCACAAATGTCCATCAACAAATGAATGAGTAAAGAAAATGTGTTATATTCATACAATGAACTGTTATTCATCCTTAAAAAGGAAGGGAATCCTGACAGATGCTACAATGTGGTTAAACCTTGAAGACTTTATGATAAGTGAAATAAGCCAGTCACGCATAGACAAATACTAAATTATTACACTTGCATAAGATATCTAAAGTAGATAAGTTCATAGAGACGAAAAGTATAGTGATGATTACCAAGAACTGGGGGATGGAAGGAAAAAGGAGTCATTGTTAATGGGTATAGAGTTTCAGATTTGTAAGATAAAAAACAAACAAACAAAAAACCTAGAGATTTGTTCACTACAATGTGGATACATTTAATATTACTGAACTATATAGTTTAAAATGGTTAAGCTTCGTGCTAACCCAACAAAATAAATGGAAAAACTCACAAATTTAGTGACTTGTAAGTGGCCTTATAGATTTTTAATCCAAGCTCCATCTTTTAGAGATGATAGAATATAGACACCAAAAGGTGGGCAACCTGTCTCAGATCATCCAGACTGTTGGGGAGGAGAGTCAGAATGGAAACAAAGTCTCCCAGCACACCATGTCTTAAGTGTCTACTTTTGCCAACTTGATCCACTAGTTGTTCTTGGACAGTCTTTACATACAGGAGTGAAAGTCTAACTCTCCTGATGGTTAATGATGGTTGAATACATGATGTGAAAGACAAGAGGGCAGATATTGACTCAGTGTACACTATTTATTTAAAGGGAAATGAGTATTTTTGCTCCATTAAAACTCTAAGACAACATTGGCATGATATTTTTTTCATCATATATTTATATTAAGTACTGTCACTGCTTAGAGTCTTTTGGCTATAGAAAATGTTTTATTTGGTCTTTTGGTTTATAAATGTAAATATTCAGATAATTATCATCATTACAGCCTTTTACTGCAAGATTAAACAGATCTAAACACTTTTTGTAGATAACCTCTGGTATGCAGAACACACGCACACACATAACGTCTGATAAAATAGATATTTATTTCAATCCTAAGTAATGTCAAACTCTCTAAACTGGGTAAGAAATGCTAACATAGTGAGATGAAGAGAATTAGAATTGTACCCATCATTTCCACAAATCAGGTGCCGTTCTCAAAGCTTTGCTGCTCTTTTACGTACCTGACCAAGAACATTGACAGTGAGAGGTGCACGGAAAAAAGGTCAGGTTGTGACTGAAGGGGAGAGAAGTAGAAGTCTGAGTGGGATTAAGTATTGGAGTTAAAAATGGTCCAGAAGAACTAGGAAGCTCAGGTGGAATCAGACTCACAATACAGAGTAAATATTCACTTTAGAATCTCTTATTGCACAAGGGACACAAGCCAGACCTCGTACTAATAGCTAAAGTAGTTACAGATATAAATAAAACTACTCAGTCCACGAGAGATGGAAAAGTCGGAAATTCAAGCTCACTTTAAGGTCACTGTTGATTTCTGATTACAGAGAACTTTTAGAAGCAAAATTATGAAGTAGTCCATGTGAGACTATCAACATGGACAGAACAGGATAAATAAAAGTGGAATAACATTTTAACATGAGAAGTTGGGAGAGTATGGCTCCTTTGTTGTGAGCTACTTTAAGAATTACAATTTGGTGAGCAAAGTAACAATAAGGAAGATAGTTCAGAGAGCAATTGTCATTGAGACAAGAAGTATAACATCAATTCATCAGCCACTGCAGACACGGCCCCTGCACAGGAGACAAAAAAGCTGCAGCAAAGGTCAAAGAGCAAGATAGAAACATTCTCTTAAATTAGAAGAAGTTGAATTGTCACAAGGGTGATGGCTAGATGTGAATTTCATTATTATAAACAAAAAAAGGGACATAGGATGTCAGTCATGTCACACGTGACAGCCTAGCATTAGTTTCACCCAATTTGATTGTCATCCCTGGACTTAATATAAGTTGATGAATCATCCATCACCAAGTCAGAAATAGAAATGGAAGTAGGAAGACAGTGTTTTAAGTAAACTTAAGGAACCATTGTTTCATAAATGACATATCAATATAGAAATGCTTCAGTGCCATTAGGATTAACAAAGAGTGTAATCTCCATGGTCACCACTGTTTCAAAAATTCCTGAATGAACAGCTCCTCTCTGAGCAGCTTATGGCAGCCACCGCCTTACTACTGAAGTTGTTCATGGTTATAACTATATTTTGTTTACACAGTATTTTCAAAGATCTTCAATTATTTTAATGGATTGCAGGCCATATTCTGACTAAAGCATTGTTGTTAATATCATTACTAAGCATCTTTTCCTTGTATGGCTACAAAACAGAATAGAAAATGTAAACATCCCCCCAGGTAGAAACGATGTGTTTTTGCCAGAGGTGAGACAATTACATTCACAATTCTTTCATTCATATATTAATCCACAAACATTTATGACTGACATTTTATACCTTAGGTGTTTTGCTAGTTTCTGTCTGGAGGTGCAAAGAAAAAAATGTCACAGTCATAGTTCTTGAAAAGCCCACAGTATAGTGGACAAAATAAACTTTTTTCAAAGAGATAGTATTTTAATAAGCATTTTCATAGAAGTTAAATAAAATGTTGGCAAAGAATGATGGAAAATAAAGGAGGGCAGTACTTACTACCTGGGGAGACAGAAAAGTCTGCAGAGAGGAAGTGACATTTGAGCTGGGTCTTGGTGGAAATTTCTAAAGGTTCAGAAAAAGTAGGAGGGTACAGAGTCAAGACTATGGGCCCAGATACAAAATTGGGGAAGGTTTATGAGAGTGAAAAGTCTGGCTAGGTAAGTTTCAAGCAGCCCTAGAAGAACTTCCTATTTTATCCACAAGAAGGAAAGTTAAATTTTTAGTGAATACACACTAAGTTCTTTGGATTTTTAATTTTTTTTTATATTCAGATAAAAATTATAAATAAACACTATACAAAGCAGTGACATTTTTTCTTTTTTTTGAATCTTGTGGCCAGAAATATTCAAGACGGGTTTGATACTGAGTGCAAGTTTTACTGAAATGACCAGCTGCCAATGCCAGATCCTAAACTTCTCTGATCTTTGAATACTGTTTAAAATAAGTCTTAACTTCTCCAAGATTGGATAATGCAGATTACAGGATGGGTATAAACCTATCTATGCAGGCTGAGGTGCTTATCTATACTGCCTTTCCTTCTAGTACACTGAATGTTGGAGGCCATGTAATGATTTGACAAATTAGACATGAGGACAAGATGTGGTACATATATACAATGGAATATTACTCAGCCATAAAAAGAAATGAAATTGAGCTATTTGTAATGAGGTGGATAGTCCTAGAGTCTGTCATACAGAGTGAAGTAAGTCAGAAAGAGAAAGACAAATACCATATGCTAACACATATATATGGAATTTAAGAAAGAAAAAATGTCATGAATAACCTAGGGGTAAGACAGGAATAAAGACACAGACCTACTAGAGAACGGACTTGAGGATATGAGGAGGGGGAAGGGTGAGCTCTGACAGGGCGAGAGAGAGGCATGGACATATATACACTAAAAAACGTAAGGTAGATAGCTAGTGGGAAGCAGCCACATGGCACAGGGATATCAGCTCGGTGCTTTGTGACCACCTGGAGGGTTGGAATAGGGAGGGTGGGAGGGAGGGAGCCGCAAGAGAGAAGAGATATGGGAACATATGTATATGTATAACTGATTCACTTTGTTATAAAGCAGAAACTAACACACCATTGTAAAGCAATTATACCCCAATAAAGATGTTAAAAAAAAAATTATCCCACCAGATAGCTTTGCATACCAATGGCTACCCAATATGATGCTTTCCTTACCTTTTCCCCTAAGGCTATGCATGTAACTAAAATTGGTTTTGGCATAACAAACCAGCCCAGAATGACAAAAAATACCAAGAGAACAAATCTTTAGATTTTATAAAATTGAAGAGTTATGTTCACTGAAGTATGATTTTACCCATTAAAATTCTTTCAAAAAAAAAAAATAATGCTGACTATCACCATCCCAATGTTTTTCATAGTCTGATGTTCCAAAATTATACAAATACACTTTTCTGCAATAATTGGCATTAAAAGAGTAATATTCTTAAGAGAATCTAGAATGCTCTTTAATTGCTTTATCAGAAAATAAAATATATAGTTTCATTTCCCATATTATAATACAACCTTATTTTTCTTTTTTCTGAGACTCAGTTGAGCACATATTTAAAATATAATGATGCATGCCCTAGGCAAAGATAGCATTAAAAACAACAGATTTAATGTGAAACCAATAAGAAAACTTAACATTTCTCATCTGTTTCTCATTTGTATTAGGAGAATGTCTTATGACTAACTTTTGCCCAAATCGTACCTTTTCATCCTTGAAACAAAGAATACTCAGCAGCATTTATAGAAACTCACAAGTAAACAAGTGTCATGTAACTAATCGACCATGTTTCCAGCTATAATTCCATTCTCAGTGAAAGGGGAAAAACTTCTTCCTGAATTTGAAACCCTTCTTTTACTTAGTATTTCTTGGAAATTAGAACAGACAGTTTGAGATCATGAATAATGACATAAAACAATAGAACCCTGTCATGTATAAACACAACTCAGGGGATGACAATCTCTGAATAATGCTTTGTAGACTTGTTTTCTCATTAGGACCTAAGTTATTTTTATAATTTCCTACAGGAACCATTTAGGACTGCACAAAGTTCAAAAGGAAAGCCAGCTAGTAAAGATACAGAAATTATTTCTGAGTTTACTCCTATGAAAGGATCTCTCTGGCGCCATTGTTATTTTAAGAGACAAATTGTTATTGTAGAGAATCAGGTCATATTAAAATAAAGAAAATGATTCTAAAGAGATTTCATCATATATTAAAATGGTTTTGAAGAAATATTCTCCTCTGTAGGTTAATGATAAAACATTATTTAAAAAAAAATTAGATTCCACATTTTGTGAGCATTACTGCTTTACTGAGAAAATGAGAAAAGAGAATTGAAAAGAAAATAAAAATGGTTAATTAGAAAATAATATCCCTGGTAGTTAGGGTTTTACACCCTCAATCGCTTTTCAGATACAAGTGAATCCTGTCTGATGTAGATAAGCAGATTCAGGGTGGGTTCTTCACATGAGACCACACAGAATGTCCGTGACAAAGTTGGAATTAAGAGTTCTTGCCTCTTCTAGTTCTAATGGCCCAGCTTTCTACCAGCAACTTCTCATTCAAGAACTGATTTCAGGCAGGAAGTAAATACACATTCAAAAAAATTTTAAGTGAGCTATGCCTTTGTCTTAAACTCTTTGATATAAAAGGGTTTTGTGCTTTTTTTTTTTTTTTTTTTTTTTTTGGAAAATGATACAGGTCCAAACTAGGAAGGAACTTATTGTTTCAAATAGCAATAAGAATGGAAATAGATTTGTTTCTCATTTCCTGAATTTTCTCAAACCCAGCTTTATCTTAGTTGCCTGATTCCTTTACTAATTTAGAAGAAAACTTCAATCTTATTTATAGTTTAATTCAGCTAAAATTAAATTAGTAGATAGGTCAATTTACCTCTGACACCATTTGCTTTCTGTTAGCTGTTAAGTGCTGTAGTCACACCAATTCCCATGGGGGATATGAAACCAAATTTGACTTATTATATTTTCCTCTGTAGAAAAGCTTACAATGCTTAAATGAAAGACAGTTTTAAGAAGATTTGAAAGAATACAGAACATGAAAATTGTGAGGTCAGAATTTCTATTGCTAAATAGAGATTGAAATTGATAAAAATGGCATCTAAATAGCTTGAGAAGAAAAAAATATCAAATCCAACAGTCCAGAGCAAAAATTTCCCTCTGGAAATCTTGCTATTAATAGTCAGAAGAGACCTGAATAGAAATTCAGGTAAAAGCAGAGGCTGTAATGGTGGAGAGAAAAAATCCTTATTGAAGTTTGCCTGCTAAGTTGTCCTGGAATCTAGAAACTGACCTCTGTTCTCATTATTGCCATCTTGAAAAACTGTAAGGAGCAGCTAACACTGCTCATGCCTTCATTGTTACCTTAAAAATAGTAACACTGTTACACATTAGCTGGGCCAGGTATTGAAGTTGGAATGCTCATAGGCTGACTTGGCAACTTCCATATCCCAAATGTAGAAATTAATCTGTGCCATTTAAGAAATTGCTTGGGAATATGTGCTTGGCAACACCCCCCTCCTGTTTACCACACACCTCTCAAAATGCCATGATTTTACGTGCAATGAGAGGCTAAAATAATCCAAGAATTTTGGATTGATCCCAACACCTAGGGAGCTCGGGCTGGAAATATAAGGAACATTGGACCAGAAAAGAACCTCAAAATTGCAGCTGAAGTCTGCAGTCTTGGCTTCTTTATGGAAAGGAGGCCATTATGAAGCAATGACATAGAAATAAAAATAAAGCAAATAAATATTAATTACACATATGTAATAGACTCTTTATCCATCAATAGTATCCAGATTTTCATTATGGAATAAAGAGGACATGGTCTTCACATCTGGAATGTATGATGGTTTTGGAGGATGGAGAAGAAAGATAAGGAGGCCAAAATGATGCCAAGGTTTTTAAACATGGATATTGAAAAAATAGTGGTGACATCATCAGAAATAGTAAAATTTGGAATTGTAAATGGTTTGGAAGAGAAATGCAGTGTATTCAATTCAGATTTAATGAGCTCAAGGTAATAAACAGATACATTTATTAATACATTTATAAAAAGATATTTATTAATATTTCAGTGGAATATTCCATAGGTAGGGGGAAATATGAAACCACAGCTTCAGTGAGTTTGAAGGTAGCGGTGTGCATTTAAATTCTTGAAAACAGATGTGGTGAGTTTCACATGCATTTCTTTAAGGGTAGAAAGTAAGTCAGTGTGGGACTAACCAGACTTTTGGAAGTAGCAGAATTATGAGCTCATAAATGAGTCATATACAAACTGGACAAAGAGAAGTAATCAGATAAGCACAGTGTGATTTCATAGAGCCAAAGATATTCACAAATGCATTCTTTAACTTTGTCTACTGAGTTTGAAGTAGGTGTGGGATCAGTGGATTCAAGAACCACTGCTGGTTTTTGTTAGTGTAATTTCCGCTAAATGTTAGGGATGAGAAATCAGATTTTAAAGAGTTAGGGAATGATAATAATGTTAGTAGAAATAAACCACTAATAGGAGAAAGTTTACAAAAAAGAAAATAGGATAGCAGAATGAAAGAAGGTTAAGACAATACAATTCTGCTTTTAAAAAGCATTTTTCCAATTTATTGTTTTGTTAATAGATGAAAAATGAAAAACTCACTTGCAACACAGAGATGAGCATGTGCTGGTCAAAGAGGAAACAATAGTAAACAATCTAGTAAACAACAAATATTAGATTTGTTTTTCCTCTCCAGAGAAAACTCTTTTTCCATTTCCCCATCTTACAGGGATGGGGGCCCTTCACTATGCATAGCAAGATGTTTATTCTTCCACAAATTTTCATTAATATTTCCTTTACTACAATCTAAACTATTCACATACTACACATGATTCCTCGTCTGCCCTCCAGATTTCCAGGGAACCTTATCACTGTCTCATGTGACTTCAGTTCCTCCACCAAGTCACATTTGTTGTAGGCACTCACTTGCATCATCTTTTAAAATGATTTCAACTCTTGTGTTTTTTCTAAAATGTACCTGTAAAGTAGTGTCTTCTTTAAAAATTGTGCATTATACTTTTTGATAGCATTCTGAATCATTCAACTTTTGCTACATTCTTTGGTGGTTAAAAAAAAATTGTTGGCTTGCAATATAACAGAGCAGAACATTTACATACGACTTAAAGTAAAGGCAATTACAAATGGAGAGACAAGGCCAAAGTGATAAAAATATACGGTTATCTTAATATAAGGACAACGATTACAGCAGTCAAATCAGTGAAGGGTATTATTGATGTTTCCCTTTTCTAGCCTTTTGGAACAGACAGCTCCATGCTTTATTTTTCTGACAAGAGATGAATGTGCCATTCTAATGCCATTGTAAAATTCCACGCCATTGGTTGAGACCACAGCCATATACTTTGAAAGCAAATGATTAAGTGGCAGAGTTCAAATTCAATTTTGAATTTAATTTATCTATTCAAGTTAAGTAACAGTTTTCACCTAATTATAAAGCAAACCAAGATTGACTCTAAAGGAAGTAAATAAAAGAGAGGAAATGGTAAAATTACTAATGGATGGCACTCTAACATACTTAAAAATTTTATATAGTTTTAATTATTATATATTCTTTAATTTATATCTTATATCTATATATCTTGCTTTGGGGCAAAAACCAAATTCAATTGTCAGCATATATGTATAATACATAATTTTAATAAGTGTATCAAATAATTTATCAAATCACTCTGCCATAGTTCTGTCAGGCTTAAGAGGACAAAGAGGAATTAAATTGTGCCAGGAATATTGTTTGTACATTAAGCAACTAAAAACTTTAACTACAGTGCATATCTTGAATATTTTACAGATGGAAACTCATAAGTTTGTTTTTAGAACAGAAGAAAAAGGCCATGTTTCAGAGAAAAATGATCAATTATTTTTTTCCATAATAGGTTACTTTGTCATTAATCTTACTGTACAGTTCAATTACCTGCAGGTGGTGCTTTGGTGTACTAGCATTTAAAATTAATATTCTTGCACTTTAAACAGATAATTGCTTAGTGAAAATTTTTGTCCAGAGACAATATTTGTCAAATGATAGATAGCTTTCTTAGAAGCATATTAAATTCCAAAATCATTAAACTGACCATTTCTTACAGTTCTTTTTATATTCTGTTGGTAATAATATGCTGCCTACATTCACAAATAACTGAAGTTAATTCCTTTAGAGGGCTGATTCCTTAAGTATTTAATAAGGAATTCAAAAGTTATGAAAAAAATGAAGCTAAAAGTGTGTTTAGAAAATATAGTAACATATTTTCAAGATGTTTATCAGTATGCACACTCCACTATAAATACTGTTCTATAAACAGTATTTAACTAAATAATGTTATGCTCATAGTATTAGAGGAAGGTCTACACTCAATGTTTAGTCTCCCTTGGAAATGTGAGATACAGGACACAAGACATAATAGGAAAACCTCATTGTGAAATATGCATAGACTTTGGAGTCAGAAAAGTAATACTCATCAACCCAGATCACCCAATTTTTTTTTAACATCTTTATTGGAGTATAATTGTTTTACAATGTTGTGTTAGCTTCTGCTGTATAACAAAGTGAATCAGCTATACATATACATATATCCCCATATCTTGTCCCTCTTGTGTCTCCCTCCTACTCTCCCTATCCCACCCTTCTAGGTGGTCACAAAGCACTGAGGTGATCTTCCTGTACTATACCAAGCTGATCTCCCTGTGCTATGCAGCTAAATATCCCACTAGCTATCTATTTTACATTTGGTAGTATATATAAGCCCATGCCACACTCTCACTTCATCCCAGCTTACCCTTCCCCCTCCCTGTGTCCACAAGTCCATTCTCTACGTCTGAATCTTTATTTCTGTCCTGCCCCTAGGTTCTTCAGAACTTTTTTTTTTTTTTTTAAGATTCCATATATATGTGTTAGCATACAGTATTTGTTTTTCTCTTTCTGACTTACTTCACTCTGTATGACAGACTCTAGGTACATCCACCTCCCTACAAAGAACTCAATTTCATTTCTTTTTGAGGCTGAATTATATCCCATCGTATATATGTGCCACATCTTCTTTATCCATTCATCTGTCGGACACTTAAGTTGCTTCCATGCCCTGGCTATTGTAAACAGAGATGCAATGAACATTGTGGTAATTACTCTTTTTGAATTATGGTTTTCTCAGTGTATATGCCCAGTAGCGGGATTTCTGGGTCGCATGGTAGTTCTATTTTTAGTTTTTTAAAGAACCTCCATACTGTTCTTCATAGTGACTGTATCAATTTACATTCCTACCAACAGAGCAAGAGAGTTCCCTTTTCTGCACACCCTCTCCAGCATTTTTTAAACATCTTTATTGTAGTATAATTGATTTATAATGGTGTGTTAGTTTCTGCTTTAAAACAAAGTGAATCAGTTACACATATACATATATTCCCACATATGCTTCCTCTTGCGTCTCCCTTCCACCCTCCCTATCCCACCCCTCTAGGTGGTCAGAAAGCACCAAGCTGATCTCGCTGTGCTATGTTGCTACTTCCCACTAGCTATCTATTTTACATTTGGTAGCATTTATAAGTCCATGCCACTCTCTCACTTTGTCCCAGTATTTATTGTTTGTAGATTTTTTGATGATGGCCATTCTGACTGGTGTGAGGTGATAACTCATTGTAGTTCTGACTTGCATTTCTCTAATGATTAGTGATGTTGAGCATCCTTTCATGTGTTTGTTGGCAATCTGTATATCTTCTTTGTAGAAATGTCTATTTAGGTCTTCTGCCCATTTTTGGATTGGGTTGTTTGTCTTTTTGATATGGAGCTGCATGAGCTGCTTGCATATTTTGGAGATAAATCCTTTGTCAGTTGCCTCATTTGCAAATATTTTCTCCCATTTTGAGGGCTGTGTTTTCATCTTGTTTATGGTTTCCTGTGCTATGCAAAAGCTTTTAAGTTTCATTAGATCCCATTTGTTTATATTTGTTTTTATTTCCATTTATCTGGGAGGTGAGTCAAAAAGGATATTACTGTGATTTATGTCATAGAGTGTTCTGCCTAGGTTTTCCTCTAAGAGTTTTATAGTGTCTGGCCTTACATTTATGTCTTTTATCCATTTTGAGTTTATTTTTGTGTATGGTGTTAGGGAGTATCCTAATTTCATTCTTTTACATGTAGCTGTCCAGTTTTCCCAGCATCACTTATGAAAGAGGCTGTCTTCTCCATTGTATATTCTTGCCTCCTTTATCAAAGATAAGGTGACCATATGTGCTTGGGTTCATCTCTGGGCTTTCTATCCTGTTCCATTGATCTATCTTTCTGTTTTTTGTGCCAGTACCACACTGTGTTGATTACTATATCTTTGTAGTATAGTCTGAAGTCAGGGACCCTGATTCCTCCAGGTCGGTTTTTCTTTCTCAAGATTGCTTTCTCTATTCGGAGTCTTTTGTATTTTGATACAAATTGTGAAATGTTTTGTTCTAGTTCTGTGAAAAATGCCATTGGTAGTTTGATAGGGATTGCATTGAATCTGTAGATTGCTTTGGGTAGTATAGTCATTTTCACAATGTTGATACTTCCAATCCAAGAACATGGTATATCTCTCCATCTGTTTGTGTCATCTTTAATTTATTTCATCAGTGTCTTATAGTTTTCTGCATGCAGGTCTTTTGTCACCTTAAGTAGGTTTCTTCCTAGGTATTTTATTCTTTTTGTTGCAGTGGTAAATGGGAGTGTTTCCTTAATTTCTCTTTCAGATATTTAATCATTAGTGTACAGGAATCTAAGAGATTTCTGTGCATTAATTTTGTATCCTGCTACTTTACCAAATTCATTGATTAAACTACATTGATTCCAAAACTATGTTGAATAATAGTGGTGAGAGTGGACAACCTTGTCTTGTTCCTGTTTTAGAGGAAATCATTTCAATTTTTCACCATTGAGAATGATGTTGGCTGTGGGTTTGTCATATATGGCCTTTCTTATGTTGAGCTAAGTTCCCTCTATGCCTACTTTCTGGATTTTTTATCATAAATATGTGTTGAATTTTGTTGAAAGCTCTTTCTGCATCTATTGAGATGATCATATAGTTTTTCTCCTTCAATTTGTTAATATGGTATATCACATTGATTTGCATATATTGAAGAATGGTTGCATTCCTGGGATAAACCCCAACTGATCATGATGTATGATCCTTTTAATGTGCTATTCGATTCTGATTGCTAGTATTTTGTTGAGGAGTTTTGCATCTATGTTCATTAGTGATATTGGACTGTAGTTTTCTTTCTTCATGACATCTTTGTTTGGTTTTGGTATCAGGGTGATGCTGACTTCGTAGAATGAGCCGGGGCGTGTTCCTCCCTCTGCTGTATTTTGGAAGTGTTTGAGAAGGATAGATGTCAGCTGTTCTCTAAATGTTTGATAGAATTTGCCTGTGAAGCAATCTGGTCCAGGTAATTAAAGTTGGGAAAAGATTCAGATTTTGTAAATGTATACAATAATATAAATATTATGCTTGGATCATACCAAAGTACATACTGTCTTGTCAATAGTATTATTTTTATGATCATAAGTCTCCGTCATAACTGAATTGTTTTAGTTCTGTAGAAGCCAGTATATATATGTTTTAAAAAAAAGGCTTACTCTCCTAGACTACTCAGTTGCCTCCAGGCACCTAGGATATATGATATGGAGCAATTATCTCATAAACTATAGTAAATTATCACACTTAGACAGCAAAGTTCACTTCTCTAGGGAATAGTATATGTATAACCTTGTCTTTGAAATTGTCCCATTCAAGTTAGCACTAAGCTAGATCCCTAGCATGCTATACGAATATTCCATGAGTTATGTAAGGCATCTTTGACTCTTTGTGATTAGAAAAAAAAAAAAATCCCTCCACACTTCATTCAAACCAGGTCACAAGTCCCAGAGTTCTGGCCAAATTCCAGATTAAACAATGACATTCTGCTCTACATACCAAACTTTCCTTCACAGAAGAGAAAAATAACAAATTCAGTCTATTCTCTCATGAGATTTTAGACAGCAATTATATGTCCAAAGACAAAGAAAATATTGAAACTAGATTTGCAATGCCAAAGCATTCCACAAGGTGAGAAATAAGCATGTGTGCCAATGAACAGAGGAGTAAATCACGTTCAGAACCTTAATTAACTGTATGGCCCATGAGTTGGCATTGAGGAGTTATGACATGAAAGGGATCTGAAACATAAGAAGTTTCCAAAAGAGAGTCTTATGTCATGGAAAGGTGTTAAGACTCTAATTCAGAGGATTTTTCCATTGGCTCCAGAGAAAGATTTGTCCTGAGTAATGTGTTCATGATGAGAAATTTAATAACAAGGATGAAACCGTTTTACTGGGAATGATACAAGAGGGCAGAGCCTTGGGTACTCGAGTAGTTGTAATTGACACCACTAAGAATGACTGCATTTCCTCACATATGTCTTCAGTTACATCCTGCATTTCTGATGAAAACAAGGTTACTAGATGGTCGCTAATGGTAGCTTTTCTGTGCCATGCATTCAATTTGTTTTTTATTAAATTCTAGTCCTAATCTTTTATAATAATTCTAGGAAAAGACTCGAGTTACGTTTCTTGTAAATAAAATTATTCCATTGCTAAGTTAGAATGCATAATGATAGACAAGAAAAGGAAACGTTTACACTGTTACAAAAAGCAAATCATCTTCATGTTCTCCTTGAAAGAATTCTTATCTACCACTGTAGTGGTTAATTACATGGAAAAATCAGTAAATGGAAACTATCTATTTATATATAAAAACTAACACGTTTGAGAAAACATTAGATTCTTTCAAATTTTGTATTAAAATGGAACAGATTTATTATACCATTTTATCCTTTACACATACAGGTGCATTAACCACAATTGGTATTAACCAACAAAGAGTTTCAAATATTTTATTCAGAAATGAAATCACAACTCCCATCAAGGCAGTGGATTTCAATTCCTGGTGCTTCTTTAAACGTTGAAGAACTCAGAAGCCTGAACATAAAAACAATTAAATAAATAGAAACAATGCTGTAGTTTCAAAGTCTTAAAAGAACTGAGAACAATTCTAATACCTGGGCCCTACTCCTGGAAAATATAAAATCAGAATAAAGAGGTAGAAAGCTGGCCATCAGCTATTTTTTTTTAAACTCCCCAAGTGTGCATCTTGGCATCTTGGATTGAAAAATGCTCTAAAGAATGTTTTACACTTAAAATATTCATACAGAGGCCAAGATCCTGTTCTAACAATCTAATTAATTGGTATGAAATAGTGAGGGGTTCATGCTCTTGAAAACTACGGTGTGAACAAGGGATCTCTCCTACACCTTCCCAGGGACAGTTGCTAATAAATTCTTTGAAGTTAAATCTCCATGAAAGGGCAATGCAAAAATTCTTTTTATAACTGGAAATGAATCAGACAAGCTTCTCAACTACTCCCTTACCAAATTCCAGTAAAGCTCATGTTATTTGGCTTTTGGCTCTTTTTCCCTAACTCCTGTTGCGACTTAATTCTGCTTCAGTCCTATCCAAATTACCACTCTTGAAAGATTCTGCTTAGCAAAGAACTTTTCAAGCTATATTATCAGTTCTTTTCAAAATGGCATTTTGGAGTCTCAAAAAATATCATTTTAATACTAAAAATCCCTCTAGTAATTCAATTACTTTGGGATTTTTTCATATGTGTGAAAAAGAGTATTTAGCTCCAAGAATAGGCAGACTTCTAAGGTCAGGCAATTTTGCTAGTTTTTTTTTTTTTTTTTTTTTTTTTTTTTGTGAGTATTTTCATTTAAAGTTCAAAATGAGTTCAGCAGATTAGAATCCCAGATTAACTAGAAGTTGTATATTAACCCCATTTTTATTATTAAAAGGTGAAATTAAGCCATTGAATTTATCTTCAGGAGGCTCCTTTGTAGCTAATAAAGTTACAAGCTGTGGACAAAACATTTCACTTGTTTTTACCTTTAACAGTAAAAAATTATACAAATGATTCAGCTAAGGTTTTATCCCTGCCTGTGTAACTAGAATGCTTCTAACCTGAGGCAGCATATAAGGTGTTTTGCCTGAACATCTGCAAGTCATCATCTGAATACCCAGTGCTAGCCCATGTCTAATCTTTTGTTTTGCTCCTTCCTTCCTTCATTCATTCAACTAATGCTTTTTAAACATTTCTATATCTGATGCATTGCAGATACAGCAAAATCACAGGGAAAAAAAAATCCCTGTCTTCATAGAGTTTGCATTCCTATAAAATAGACCGAAAATTAACACTGTAAATTTTGGATACCGGATTACCAGCTGATAAGTGCTAAAGGAAAATAGAAGTGAAGAGGGTGTTAGGAAATTTGGGGCAGTATATATGGTGTTCACACCATAGTGTCGAACTTTAGTGGGACCTTATTGAAAAGGTGAAATTTAAATAAAGAACCGGAAGAGGGGAGGAATTGATGCTGAGCTGTCTGGGGATAGAGACCCCAGGTGGAGGGATGTTAAAAGGGTTTGAGAAAAAAAACAAAAAAACAAAACAACAAAAAAAAAGGGTTTGAGGAACAGTTACGAGACCAGTATCCAAAGAGATGAGGATGGGAAGCATGGGGGCAGATCATGGAGGGCCTTTTGTCTCATAATAAGAATAAGAAGTGAAATGGGAAATTACTAAGTTGTTTGAACAATGGAGAAAAGTGATCTGATTTTTGGTTTAACAGAGTTGCTTTGGGTAATATATTGAGATAGGAAAGTGGTGATCATGGGCCTAAGTAGAGAGAAAAGTTAAGAGTTAAGGGTAGGAATGAAAAGGCAGAGAGAGACACACACACAGAGAGAGAGATTGTACAAATTTTTTCAAGAAAAATTTTATCTGAAGTTTAACACAAACACAGGAAACTGCCCAAATCATAAATGCTCAACTGGAGGAGATTTCCAAATCTCATGCATGGGTGTATTAATCACCCAGAACCAGAAAGTGTTACCAGCATCACCAAAGCCTCCTCTCTCCCCTCTAGGTATCTCTTCACTTCCTGCCCAGATATAACCACTGTCCTGACTTGCAACAACATATACTGGTTTTGCATGTTTTTGAATGTTTTACAAGTTTTTGAATGTTTTACAAATTGAATCAAATAATATTAAACCATTTCCTGTCTGGAACTTTTTGATCAATTTATGTTGATAAAATTTATCCTTCTTGCTGTGTAGAGTAATTGTTTAATTGGTTGATGCAGTTGTAATAGCCCTTTAATATGTTCATGCAATTGATGCTTGTTTATTAATCTTGTATCCAGAAGATGGCTAAACTCATTCTAATAATTAATCACTGGGTTCTTTTGGATTTTCTAGGTAAAACTGAAGTTGCCTATGAAAAAAATGAAAATTTATTTTTGGTTTCCCATCTTTATAACTTTTATTTATTTTTCTTTCTTCCTGGCCCTAAACAGAGCTTTTAACATTGAAAATAAATGGTGATAGAAGATATCCTTGACTCATTTCTAATTTGCTAAATTTTCAATATTTCAATAGTAAGTCTGATATTTGTGCTAGTTTATTTTTAAATACCTATGTGCTAGTTTATTTTTAAATATCCAATTAAAGAAGTTCTATTCCAATTATATGACATAAGCTTATAACAAATGGGAGCAAAACTTTATCATTTTTTTCTACTACATTGAAACAATCTTATGATTCTTCCCTCATTCTGTTAATGCAGTGAATTACATTAATTGACTGTCAACTGTTAAACCAATCTTGTATTCATTGAATAAACACTACTTAATACTGAAAGTCCATGCTGATTTTATATCGCTGCATTTGGTCCGCTTATATCTTGTTTAGGATATTTGCATACATGTTCATAAAAGAAATAGGCTTATAATTGTCCTTTCCTATAATGTCCTTGTCTGGTTTGGGGAAGTACAGGCCTCATAAAACAAATTGGGATGTATTTTCTTTTTTCTCTTATTTAGAAGATTTTGATATGTATGGATTGATGCTATATTTTCCCTTAAATGTTTGAAAGAATGTATTGATACAGCCATCCGGGTCTGGGGTTCTCGCAGAACAAAAGTTTTAAATTATGAACTCAATTTTTAAAATAGATCTAGGACTATTCAGATGTTTATTTATCCTTGTGTCACCTTTAGTAAATTGTGTTTTTCTAGGAATCTGCCTATTTCACCTAAAATTTCTAATTTATTGGCACAAATTTATTGGTATGAATAACCCTATTAACAATTTAACTATGGTAAAATAAATCTCTTGACCTAGACTTGTGTTCTTGAGGTGGCTTCCTGGTTATTCTTAAGTAATTACCGTATTTTTTAAGATTGGGCATACAACCTTGAAGGCAGAGCATTACCCAACCCTGGGGAATGGAATTAACTATGTACAACAATGTGTGGAGTGGCACTGATATGGGCCACATTTCCCGATGGACAGAGTTAAGGTAATAAAGGTCATTATTCATACACAGCACACTTATGGTATATTCAGGCAATGTGGCTGCTGGATTCTCTCTACAGCAGGCAGAATAAGTAGGGTATGTTTGCAGGGTCACCTTCTCCAGCTTCTCCACCATGATTAGTTGGGTAAATCCCAGGGCTATTGGTCAGCTAAATTCAACCCTGGGTGGAAGCTCCATTACATTCCCCCATCTAGTTGTTGCTAAAGAGACCAACATAATAGAGTCTATAGATAATGTGAAAAAATCTTATACCAAAATGCCCATTTGGCCTCAATCCTTTACTTGTAAACACCAGTGTCCTATACCCTGGAGAGAAAGGCAGGTGAGTAGTAGGTTTCTACCAGCAAACTCACCTGAAATTTCATATAATAATAAATAGCCAGCACTCTAAAAACATATTGTTCTTTGGCAGAAGCTAGAATATTTAAAAATGGTGAACAAAGTAGCTGACTACCCAAAAAGTAGCACATTAACAATGGCTAGGAGAAATATGTTGATAAACATTGTAAGAAAGTGTTTGAGTAAATGGAGAAACAGTCTGAGATAGTTTTTGTAAGATATGAGTATATTAAGTAATAATTTTATATGGAAAAGGATTTACAAGCAATGAGAGTTGGGTAAGGATTGCAAAATGTTTTCACTTTATAACTGTCACCAAAAAGAGGGGAGGCTCCTTTAAAAACCACTGAAAGGCTTTTGGGCTTTAAAATTGAGAAGCCAGGAAAGGGATGCTTATTTATGAAATCAATAGACATTTAATGATCAACTATGACAGAGAACACAACATTCAGAGTTTTTCACTCCTTTACAATTTAGACACTTGTTAACTGCAAAGTCAGTGTAACAGCTGGTTTGCTTTTATTTCATTATTCACTGTGACCACTTCCAGAAATGTTAACAGAGCCAAAATAAAACAGGAAAACCTCACTCAAAGAACATGAAGACTGATGAAAAGAAGTCAGTCGAATGGGAAACCGGCACTTAGGTCATCATATTTCACTTCAGCACATCAAAAGCTTATTCACATGATGTTCTACGAAATACCTGACTGGTACTCTCCAAAATTGTTAAGGTCATCAAAAAAAAAAGGAAAATCTGAGGAACTGTTACAACCTAAAGAGATGTGACTAAATAGAATGTCCTATTTTAGATGGGCTCCTGGAACAGAAAAAAAAATGACTTAGGTAAAAATTATAGAAATCAATCTGAATGAAATGTGAACTGTAGTTAATAATAATGCATCATTATTCACTCATTAATCAGGATAAATGTATCATACTAATGTGAGATGTTAATAAAAGGGGAATCTGGGTGTGGGGTAAATTGGAACTCTGTACTATTTCACAACTTTTCTGTAAAACTAAGTCAATTCTAAAATAATGTTATTTAAAAAATAATAGTTAAATATATTCACTGAAAACAAAGTTAAATTAACATTGTCTCAATTTCTATAGCATTATTATGCATCTATTTAATAAACTATCTGGTTGTGGCAATATATTTACAACACAACCTCTCATTTTATGTATACTCATTACAGGATAACCCATGACTACATAGTTAAATATGGCTGGGCAGATGTTTACTATTAATTCAGCAATTTTCTTTGAGCACCATCATGTGTAAGAAAGTATATTCTAATTACATACTTTGGTAAATACCTTAGTAAATCAGAAACAAATCTTTGTTCAATCTAGCAGAGGACATGATACATACAAGAGTCTATCATACAACACTGAAAGTAGTAAGACTCTAATGGATGCTCTAGTATGTCACTCAGATCCTGCCTTTGGGACAGAGGCTTCCATTCCTACCACCTGTCATATTAGTAACATTTTTAGGGTTCAGTGATTTTGGATATTCCAAAACACACCCTCCAAAGAAAGGAACCAATTATTGCATCTTGCACCTCCCAGCACTAAGAAGGAAGACCAAAGCTTGCTATGTACCTTAGAGTTCAGGAGCACTACATACTACTCTTGAAAAGTATTACTTCTATGGATATCTTTTCTGGATAGCAACGGAAGGCTGACAATTCTGAGTTAACCAGAGCAAGAAAAGACCCTGAAGTGGGTTGTGGGCCAGCCAACCATTCACAGGACTTGGCAGTTTCTGTAGTTCTAGAGGTACCTGTGGTGGAGAAGTATACCCTGAGGAGCTTATGTCTAGTCTCAATAAGGGTATAAAAATATAGAACCCTAGCATTCTGTAGGAAGGCCATATTCAGTAGAAAACTAAGTACGATTTGAAAATGAACTTTTGTTGTGTTACTGGGACATGTAGAGACAAAATGACCATGGATAGAAAGTGACCATGCAATCTGAGCTACCCACCATTAGGTGTGTTCTCTCAGACTAACTATGTTCTAAGATTGGATGACCCAGCAGCAGTCCATCATAAAATGAAAGTGATACTGAGAGGATCAGACAGAAGCAGAGCCAGAAGAGACATAAGCAATCTGTACAAGCAGGTAGTTCAGCCTATCAAAAGTGATTGATGATATAGTCCAAAATGTACCAATGTTACATCAATGCTTCGTCCTCAGCTCATACATTCAGAAATAAATAATTTAAAATAAAAATATTGAGGTGTTCCATGTTTCAAAATTCCAATGGATTTTTTTAGAGAAATAGAAATAACATCCTAAATTCATATAGAATCCCAAAAGGCCCTGAATAGCTGAAGCAATATTGAGCAAGAAGAAAGCTGCAAGCATCACACTTCCTGAGTTTAAAATATATTATAAATCTCCAGTAATCTAAACTGTATATACCAACATAAAAACATACATATAGACCAATGGAGCAGAATACAGAGCTCAGAAACATCTCCACCCATACACTGTCAACTGATCATCAACAATAGTGCCGAGAATACACAATGGAGAAAGGATAGTCTCTTCAAGGAATGGTGCTGAAAAGATTTGCAAAAGGATAAAATTTGACCTATCTTACACTATACACAAAAAAAGAACTAAAGATGGACTAAAGACTTAAATCTAAGTCCTGAAACTATAAAATTCCTAGAGGAAAACATAGAGAAAATCTCTTTGACATTGTTCTTGGAAATGTTTGTTTTTGTTTGTTTTTTCACATATTACACCAAAAGCACAGGAAACAAAAGCAAAAATAGACAAATGAGATTTTCTTTTAACTAAAAACATTTTGCACAGCAAAGAGAACCATCAGCAAAAATGACAAGGCAACCTAAAGTGAGAGAAAATATTTGCGAACAACATATCTGATAAGGGGTAAATATCCAAAATATACAAGGAATTCACACAACTCAGTAGCAATGAAACCAATAACCCAATTGAAAAATGGAGAGAGAACATAAATAGACATTTTCCCAAAGAAGACATACAGATGGCTAACAGGTACGTGCAAAGATGTTCAACATCACTAATCATCAAGAAAATGCAAATCAAAACCACAGTGAGATTTCACCTCACATCTGTAGGATGGCTATTATCAAGAAAAAAGAAAAGATAACGTGTTGATGAGGATGTGGAGTAAAAGGAATCCATTTATCCTTGTACGCTGTTGGTGGGAATGTAAATTGATTCAGCCACTATAGAAAATAGTATGGAGTTTCCCTCAAAATATTAAAATAGAACCATCATATGATCTGGCAATCCCACTCTGGGTAGATATTTAAAGGAATTGAAATCATAATTTCAAAGAGGTATCTGCATTCCCATGTCCATTACCACGTTATTCAGAATAAACAAGACCTAGAAGCAACCTAAATGTTCATCAATGGATAAATGGATGAAGAAAAAGTGGTATTTACATACAATGGAATATTATTCAGCCTTAGAAAAAAGGGATATCTTGCCATTTGTAAAAATATGGATGAACCTTGAGGACATTAGAGTAAGTGAAATAAACCAAACACAGAAGAACAAATACTCTAGGATCCCACTTACGTAAGGTATCTAAAATGTCAAACTCATAGAAGCAGAGCATAGAAGGGTGGTTAATAGGAGCTGGAGGGAAGGGGAAATGGGGAGACGTTGGTCAAAGGGTAAAGAGTTTAGTTACACAAGATGAATAAGTCGTAGAGAGATATGTACAGCACAGTGCCTATAGTGAAAAATACTCTATTGTATACTTAAAAGTTTGCTAAGAGGGAAAATCTTTGGGGTAGTTCTTATCACAAATAAATAAATAAATAAATAAATAAAAGAGTATGGGAGGAAATTTTTGGGGTGGTGGATATATTTTTGGCATTGATTTTGGTGATGGTTGCAGTGATATATACTTATACACAAAGTTATCAGGTTGTATACATTAAATATGTACATGTTTAATGTTGACATACAGCTCTTTGTATGTTAATCATACCTCAAAAAAGTGTGTGTGTGTGTGTGTGTGTGTGTGTGCATTTTAAGTTAATACCAAAAGCTGCTCATTGGGTTTTGAAGAACTGAAAAGATCAACTGTAGGAAGAAAGTATCGTCCTTAGGGCTTGTGGGGCAAAGAGAAGCATTTGAAATTATTAAAATTTAGAGTCCTGGGGAAAGTGCCCCCAGAAAGCTGAAATCCATATCTCTAAGGAAGAAGGATCACTTGGTGGGTACATGTGTCTCTGAGATAAAACACTGAGGTGTGGTTGTGAATGCGGGAAAGACCACAAATGCTACTATTTAAACAACAGCACTATAAGGTGAGAAATTGTTCTTGCATTGATGCTAATAGAAATAGGAAGCAAAAACTGGAAAATAAAACAAATAAGATAGTTTCTGTTTCCTTAACCAGTCCCTTCAACATTTCGATCTTCTTAGAGAGATGGCCAAGTTTATTAGTGAGCCCCCTGCCAAAGCAGGAAAGAGGTTCATAGAGGCCAGGCTTAATATCACACAGCCAAGTATAGAAGGATAGATTTGTACAGGTATACCTCACATAAATGAAGAATATCAAGCAAGAAAAGAGATACTACTTGCAGACATCTTAAAGGGTTCAAGATGTCAGCAAAAAGAAATGTTATGAAATATTATGATGGCATTGGAAGCAAAGCTATTGATGGTCAAAACTGGTTTTCAGAATTGTTTTCAGAGCAAGAAGAGGTAAAAACACACATGAGAAAGAATGTGAGATAATTCCAAGTTCTCATTAAATGGTTGGGGAAACAATTTGCCAATGGACTTAACAAGCTCAAGAAAGAAACAGCAAGTCCAGGTTATTGACAAATGAAGTGTGGGTGTTATGACATTAGTCCTATTTTCTGCAAGGTAAGTAAGTAAGTAAGACAACGTCTGAGCAATAACTGAGTGGTGTTATCGACTGCCTGTGGGTTACGGGAGAAAAAGTGCTCTATAAGTAGCACACATGACAGACTGCAATATTTTGAGACAGAGAAAGCAAATATATCTCTATCTTTAAAACTTTTTACTGTAATCCTTGAAGTGATAGTCAGTAAATTCTGATGAATTACCACTCAAGCTCTGTAGTTAGGTAATTGTGGGATTATTTTAAATAATTAATCATAAATTGATTTTTTAATCAAAAAATAATACAGCTTCTTGGGAAAAAATACACATTATTAAATGTACTAACCATAAGAATGAAAGTCACCCTTTTCTCAATCCAGTGCAAATCCCAAAGCTTTCTTTGTTTCTGTCTATCTTTTCAGAAAGTTATACTTATGTTGTTCTGCAGCTTCTTTATCTACTCAATAATATATCATTGGCATATTAGCAAATTGATTCTTTCAGATACAGTTCACTCTTTTTTAAGCTTTAATTTTATTTTTATTAATTTTATTTTTATATTTTATTGAAGTATAGTTGATTTACAATGTTGTGTTAGTTTCAGGTGTACAACAAAGTGATTCAAGTATACATACATATATACCTATTTTTTTCAGATTATTTTCTTTTATAGGTTATAAAATTTTGAGTATAGTTCCCTGTCAGTAGGTCCTTGTTGGTTATCTATTCTATGTATATAGTGTGTATGATAATTCCAAGTTCCTAATTTATCCTTCTCCCCTCTTTCTCCTTTGGTAACCATAAATTTGTTTTCTATGTCTTTGGGTCTATTTCTGTTTTGTACATTCGTTTATTGTATCTTTTGCTTTAGATTCCACATATAAGTGATATCATATGATATTTATCTTTGTCTAGCTTACTCCATTTAGTATGATAAGCTCTAGGTCCATCCATGTTGCTGCAAATGGCATTATTTCATTCCTTTTTATGTCTGAGTACTATTCCATTGTATAAATATACCACATCTTCTTTATCCATTTATCTGTCAATGGACAACAATTCACTCTTTTTAATAGGAACAGGGTATGGACGTCAGCTTCTGTGATTAATTTCTGTTCATGGAGAATGGGGTGATTTCCAGGATTCTTTGTAAATACAACCTAAGCTGCAGTGAACATCTTTATTCATATAACTTGGTGAATTTGTGTGGGTAAATCCATCATATAAATATCTCAAAATGGCATTGAGGGTAGTCAACATTTAAAATTTTGATGGATAATACAATTTTGCCACCTCAAAATTTTACATCACTCTGTATACAAAGGTTTTATTCTCTCACACTCCTGATACAGGAGACCAACAGACATTTTCATCTTTGTCAGGTTTCCTATGTAATATATATTAATATCTCATGTTTTATGGTTATTTTAATAAGTAATACATAAGTCTGAGCAAGTTTTATGCTTATTATAAATCATATTTGTATGAACTCCCTAGTCATAGGTATTAACTCTTTGTACATAAGGAAAATCGGCAATTTTCCCAGATGTATGTTATAGATACTAGATTATCAGTTGTCAGTTTATTTGAGGGATTTGTTTATGGTGTCATTGTTATTCCAAGTTTGTTTCTTTTTTTAGTAGTCATATTTATCAATGTTTTCCTTTATGTTTTTTTTTTTAACCTACTACTTATGTTCACCTAGCAATTTTACGGTGTCATATTTTACAGGTAAATATTTGATTCATTTTGAAATTACTGAAATGGCTAATCGTGTGTCCCAACATCATTTACTCAATAATATGTTCCCTCTCCACTTATTTGAAGTGCTATCATTATCACATACTAAATTCCTACATGTTTTCATTTCTGGTCAGTCTATTTTCTTTCATTGACAGCTGGTTTATATCTATACAAGTGCTAACCCATTTTAATTGTTGTAGCTTTGTAGTATAATATATTGCCTACTTGCACCTCATTATTTTCTTTTTAAAAAAAATTCTTAACTTGCATGTCTATTTTTCTTAATAAATATTAATATTATTTTCTCAAATTCCAAAAAGGAAACATCTGTTGGTTATTTATCTGCAATTGTATTGAATTTACAGTATAATTTACAAACTGTTATTCTTACTCTAGTGAATCACCTACCTAAGAATGAATCTAAATAAATAGAATTGAGGTCTCTCTTTTGCTTTATTCAAGTTTTACTTTATAAATTCACCATGTTTAATAGGTATTTAAACTCTTTGGCTATTATTGTAAGTAAGGCTTTCTTTTCATTATATTATCTTTCCAATTATTATTTTTATAAAGAATAGCTATGTTTTAATATTAGATCCATTTATCTCTTGTCCTGTGTAATTTGTTGTTCATATTTTTGTTGACTGATTGATTCCAGAGAAAATATATATCACATATGTTGTAACTTGCAATAATTTGGCCTTTCAAACATTTTTTTAACTAACTTAAGTTTTTAAAAAATGGTAAAATACACATAACATAAAATTTACTATCTTAACCATTTTTAAGTGTACAGTTCAGTAGTGTCAAGTACATTCACATTGTGGTACAGCCAATATCCAGAACTTTTTTCTTGCAAATCAAAACTTAATACCCATTAAAAACAAATTCTCATTACCCTGCCATCCAGCCCCTGGCAACCACCTGACCTTCAAACTTTTGAATGATACTTGGGTTTTGTTTTGTTTTGTTTTACTTTTTGGTGTATTGACCATACTTCCATAATGACATCAAATAATATCTGTTACAGAGAGAATATTTTTTTTTTCTTTTTGACACCTGTAATGAGAATGTCAGATTATTAATTGTAAATAGCAAGATTAATTTTGACAGAGAAGGAATTTATTGAGAAGATATTGACTAGCTCACAGAACTGCTGGATCTAATGGTGAACAGACAGAAAACAGGCAGAGACCAGAGAGGTCAGGCAGAATGGTGCCACAAAGCAAATTCAGTGAGGACATCATGATACTGCTGCCGAAACCTAGATACTGGAGACTGTATTGTTCCAAACTCTGACCCTGGCCCTAGCCACTGGTTGCTCATCACTGAATTCCATCATCAGCATCATGGCCACGGTCTCCCTATGATCTGGGAGCTGTTGCTTCCTTGTCATCATTGTCAGGGCAGGAATTCTCTGTATTCCCAGGTCCCTACTCTAAATCTGAGCCAGGTTTTGTTTAATTGGCCATGTTCAATTGCAAGGAGTGGGGGCATGTGTGTACAGAAATGAGACTCTTTTGCTTTGTTTACTTGTTTAATTTTGTTATCTTTTTGACACCTGTAATGAGAATATGTCAGATTATTAATTGTAAATAGCAAGATTAATTTTGACAGAGAAGGAATTTATTGAGAAGATATTGACTAGCTCACAGAACTGCTGGATCTAATGGTGAACAGACAGAAAACAGGCAGAGACCAGAGAGGTCAGGCAGAATGGTGCCACAAAGCAAATTCAGTGAGGACATCATGATACTGCTGCCGAAACCTAGATACTGGAGACTGTATTGTTCCAAACTCTGACCCTGGCCCTAGCCACTGGTTGCTCATCACTGAATTCCATCATCAGCATCATGGCCACGGTCTCCCTATGATCTGGGAGCTGTTGCTTCCTTGTCATCATTGTCAGGGCAGGAATTCTCTGTATTCCCAGGTCCCTACTCTAAATCTGAGCCAGGTTTTGTTTAATTGGCCATGTTCAATTGCAAGGAGTGGGGGCATGTGTGTACAGAAATGAGACTCTTTTGCTTTGTTTACTTGTTTAATTTTGTTTGGGATTTGGCTTCTACAGTGAAAGTCAATCTTTAGCGTCCACTACGATACATAAAGTGGGGAATCCCATGTAGGAAGATTTCAAGTGCTAAAAAGACATATAAACTATGTCCAATTCATAATGATTCTAGTATTTTACAATTGAGCTTGGATCAGCTCTAGGCAACCTCTCTAAATCTGGTCCAAATGTTCATCTATTGAAGATAATTACACTTGAATGTTAGGATATTTGGAATTTTCCTAGATTTATTGATTTGTTTTCTCATCCTTCTTGGACTAGAAGAGTAGCCAAGGTGAAAAAGATATAATAGAACAAGCACAAGCACACAGGCCTCTTAAAATGTAGGCTCAGTAACGTATGATAATACTTCCACCCCCATGCCATTGGTCAAAGCAAGTTGTATGGCTAAGTCCAAAGTCATGAGAAAAACAGACAAACAAACGTGTTCTGCCACAACAAGGTTGCTTTATGGGTATAGAGGAGGGAAGGGAGGTGCTGGGTCCAACTGCCCAATCTATGACAGGGAGACAGCTTAGCAGAATAAGAAGATCGCCATCTTCAGAGCCTATAAACCTAGATTTGAATGCCAGTTTTGTTCATTATCATCAGTTGTAAAATGGAGACGGCATCCATCTAATTTGGTTCTTATAAAGATTCATGAGATAATGAATATAATGGATTTGGCATATATAATAGCTCAATAAAAAGCAGTTCAGTGCCTATTAATATACAATTTGGGGAAATAATAATGTAGTGATACTCAGCCAGCTGCCTGTAATAATTTAGTGAATAATAAATCCTGTCCATTTAGCTAAGTACTCCAAATTATTTGTCTTAGTCAATTTAATAAATATTCTTTCACGATTCATGTTTTTGAAAGATATAATTGTGTTGCATCAGTATATCAATACTATACTCTTTCAGGAAGTTCATTTCCTTTTTTAAATCATAGTTAATAAGCCCTCTTTCTTTTTTTGTGTGAGTTGTCATAAAGCAACAGCGCTATAATTTTTAGATTGATGTCACTTACTCTGAAGATGTTTAGAAATATAAATTATCTGCATGAGATAAGGGGTTGCTTATTATTTTCCCTAATTCGCTCTTCAGGCTTGCTTTTGGCAAGGAACACAATTAAATTAAGGTGTGACAGGGCTTCCCTGGTGGCGCAGTGGTTGGGAGTCCGCCTGCCGATGCAGGGGACGCGGGTTCGTGCCCCGGTCCGGGAGGATCCCACATGCCGCGGAGCGGCTGGGCCCGTGAGCCATGGCCGCTGAGCCTGCGCGTCCGGAGCCTGTGCTCCGCGACGGGAGAGGCCACGGCAGTGAGAGGCCCGCATACCGCAAAAAAAAAAAAAAAAAATTAAGGTGTGACAAAGACTCTCTCCTTGACCAAACTTTAGTCAGGCTCCTCTGCACCCACTTTTTCACTAAGCTTGGCCTTCATCCTTCTTGGGACAGCATAACCCAGCTTTAGCATGAATCCTGCTAAGTCAGTAAAGAGAGAACCCCTCATCCTTGGTGTCTAATCATCCTCCATATCTGATCACCCTACTCTGCCTTCAGTGAGCATCCTATTAGGTCAGTTTAGGAAGAATTCTTTCTACCCTTGATGTCTCCTATTTGTCATTTTCCATCCACTGACCCCTACCCCCATCCCAATCTGCTCCTTAGCTATAAATCCCCACTTGTTCCTGTTGCATTCAGAGTTGAGCTCAGTTCTATAATGAGGTTACTTTTCCCCCATTACAGTAGTTCCTGAACAAGATCTGTTTTTACCCCTTTAACTACTATTTAGGCTATGGTTTTCTTTAAGAAGAGGGTATTTAATGTAGCAAGTAGTAACCTCAGGAAAAAAAAAAAAACTGGGATAACAAATCTGAAAGGGCTTCTATTTGATGCTTCAAAAAGAAGTCAAGAACTATGAACCAGGATCCATAATGCAGACAATTTTGTAAGATTCTGTAAACTTGAAACTACTCTAAATTTGTAGATGCTGCTAGTGGTTTATTCCTTGATTGTTTCTCAGTTGGGATTGATTATAAATTACAACTATTGAAACAACATGAGTTCTTATGTATTTCTTTGGGGGTCTCAAAGAGAGGAAACTGAATACATAGGTTGTTACTCTACAGCCAGTCTTTAAGGGAGGAGAGCAGAGAAACAAAAATAGGTAGAGGCAGGTATAAATAAGAATCCAGTATAAAGCTGAACCCTAGGACCTGTGCAAGGGAAAGTCTTCTCCAACAGGGAATGAAGGAGACCTGGCTTGGGGCTCAAAGGTAAGTTGGGTGCATAAGCACATATAATTCCTGAAGAGATGTTATTATTGCCATGTATATCAATATTCATACTTCTATAACAAGTTTTGGCCAATGACTCAATTCCACATATATTAATTTTTCTGATCCTCCTAACCTCATAGAGCAGTAATTATTTCTACCATTTATAGATTAAATTACTGAGCCTATTTAGATTCACTGGTTTGCTTTTTGCATCTGTGATATTTACAGTAGCAATGTATATTTGGTCATAGTTGCAATTCCTGGCACAGAACTCCTAAAGCCTTTGGAATTTCCTGTGGTGAGAGTGATAAAGGTGTGTTTTGTTATCTTAATGAGGTGCCTTTTGAAATTATCTAAGAATGGAGTCTGGTTGCCTGTGGAGCCAACTTTGTGATTAGAGGATTAGAACTCTCATTCCCACTCCCTGCCCTCTGAGAGCTGGAGCGGGGAGAGGAACGGAGGTTGAATCAACTGCCATTGGCCAAGGATTTAATCAATCAAGGTTGTGTAACAAAGAAACCATAAAAACCCAGAAGGATGGGTTCAGAGAGTTTCCAGGTTGGTGAACTAGAATGCTTCTGCATGCCACCATGGCAGGCCCCAGGTTCCATGAGAACAGATGCTCCTTTGTTTGGGACTTCACCCTATGGTATCTCTTCATCTGGCTGTTGATTCTATATCCTTTGATATCCTTTGAAATAAATTGGTAATATAATAAGTAAACTGGATTCCTGTGCTCTTCAAGCTGCTCTAGCAAATTAATTGAACCCAAGGAAGGGGTCATGGAATCCTCTGATCTATAACCAGTTGAAAAAAATCACAGGTAACAACCTGGACTTTCATCTGAAGGAGACGCCAGTCTTATGGGACTGAGCCCTTACCTTGTAGAATATGATGCTGTCCCCAGGTAGAAAGGGTCAGAATTTGCTTGAATTGTAGGATCCTCAGCTGGTATCAAAGATTTACTTGGTGGTGTGGAGTCAGAATCGTGAGCATCACGCTGGGCAAGTTGCTGAACAATGCTAAGTATCTCCTCTCTCATGATCCTTTGCACTCTCTTTCTGCAGAAAGAAATAAGAGAAGGTCACTAGGATCCAGGATGAGTTGACTAAGAAAAAGTCAGGACAAACTAACCTTTTCTGCCTTTTTAATAGAGTTGTTAAGCATAAAACAGAGAATACCGTTTCTTAATTTCAAGCTGAAATATATTCTAATTAGCCTAGAGGAGTTGATTTTATCCATTTTGTTTAAGCGTGCTGTACTCCTGAATAGGGGCCAGGAGGAAACAATTAAACTGGGCTCAGAGCCCTTTATCCAGAACGACTCAGAGGAGCACTACCAATAACTGGAGTTTCTAAATAAGAGGAACCATTGTAAAGCAATTATACTCCAATAAAGATGTAAAATAAATAAATAAATAAGAGGATTTTTTTTTTTTTTTACTATTACTGACCTAACTCAGCAATAAAAAGGAATGAATTATTGATACACATAGCATCTTATATTGATCTCAAAGCCAACCTAAAAAAGTTATGTACTGTATGGTTTCATTTATACAACTTTTTGAAATGACAACCTTATAGAAATTAATTGATTAGTGATTTTCAGGAGTTAAAAAGGAAGTGGGGATAGTAGGGAAATAAATGTGACTACAAAAAAGTAGCACAGGATGGAAATATCCTGTATCTTGACGTGAGGGTAATCACACAAATCTACACATGTGGTAAAAAACATGAGTAATCATAGGAACAAACATATACTTAAATAAATGCTTGTAAAATGGTGATATCTGAATACATCAATGGATGCCAATTTCCTTGCTGTGATATTTAACTATACTTAGTTACTATTGTGTGAGCTGGATAACAGGTACAGAGACCTTTCTGTATTATTTCTGACAGCTATATGAGAATCCACAATTATATCAAAATAAAATGTTAAAAAAAATCACTGCCCAGAAGAAAGAAATAGTTGATGTACTTTAAGGTTCTGCTCTTGGGCCTCCTTTCAGTGAACATTTATAGCTAAATTGATTGAATATTTAGGAACAAAACTCATCCAGTTTTGCATACAAAGCTAACTGAGTTAGCATTCAAGATTCACTATTATTACGCAGAACAGAAAAAAGTACCTGAACATGCTAAGATAGGTTCTACTTATTGAGGTCTTCCTAGGGCCAGGCAGTAGTTCTGTACAAGTAAGCACCATCTCTATTGCTATTTCCCGAAATCCTGTAAGGCAGTTACTAGTTTTATTCCCTTTACATAAATTAGGAAACTGGTTTCTTAAAAAGTAAGTATTTTCCCCAAAAATAAAAATACAAAGAGGCACAGTTAACCCTCATCTCAGGTTTAGTTCTACCTAATTCCACAGGTTCCTTCTATTTAACTATGTGGCATTTATTTTAAAATTAATTAATTCAGCAAAGACAGGATGAAAGAGAACTGGCCAAAAAAGAGGTTCACAAAACACACATGTGCACACACATACACATACATTTACTAATTGGAAATGCCTGCTGTTCAAAAATTTGGATACGAGCTAAATATACAAAAATGATATGAGGTGTCAGCAAGAAAAGTTGCAAATTTATGTCAGAATGAATATTTGTTTCTGCACATATTCTGCTTTAATAAAGATACTCCTATTCTATACTCATTAAATCTCATTTGAGGTTTAAATCTAGGCACCATATTTAAGATGATATTTATAAGTAATAGTATAAAAGAAAGAATATGCTGAGGATGATCTGCTTGAAGGCAGGGTCTCATTCCATTTTTGAAACCCCAACCGCTAGCACAGTACCTGACACATGCATGAGGTTTGATAAAAAAAATGTTGTTGGAGAAATGGGAATGCTTCATGTAGACCAGGATTTCAAAGTCTTTTTCTTTTTTCTGTAAAGGGGCAAATAGTAAATATTTTAGACATTCAAGCCATAGTGTCTCTGTTGCAACTACTTGACTTTGCCATGGTAACACGAAAGCAGCAAGAGCCAATGTGTAAACAAATGGGTATTTCTGTGGTTTTATAAAACTTTATTTACAAAAGTAGGCAGCCAGCCAGATTTGGCCCTGGGCAGTAGCTTGTCCATCCCTAGTGTAAACCAAACAGACTAATTGAAAATGTGATTTTTTTTTTCCCTTAAAATCTTTTACTGACACTTTTCTGACTAGAATTGTGACTGTTTTGCTTACAAATAAGAAGACAATTAAATTAGTAAAAGTTACAGAAGGGGAGATATTTTTATCTGTTTGACCAACACGAAAGAAATTTCTAATAATTAGATTACCTACTAATGGTATGAGCTGCCTCAGGACACAAAGACTTTCTCATCACTTGGTAAATTCAAGCAATGCTGAATGAGTGTCCATCTACAAATGTAATATTGTACACATGGCTAGATAATGTGCATATGAATCAACTAGGGTTGATCACCTTGCTGAAATGCATAGTCTGCTACTTGGGTCCTGATTTGGGCCTAAATACTGTATTTCTAACAAGGTCCCAGGTGATGCCAATGTTGCTGGTTCAAGAGTCATACTCTGAACACCAAGGATCAAGTAATATGAAACACATTCTTAGTTTCTGAGGTTTTTAAATACATTTCCAAATTTGAAAATCTCTTTGCAATTTTAGGTAAAAATCACTTGGAGTTAAGGCTTAAAAAAAAACACTTAAGATTTTTTTTTTTTTAATTTTAGGAAATAATTTATTTGAAAGTTTACCTCTAAATGTAATCTGATTTAAAATAACCTTTATTTCTCCAAGGATTGCCAAAATGCATCCTCATTTAATATTTTAACATAATAAAGTGAAGTGAGTTTAGATGGGATAAATATTTTATGCATTTAGTTAATATTTTATAAGAACCACAAGATAGTTCCACTTTTATCCAGCATGCCATACAAATAGTTTTATAATAACACAAATAACAGAGAATGCCAAATATGAACTGGGCTCTTTCCTCCATAATCTTCTTGTGTTTATCTTAGTCCTGCATTTTTCAAATGTAGCAATCGTGACCCAGAAAAGTTGACATGGTCCTTAAGTAGCAGAACCAAGATTTCTTTCAGAGTCTGACACTCCTGTAAACACTTTTCTCACTAAATCTTATGGCTAATATTAATAATAAAATTGCAGGAATAGCAGAGAAATCAAAGCTCTGTATGCGACCTAAAAATCTGAGGGTTTAAATATAATAAACTGGTACACCTATACATACATGCCAGGTACATCAAGTCCGAAACAAATGCAGAAAACTGCCCTTTCCAACTGCAATGGGAAACCTCTGATAAACTTTTCATGAAGTTTCTGATTAAGAGGCACCAGAGGAAAAGAGAGAAGGGAAGAGGAAAGAAAGAGGAAGGTCCCAGAGAGCAGAGAGCCTGAGCTCCAGGTTACTGGAAATGGTGAGCAGACCCAGGCCCACGGGCTTTCCAGCTGGTGCTGCCTGCTTGGTGAAGCCATGAGGGCAGCAGCCCCTGGCAGCAATCTCCTCCAGGCCTCCAGGCCACCATAAAACAGCAGCTCCTTTTTCCACAAGAAGAAAAGGCCAGTGTCTGTGGCACAAGCACTTTACCACATGCTCCTTTTGGTAGAGAAAGCAAGGCAGAGGGAAAAAAAAAAAGCCAGAGTCATAGATTTTTCCTTACCTTCTTCTAAAGCTAACACTTCCCCCAGTCTGAATAAGCCTAGAAAAATTACATGTTTGAAATGATCTATTTCTTTATTTAAAAAAAAAAATTTAATTGTTTGGCCCGCAAACTTATCTCAGTAGATAATAATAATAGCTGAATAGCATTGGAAATGTTTTTCATGAGAAATCATCTAGCAGATGCTAAAAAGAACCAAGATGAATAGAGGGAGTGACTGACTAGAGCAAACACATATATAAAAAAATACTACTCTTGTGATTATTTACTTGACTGTGTGCCTGTGAGTTTTTCTTACAAGTTCAGCTGGGTGGGTATCAGTTTATTTGAGGATTACGTGCTTATTCCTAGCATTTGATGTGTTCCTTATTGGGGCCTGTAGCCAAAGTCAAACATATTCCATAAGATAAGGAGTAGACAGTCTTTTGGAAGTCAAAACAGGACTTCAGGGGACCATACCTACTATTCTCAGCTACAGTCTATCTACCTGTGGAAAAAGACAGAACAAAAGGCTCTTTGATCAAGAATGATTCAGGGACAGAAATTTCTGGAGGTGTGATGAGTAGATGAAAATGTAATCCTCTCAAAACCCTATATACTGTTGTTCAAGATAAAATTAACATTTAAGTCTTACGGAAAACAATTTAGTTTTTCTTCAATGATTCAACAGGGTTACAAAACCATCTTTGTACCCTTATGAAGCTGGATTATCATTGAACATACTACAGAAAAATCTGGTTTGGGTGTTGAACATCCGGATACATGGATGTTTACCTCTTCATTTGGGGGCCATTTCAAGGACAACATTGTGTGTGTATGTGCGTGTATATATGTATGTGTGTGTGTGCATATATATTCACACACAAGCAAATATATGGTCATTCATATTTTAAAATCCAAATATTATCAAGTTAAAACAGGGAAGTTTTTCACAGACATTATGAAATTTTTAACACATTTACAAACTTCCCTGTGTACACTTCACTACAGATTTATCTAAATGTGACTTGAAGCATTTCTAATGGATCAAGTAAAATAGCTGGGCAAATAGCAGATTTTACTGCTAGCAGCCTCTTGAGGAAGTGTCTCTGTGATCCGAACAAGGGTTCAGCATTGCAAGCAGTACTCAGAAAACCACTTCTCAGGGTAGCCTCCTGCTGGTGGAGTAGCTACTTCACAACATATAATCCCTTTTCTCTCCCTTGGCTAATGAAGCAGGTGAGTAGCACAAAGTGGTAGCTCTCTAAAACTCACCCTGAGGACCTAGGAGACAGCACCAGAGGCTCTTGCCTGTGACTGGACTGATCTTAAGCATTAGTCATGTCATCAAGTGAATCTGCTTGGGTGTACTTGGTTTCAAGGAGCATCAAGAAACTCCTCCTTGATATTACATGATTAGGTTGAACCAAATAAGATAACTGATATTTGATCATTGTTGCCCTAAAAATGACCATTAAATGTAGCTTAACCTAATATATCTGTATGTTTTAAACCTTGTAAATCTTGCCTGAAATTCAATCCATTCAAGATTAATTGAATAACACTTGCTCCTTTTGATAATACAAATACAAGCTTGCCCATATCTTTTCTCATTCAGGGTGAATACATTTAATCAAAATCTTTTTCCTTCCTGCAACTGGGTTCCATTTTACAGAGGGAGTAGAGTTCTCCTATGCTTTGTATTTCTAAAGAATGAACACTTGAAGAGTAGAAACTTCTACATGAGATAATATTAGGGAAGTTTAAGTAGACAAAACAGCAGATTTAGTATAGAAATCTCCAAGTTAGAGGACAGAGTGTGTGAGGAAGTGTTATAACGTCATCACAGGGGAAGTAGGATGCCATTAAACACACCAGAACTTCTTCCCACACTTCCCTCGAGGCTGTAGAGTACTGCAGATGAACACAGTCTCTGGCACCAGACTGCCTGGGCAGAAGAATTAGCTTGAGTGAGCACCCCAGTTTCTGTGTCTCAATTGCCTTCTCTGTTATATGGGGTCATTTTGAGGGTGAGTTATTGTATGTAAATTATGTATAAGTTATCATCATTTTCCTCATCTCCAAGCAACAATTCAAAGGAAGTGCCTGCTACCCAAGCTGCCACAATCTCACAGTGTAATATGCAGGTCCTTTCATGAGTAGGAATAAATGCCAGGAAACTGAAGATGAGCCATCTTTGGAGAAACTGCCTTTATTCCACCAGAGAAGTATGTTGCTGTCATCTCAGGGCCACTAGGCTGACTTGAGGAGCAAGATGATTTGAAAATCGCTAGCTAAGATTCTTTGTCAGGTGGACAGAGAGATTTCTTGGAAACCCATGCCCAGTTATGACTTCCAAGAATGACAAGAGATGAGAATTTTTTTTCTAGTACTTTTTGAATAGAAATTTCTTTTGTATCTATTGAGCAAGTCATAGTGTTTTCTAGTACTGTATTACCCTCAAGGGATATCTGTTGTGGTTCCAAACCTACTTTGTAATATAGAATTTAAAAAATTTACCATTTAGCTATTACCCATGCAAACAAATAGAAGACCAAATCACTCTTCACTAGTACCTCAATTACTCAATGAACATAAACATATTTATCAAGCAAATCAAAACAAACACACAGACAAACACAATATTTCCGTTTTCTGAGTTTTTGTTTTGTCTACATTCTGTTCTGACAGTCTATCAGTCCCTTCTTTGGGCATTCTGGCTAAAGCTGTCTGCTTTGGAGAGCTGAGTCAGCTTTCCAAATACTAAAGCTTAGTATACCACCTAGTAAAGAGTTTGGTCCTAGAGTCACATTATGTGTTTAGAAATTGTTATACGTTACCACCTATCCTTGGACCATTAAAGGGACCCATATTATTCCACAGCTCTTATTAGAGCAGCAGTATTAGTCACTCCTTTTTCAGGTTTCAGTTCACTCAACATTGTAAGTTCACTGAAACATCTAAGAAAATCTAGTACTCTAATTCAAAACTGTCAATGTTTATGTGTTATGAGTGAAATATAAACCCCAGTGTTATTTCAGTGGATTCTATTTAAAGAGAACAGACTTTTGGGAGAAGCAGATCTTTTAGAACTGACTGCTATGAATCCTCTGTACAAGAACAGATTAGATTGCAGGGAGAGTTTCATCTCATGTGGGGCAAAACAAACCAAGTTCTAGGCCAGAGGAAAACAAAACTAGACCTTAATCTTTGCTTGATGAATATATTTTTTTTCTAATGAACACTTGGAACAAATCCATCTCTGAGATGGATAGAGACTTCCCAAATAAACCAACTAAGTCAATCATTAAGAGAAAAAATGATGGCATTATTATTTAATAGTCAAAATAACTCTTTAACAGTCTAATACTTCTATGTGTTAAAGCACTGTTGTTTGTGTTTTTATGAGCTTGGTTTCTAAGCTTTTTGAAAGTACACATTCTAGGGTTTGTAAACAGTCACATTTTCAGAAAGTGTAATCTTTTTTACTTTTTTGCTGTATATCCAAACACATAAGGTTATTATTTATTTCTGTGCTAAGGACACCTTAATGTGTAACCAAGGGACTCTTAAAAAGTGTAACAAATGAAAAAAATCCCTGGATTTGTTTTAATAAATTGATTTTAACCCAACTTATTTTTCCTTGAGTCTTTGGCATGACAACATTCCTTTAGAATTACTTAGCCCAGCTGTGTGATGGGTGAAGCAAAGGGCAGAGTTACCTAATAGGAAAAATCCATTGTACATACACTAAGGTGTTAGCTCTCTCAAAATTCCTATTTCAGGAAAATAAAGCAAACAAAAAGAACTTGTCCAAAAGAAGAAAACTTGTCTTATACTTATGTCACAAAGCTGCTTTCAAGAGGCCTAAATAGGAGGTATTGGGGTGTGCTAGAAAGAGTTCTAGATGAAGCTTAGGAGCCTTGGGTTCTAATCTTGATGGTTCAACTTTGGCCAAGTCATTTGACCTTAATGGACCCCAGATTCCCATCTATAAAATGAGGAGTGTAATATTTGTCTTTCCCACTTCACAGAGTTATGGTGAAGATAACATGAAAAACAAACAAACAAACAAACAAACAAAAAAAAAAAAACAATTGTGAAGTTTCCCCAGAGAGATATATAAAATAGTACAGACATTAATACTGATTCTCGGGCTTCCCTGGTGGCGCAGTGGTTAAGAGTCCGCCTGCCGATGCAGGGGACACGGGTTCGTGCCCTGGTCCGGGAAGATCCCACATGCCATGGAGCGGCTGGGCCTGTGAGCCATGGCCGCTGAGCCTGCGTATCTGGAGCCTGTGCTCCGCAACTGGAGAGGCCACAACAGTGAGAGGCCTGTGTACCACAAAAAAAAAAAAAAAAATTACTGATTCTCCTTGACCCTTACATAGAACAAAAATTCTTCAGACTCCATCTTATTATCCTTAAAAGGGAGAGGTCCTTTCTTTGAAGGTTAGAAACTCTCCAAGTTAATGATTCATTCTTAGGTATTATACATAAGATGTAACCCAAGGTCTGAGATAATGGAAAAACCAAAACACCAGTTACATTTGATCAAACTTTCAGAGGAAATTTCTCCTGCCCTTCCTCTCTGATTTTCAAGCCTACTCATCCTGCTTACTCTTTGGACAAATATACGCACTTGAATGTTTTATGGCACATAGCTTTAGCCCTACACTCACGCACACATCAGCCTCCACCCCCATTTCTTCTCTCAGAAATCCGAGATTTACCATTCTCTCCACTACTTTATTTTTTTTCCTCTTTCACAATTTCTCTAAGTTCTACTATCCATCCTAATTCTTGTTAGGATGCTATAGGAAATTATTTGATGCCATATGGCTAATCTATTTAAATAATTGCTTCTGGGTTTTTTTTGTTCACATCCCAAGAAAGAAAAGACCCATGAAATCTACCTCCATGAAAATCTGCCTCCATGAATTGGTATATGAGTTATGTAGATGATCACAATTTTAAAATTGGGGGAAAATACACTTTATCAGTGGGAATGTGTCTAATTGTCTAAATATTATAATTTAATTAGACATATTACAGTTGAACAGGATTTGGTTAATTTACCTGAGACATCCTGACCTGATGTTTGCACAAACTGTCAGAAAGAATTAAATCAAGCAACTTCCTTCTGTCTCAGAGGGTGATCTGTGACCTGGTTAGCATTCAAAGGTCAACATGAAGGAACTTACAGAGAATGGTATGATCTTAAACGGGTGGAGTGGTATCCTGTGCTCGTCTGTGGTTGGTCTCCACGCCACATGGCAAAATTTCAACATATCTTAAAATATGCAAAAACATTTCTTTTTTCTAAATTTAGAAATTCTATAGTGGTATCAACATTAAATATGATATCATTGTCCTTCTAAAAGTATATCGCAAATTTTTTCAATCACTTCTGAAGTAAGCACTTCAGAAAAAGTCCTGAAAAATTATTTATATTTTGCCATACACACAAACACACACACACACCCATACACAGTCACACACCTTTCAGGTGGTTTTAATAAGAACATTTCATAAAATATATTTGAATAAAACTAGGATATTTGGATACTGACTACACAAATGAAATTCATACTGACATGGGAAAATTTTTTCTAAGTAAGTACTTTCTCAACCCATTCCGTTTAATACTTATGATGCATAGAAGCTTTTACTTTCTATTAAAATGTTTTTATGTGTAATACATTTTCCTTATAATACTGTAAAATCCTTATTGTCCTGACTACTGTACCACTTATGAAATGTCATGCTGGGCCAGCTGCAAAAACTCTCTGTGCTTCCACTTTGGCTGCTGTCTATTTTTTTCTTTGCTGTTATCTGGAGCATGGGTATAATAAGAGTATCTACCTCATAGGGTAGCTGTAAGGATGTCTTGAGACTGCATATTAACCACTTAGAAAATTTCCAAGCACAAAATCAGTTCTCAGTAAAAGTTAGCTGATATTATTGACAATTTTATTTCCCATTGGACCTAGCAAACTATCCATAAATGGTTCCTAAATAACTTAATGAGTTATCAAATCTGTGCTATGACTTGTGTAAATAAACTACTTCTAAGAAAGTTTCTCGAAAAATGTATTGCCTCAGATTAGCAGATGGAAACTATTATATACAGAATGGATAAACAACAAGGTCCTACTGTATAGTACAGGGAACCATATTCAATATCCTCTGATAAGCCATAATGGAAAAGAATATGAAACAGAATATGTATATATATGCATAACTGAGTCACTTTGCTGTACAACAGAAATTAACACAGCATTGTAAATCAACTATACTTCAATAAAATAAATTTTTAAATGCGTTGCCTCACAAATATGAAGACACATAAATAGATGACAGATAGATAGATAGATAGACATGTTTATGTGTGTTTATATGTGTGTGTGTGTGTCTCAGTGGCCACAAAAAAGCTCTGGATTCGGCCACCAATAAAAATATAATAAAAAAAAAGGCAGAAAGAGACATCTAATCTTATGATACAGCCAATCTCTTATAACACTATTTGTATAGCATTTCTTATATTATTCGAATTGTCCTTTTATGTTTTCAAGCATTCTACTGTTCCCCTTTGGGGAGGAATAGGTGAGTATACCAGATATTGTCTGTCATTGGGCATTAAGTCCCACTCTAGCAACCCTGTACTCTTCTCAGTATCACAAGGGTTAGAAGCTTGCAAACTGTATTCCCAGCTGGAAGTCAGCTGGATTTGGCCTGTAGAAATACCAGTAATAGATTAGAAGCAGGAAGAAGGGAGACATGATTATGTTTCTAACATTAGCAGGTGCAAAAGTTGGGACTGTGAGTACCAGGACCATCAGCAGTTTCTGCCGTGGCAGCAGGGTGGCTCCTCTTTGGCACGAATGGCAGTGCCACCAGCATCTTTTGTTAGCTCAGTGCCCATGGCAGGTGGATGGCCTCTATCCTCCCTAAACTGAGTAAAACACCTTCTGCCCTTTGCTCCTCCAGACTTTCTAACACCTTTCTAACCAATTCCCTACACAATATGTCTTTCTCTCTGAAATCTTCAGAATGATATCAATTAATCTAATGAAGCAGCGATTTCCTAATTATACAGCCATTTTTAGGAAAAGAGTAGAACTTTGCTTATAGCTGTATTCCTTCGGTGGGAGGGGGGAGTATTATAAAATCTTCTATAAAGCCTTTGGGGTATGAATGGAATTTTAAGCCTTAGTGGAAAACTAATCAATTTAAGTTTTAAAAGGAAAACCTCTCATTTTCCTGTAAAATATATTTTATTTGGTATTAACGTAAACAAATTAAATGATAACTGTTACTTTAATCAACTGAATATGGTACAATGTGCTCCACATTTAAGTGTTTCCTTTAACAAAAGTTTCTTTACTTAGTTTAAATGTCATCATTTTTCCTCTCCCTGGCCTTCTCCAAAAGTATGTAACCACTTCTCCCCGCCTCCATAGCCCCATTCCACTTATTTTTTTCTCTATTTTTTTGCCCATCATTGGTCTTTTTCTCTTCTCTAATTTGCACACTCTTTTTTTTTTTTTGCGGTACGCGGGCCTCTCACTGCTGTGGCCTCTCCCCGCGCGGAGCACAGGCTCCAGACGCGCCTGCTCAGCGGCCATGGCTCACGGGCCCAGCCGCTCCGTGGCATGTGGGATCCTCCCCGACCGGGGCACGAACCCGAGTCCCCTGCGTCGGCAGGCAGACTCTCAACCACTGCGCCACTAGGGAAGCCCCCTGCACACTCTTTTAATCAACATATTCCATTCACTCCTAACCTGAAAGTGTGCTTCATGAACTCAATTCCAATCAAAATTCCAATGCTTCTCTCTTCTCCAGTGACTGCTGTAATGCAGGAAAGAGAAAGCTATGCTCCTCACCTTGCAGTTCCATATTTTATTTCCTGTTATTTCTCAATCCTTCTACAATGTTTCCAAAACAACAGGCTGCAGATTTCCTGCCTGAACCTACTACTGGATCAGAATCACTGAGGGTGGAGCCTCAAAATCTGCATTAACAAACCCTCTGGGTGATTCTTATGAATGGCTACATTTTGACAAACTTTAACTGTAGATTCTGCTCCAACTGTCTGAATAACTTTGCATCTTACCAATCACTACTCATCCAATCCTGTGACAGATTCTCACATTTCATCCCTTGTCTCATCCAAAGCATTTCATTCCAGCTCCCGACTCCCCGACTAGATTTGTGACAATGCCCTTTTACCTCCCTCTCAAATGCCTTTGGTCACAAACTGCTTAGAATTCTGTCCTTTATTTTCCCATTTATAAATCCACACATTTTCTTAATAAAATCTTATTATTTCAAATACCATCCCATATAGATGATTCTATAGTGTGTGTGTGTGTGTGTGTGTGTGTGTGAGTGTGTGTAGTTGTGTATGTAGTTCTAACTTCAGATTTCACTTTTCCAGCTTCCTGATAGATCTTTTGGATGGCTCCCAAGGTAGTCATTCAGTTGATAGTAGAAGAATATAGAACCAAGTATCAAGCATGATGCTAACCTCTGGAATCTCAATCCAAGAGGTCCTCAAGCAAACTTATCTTTTTCCCGTTCCTCCACCAGAAAGTCAAGCTTCTTTTACTACACTTACCTTTTTCAATTCAAATTTTCCTACTCTTGACTTAACCTTTCTGAATTCATAGAACTACTATCTTCCTAGCTGCTTAGTTTTCAATTGAAAACTCAGAATCATTCAGTGGTGTGCTGGTACATGTTTAACAGCCAGTTTCCCATAAATATAGGGATTATATTTGTATGATTATTCACACCATGGCTAATTCAAGTAACTCTTTGATATCACTAAACAGGAAGTTGGTGACAGATGTGCAAAATCTGCTCTTGGGAGCCAATAAATACTGTCCATAGGATATCACTAAAATCACCTCCTTTTCTTCCATGTTTATATCCCATATTCTCTCATTCACCAAACTCCTAAAATTCTCCCTTTGGATTATGGCTGGAACTACTACCTCCTTTCTATTCTCACCATCATGGCTTTCCTATAGGCCTCACGGAATCTTTACCAGATTACACAGAAGTACTTAACCACTCTACCCACTGCTGCCACACTTGGCTCCTATCTGCCCTTTACATGTTTATGTTCTTCAAGAACAGATGTGGTCACATCATTCCATGTTTCAAAATATTTAATCACTTCCATTAGCAAAAGAACCAAATATGCCTGGGGCAGCTCTGAAAATGAAAATATTGGATATATTAATGACATCAAACAACAACTGGACCCAGAAACGAAAAGATGTTTTAGATTTTTTTTAATTTGAACTTTTAATGTCTTGCAATGCTTTCTTTTCACATTTAGAAATATTTTACATTGGCAAGAAATGTTGGTTCTTTGTATCTTTCCAGAGTCTCATATCTATCTCTCACATGTTATTCCTACTGTTACTAACAGAGACTGGTCCAAAACCATCACAATTCCTTCTAACTTGCCTTTATCATCCTCTTCCCTCTAATTTAGCCTCCATGCTATGTCCAGAGATGCTATAGATAATAACCTCCAGTCCTTCTCTGCATTGAGAACTAGTACTTTTGTCATTGCAAGCCACACTACACAGTAGGTCTTTTTTTTTTACCCATTTCATAGATAAAAAGAATGAGGCTTAGGGAAGTAATTTGTGCCAGGTCACAAAAGTAGTAAGTGGAAAACCATCTCCATTTCCTCCTCATCAAAATCATCTTCAGTAATAACCCCCACTATGTAAGGTATCTAAAAGTCTCCAAACTACTTTTTAACTTGAGTGCTCACTATTCCTCTTCACATACTTCACATACTCATGTAAATAGCTCACTAGTCTGTATGCAGCTGCCAAGATGCCTTTATTTATGTAAGAAGTCATCAGCTCTGATGCCCTTTCCATGTTTACCTAGAGGAACTCTTTCATTTTTAAATGAACACAGAACTAACTGCCTCTTTATGAAGTGTCTTGATTCCTTAAGAAAGAACTTCTCACTCTTTTTTCTAAATTTCCATCAACCTCTCCCATGATGCCTCACATAATTTTACTTTGTATTTTAAATATGTATATAATGTATCTCAACATCAAAGTTGTTGATTCCCAGAGTAGATTCTCCTGTAGATATTACTTTTCTATACTGCATTAAAAATGATCACAAATGTAGTAGCTTAAAACAATTCCTATTTAACATCTTATACTTTCCATGATTCAGGATGGCGTATTTGGGTCCACTGCTCAGGGTCTTACAGGCTGCAATCAAGGTATCAGCTGGAGTTGGGTCTTATCCAAGGCTCTGGGTATTCTTTAATGCTCACCTGGTCATTGACAGAATTTATTTCTTGTGATTACAGGACTGAAAGCCCTTAGCTCCTAGAGTTTCCTGCCATTCCTTAACATGTAGCCCTATTCTCAATAACTGTTTGCCTCTTCAAGGATAGCTGAAGAGAAGAAGTCTCTGACTTCTTTTGTTTCTAATAGCCATGTCCTTTTCTAACAAACTCAACTGATTATGACTGGCACACTCATAATACAGTAATCACCCTTTTGACCAACATACAGTCAACTGATTAGGAATCTTCATTATATCTGCAAAATCTCTTCACCTTTGCCATTCAATGTAACATAATCATAGGAATTATAACTCATAATATTCTAATGATTAGAAACAAGTTACAGGTCCTGCCCACATTCAATAAGAGGAGATTACACAAAGATGTGGGCCATTGAGGGTCATTTTAGGATTATATCTACTGCAAAAGTAGATCTACCACAAATCTACCAACCTGATCTCTTACTAATAAGATAATTTTTGAATTTTTGTGCAATAATTATGAAATTTATAAGGCGACAGTATATTTCTCCTTTGCAAAAAGTTAAAACACTTATATGTGGCAAATAAAAGCATTTAATAGTTGAACATATAAAAAGAAAAAAGTAAACAAAAATCTTTTTGAGCTTAGACAATTCTATCATTCAAGTACTATTTTTCAAAAATAAATGAATGAAAGGAGAATTATAGCAAAACTAAAATGATTTTAAAGCAAAGCTATTGCCTAAGAAAGGCTCTGTGCTGAATATGATATGAGATCACTCTTTTTCATTTTCCATCTTACATTGTACAGATGGGAGCAGTAAAACTAACCCTACCCTGCCCTCTTCCTGTGTAAGAGAAGTTAACATCTCCAAAGACTATTATTTCTAGTCATTAAGTGCTTTTATTTTATCTTTCTATGTGGTTATCATTCAAAAAAGACTTCTAATTTTATTCCATAAGGAAAAGCACTTGACTTCTGAAAAGGTGACATTTTTGCAAATGGTAAAGTTAGTCACAAGCATAGTGAGCCAAAGGAAAAATCAAGAAAAAACATAGGTGCATCTACAGGTAAAAAGATGAAATTCAAAACATTGCAAAATATTTGACATGTATGCTGCTTCTGCTCACATTCTTTAAGAGACCCAAACCAGTCCACTTAATAATTTTGGTTGTAATTCCAACTGATTATTTATAAGTTTGTGTAAGTTATGGCTGTAGAATATAGATCCTTTCAATCTTCTAATGCTATGAATTCTGTCCTGGCATCTCATTCTTAATCAGACTTAAAGCTTTAGGTTGCTGAAAGTGACAAGAACTGGCTTTACCACTGTCAGATGGCATCTAAGTTAGATGAAGCACAGCAGATTTATAAAAGTTAAAACAGGGCTTCCTTGGTGGCGCAGTGGTTGAGAGTCCGCCTGCCGATGCAGGGGACGCGGGTTCGTGCCCTGGTCCGGGAGGATGCCGCATGCTGCGGCGCGGCTGGGCCCGTGAGCCATGGACGCTGAGCCTGTGCATCCGGAGCCTGTTGCTCCGCAACGGGAGAGGCCACAACGGTGAGAGGCCCTCGTACAGAAAAAAAAAAAAAAAACATTAAAACAGAATCCTATATTTTTGAGTGACAGAATCTATATCTAAAGAAGCACTATAGACCAATATAGACAAAATTGTAAGAAAGAATAATGTATAAAAAAGGTTTTCACTATACCTCTCTGTTATGAGAAATTTAAAGGCACTGCTATCAGGTAAAAAGCTGAAAGTCCAAAAACAGTACTATATACAACTTATAGAAGACATAAGAAGATCTGGGCTGTAAATCTAACTGGATTTATTTATGAGACTTTCAGATCAATCTGATCAGTGGAGTGAGTTGAATTGTGGGCAGATTGCTTGAATATCCATCTTCAGAAACCTGAGGTATCAAGACGCTTAAGACATGAGTGACTTCTGACAATAACCTGTGCTGGCAATTATTGGACCTCAAGCAGTCAAAGAAAATGTCAATTAACAATGTGCCATGTACTTGCAAATGTTTATGAAATGTTTTCTCATCATCACTGAAATAAGAAGCTAAATTACATGAAGTTCTACCATTTTATTTAATCCAAAATAACTCCAGTCAGTTCCTTTTATGAAGATAACATTGCAGACAAAACTATAAATAGCATGTAGGCAATGAGGATGCTCTATAACTTTATCTGTAGACCTTTCAATTCCTAAGCAGTGTTAGTAATTTATTTGGCTTATACCCCCAATACATCCATCTCTCTTTCTTTTAATTCTTTCCTACATAAAAGAAGTGGATGAACATATAGATTTCTAGCACGGATTTAAATAGAACACAATAGTTAGTTAAACAAATTAACCTATTTCACATTAACAGAAATTGAAATTCCAGATATACTCACATTTTTAGAATAATATTAAGTATAACAATTCTCACAAAACTATCCCATATATTGGAGTATTGTTATAATTTTGAAGTCATTTGTGTAGTGATATGAGGTAAAGGGAAACTGTTGAATGGGCCAAGAAAGATGTTTTAACAGGTCACATAACGTGAGTCATTTCTGGAATAAACATACTTTCTCCAGTTTTTTGAATGCCAGATTTTCTTCTCTTCACTCACATAGAATTAGATCTCCTTGAAGCTGTAGAACTAGAATCCACTTAATGACTGAAATTCTCACAGAATGATATTGAAAAAGCTATTGATCCCAAACTTTTTACTATATTTTACTCAAATGCATCAAAGCATTTTTCTCTAATGTTCTTGATTTTATTGATAAAATATTCTGAATGTGTATGAAGTATATATGAATACATATGAAAATGATGTTAGTCTTTCCAAATTGAAAATCTTTGCTCCTTGTTTCATAGACTTTAGGAATTGAAGAAGACCATATGCATGTTTTCTCAGATCATGTGAGATTTCATACATGTAAAATTGAAAATCAAAATGACACCAGTTAAGTGCCAGTATTTAATGGAGCAGATGCTTATAATACTATAGTCCAAATGTTTAAAACACTTTAGTATTTATTTTTTAAATGTGCGCACTACAATGGTGTACTTCAAACTTTGAAGTGAAGACAAAGGAGCCAATTACATTTATACATTAAGTGAAGGCTCTATGGACAAGGGATTTTGCATTGAGCTTTAAAGTATTACATGGGAGTGGGCCACATGTGAATGGTTCAAAAAAGAATACTCAGTTTCAACATAGAGATGAACATATGCAAAAGTATGAAGACAGGCATGTGAAGTCCCAGATATATTGTTAATAACCCCATGGCTCTGTAGTCTGGTTGTGTTTGTAGAAAATGGGAAAATAAAAGATGAGGAACAGTGGGAAATTAGGATTCAGCACTTTTTGAGGTGGGATTGTGAAAGGCTTATATTTCATGCTATGAAAGCATAACTTAATTTTGTCGACTGTTCTGTGTTTTAGAAAGATGATCCCAGTGACAAAGTGAAGAAGACATTGAAAGTGGAGAATGTAGATGCAGAAAACACTATTCAGAAAAAGACTGAGAGTGTTTAAGTGAGATGAGAAGCTGATTTATGGCAGAGAAAGCAAGAAATAACTGAATGTGAAAATTAATTCTCAGCTATTGAATCAAGGAAAAAAACCAAAAGGAACAATCCAAATTGCCCAAAGGGAACATTTGGGCAACTCACTATACCATTAAGGAAGAGAAGACATTATTGACTAGGAAGAGGGTTTGTAACTTTTCCAGAGAAAGTTGGATTGTGGGAATCTTAGAGGGTCAAAATAATAAAGAAATGAAAAAGAAATAAGATTGGCTTGACTAATATAACAAGTACCATTGTACTGTGAGAGCTGAGATAAAGTAAAAATTTTTAAGAGGCTACTAAGGATGTGAAGACATGTTCTAATTGACAATAATTGTAAAGCACATCCTAAGATCTAGGTGACTAATTTTATTAAAAGAACTAAATTTTTTGAGACATCTGTGCCAATTTAGTGCAGAAGGTAGAGACAAATTTTTCATTTTGTTGTCATGAAACATTATCTCCTTGCTTCCCATGAAACAAATTTTGGACTAGTGCAGATTAAGGAAATATACACAATAAGAGAAAAGAAAGATGTAAGTTATAAAATACATAGGGAAGATAGGAAAAATTTAACCATATAAATTCTTCCAAACTTTTCCAAGATTTTTATGTGTTTAGTATTTGGAAGAGGATAGTTTTCCTAAGAATTAAGTTTATTTAGAGTTAGGTGTATTAAACATGAAAAAGTATGTCTTCTCTACAGATTTTCTTACAATGGATTCCTTCATACATCAAACTTAAGATCAATAAAATGTAAGTAAAAATAGATCAAATATCAAATATTTTATAGGTAATTTTTTGGATATAACTCATATATATATACTATACTTAGATACAGTTAAATCTTTTCCTCACATAAAATTTTAGACCTTTCAAGTCTTATTTGCCTTAATGATAAGAATTATAATGTAATAACTTAGGAAATTGACAAATTATTTCCTCATTAAACATTTCTTAGACCTATTATCCTATTTAATTATATTTACAGAAATTATTTAGTCTTCTAGGGAAATATAAAACTATGCAGAAGATGAAGAGCTGACCATCCTTCTCGTTGACTTCCTAGTTTTCTATACTCATGTGAGCATCTGTCATTTCCTGTAAATTCTCAGATGCTTTTGCCAAATATATTGACTACTCCATTGCCATTTGTATCCACAATCAATGTATAACCTCTAATAATTAAATCTCAGTAGACTTTAATGTAGCATTTAACACAAAAGAAAAAACCTGACAAACTGAAGAAAAAAAAACAAAAAAACTTGGCAGATAGTTCTTGGAACACTCTTAAGTACATAAATTGAAATTGATGGAGTTCCTATAAAATGAACAGCTGCCCTGGTTGGCCATGAAGTTTGACAATGGGAAGCTAAGACCAAAACGTTCAGCTCAACTTGGATGACCTACATTATCTACTCCAGTAGACAATATTAGATTGTTAACAAATGTAATTTTCTTTTTTTTAATTAAAAAAATATTTTCTGTATACAATTAAATTAATAATACAAACAGTATATTTTCCAAAATCTTTTGAGGGAAAAAAGTGAAAATAATAACTAAAAAAATGTTCTGAAGAATGATTAGCAATCAGCAAAAGAATAAATATTATGATATCCTATACATGAAACAAAAATAAATAAAAGTAGCAAATATTTATTAAGCTCTTACTATATTTTGTGTAGTATGTTATACACTTAAGTCACAGAAATTAAATGAGAATCTGCAAAACCGGTATTTTCACAAGCAGCTTCATCATTTCACATCTTGCCATTATCTACTATGAATATATGCACTTTTTTAGATATTTGCAATCTTCATGAATCTGTCTTCAAAATCCAAACTCATTCAAAAATTATATTTTTACCTGAAAAAATATTCAAAAATATTACTTACATTTGAAATCACTTCTGCTAGATGAATAAATGGCATAGCATTTTTTTCATATTCAAACTGTGTAATTTTATAGATTATAAATGAAATAAACATATTATTATCACTCACAGCTATTCTGTTTAGGTTATTATATATTATTTTAAGGGGAAATGTATTTTTGCATACTTGTGATTGGTTTGGTCATATGCATGCAATTTTTAAAAATAATATAAAGGCTAACTCAAAGCTAAATTTTTAAGAGAATAAGAAAAGTTCAAGATTATATTCCTGTTCAATTCTATTTCAACACAACATTTAATCTGGAACTTTGGATGTACACCAAAAGTGAACTTCCTCTAATGAGGCAACCTTGGTGAAGTTCTAAAAATATTTCTTTAAATTGTGTATTACATGTTCTATTTTTTTCAACAGTTATTGAAATTTTTTTATTGTTGAAAGTTTGTTTTGATGTGAATGAAGATATGGTTTGCACATGAGAACATGAGATGTCTTCTGCCTATGAAAAGTATTTTAAAATAAATTTGCTAATCCAAAGTTAAAGAAGTGCATAATAATATTAATAAAATATGGACTACTAGGAATAGCACTATGCTTTAGGTGTTTGAATTCAGACTGTGCTTAGTTACATTTTTTTCCAGGTATTTTATTTTATTTCTTTTTGAATTTTATTTTTTTATACAGCAGGTTCTTATTAGTTTTCCATTTTATACATATCGGTGTGTATATGTCAATCCCAATCTCCTAATTCATACCACCCTGACCACACTGCCCCTCCAGCCCTTGTTTTGTTCCCTTGGTGTCCATATGTTTGTTCTCTATACCTGTGTCTCTATTTCTGGCTTGCAAACTGGCTCATCTGTACCATTTTTCTAGATTCCACATACATGTGTTTATATACGATATTTGTTTTTCTCTTTCTGACTTATTTCACTCTGTATGACAGTCTTGAGGTCCATCCACATCTCTACAGATGACCCAGTCTCATTCCTTTTTATGGTTGAGTAATATTCCATTGTATATATGTATCACATCTTCTTTATTCATTCGTCTGTCAATGGGCATTTAGGTTGCTTCCATGCCCTGGCTATTGTAAATAGATGTAATGAACACTGGGGTGCATGTGTCTTTTTTAATTATGGTTTTCTTAGGGTATATACCCAGTAGTGGGATTACTGGGTCATATGGTAGTTCTAGTTTTAGTTTTTAAAGGAACCTCCATACTGTTTTCTATGGTGGTTGTATCAATTTACATTCCCACCAACAGTGCAAGAGGGTTCCCTTTTCTCCACACCCTCTCCAGCATTTACTGTTTGTAGATTTTTTGAGAGTGGCCCTTCTGACTGGTGTGAGGTGGTAACTCACTGTAGTTTTGATTTGCATTTCTCTAATGATTAGTGATGTTGAGCATCCTTTCATGTGTTTGTTGAACCTTACATTTTAAAACCACTATTGTTGATTTTTCAAGTCACATTTTCATGTCCAAAAATTTTAATGTACATTTAAAGATATTTTTAATATTATATTTCCTTCTTTTCCCTTTATCTGATAATCTGTAATGCATTACTAAAACACTAATTAGGTATTATTTTACCTTTTTTCCAGTTTTATTGAAAAATAATTGACATGCATCCCCAAGTTTAAGGCATACAACATGAAGGTTTAATTTTCATATATTGTGAACTGATTACCACAAATGCTATATGCTTTGATTTTTAAGTTTGAGAAATGTATTTGTCATTGGAGTGTTACACCTTTATTAATTTAGCTTTTACTATATAATGTTGATTGCATTTGGTGAAAATAAAACTTGAAATATGTAATGTTAAAAGACAGTTTAATTTTCAAAAGTAAGAGCTTTTAAAAGAGTTTTATTTCATTAAGCAATGCATGCTTTGTGTAACAAGTGAAATGACTATTGATGGCCACATAAATGCAACCATTAAGGTAGATGATAGCAACAGACCTCTCCTGGTACTTACGGCCACATTCCCTTGGTCCACCAGCTTCAGTGAAGCTGTGTTGTTTATTTGTAGGTAGTTTTTCAAGTTTCTACTCCCAGTGAGTGTTATGAAGACTTTCTAAGCTTCTCTGTCTCAGGTATTTTTGGAAACTCAGAAGACCACTCAGTTTGCATATAGGCACAGCCAGGAAGTGCTAGGAAGTTAGAGCCTCTGAGAGCAAAACTCAACAGTGTGAGTCCCAATATCAAGAAATAAAAGGTCACCCTCTCCATTCTCCAGGGGAATAATCCTGAGGTAAATTTTACAGAGTTCCTAAGAGGTCCAGTAGCAGGATAAATACCATTTGCCCTCTTTGGTAACCAACTCAGTAATTCCTCCTTCACTGACTTTTCTCTATGTGCTGTCTTACTCTGCCTACTCCTTTATTTATGCTTCCAAGAATACCTAAATAAAATATCTATGCCATGTTCCTTTTGCAGCTTTTAGGGAATCCAAGTTATGACAATTACGTAGCTTTATACCATCCCACAACATTTTACCTAGAGAAATTGAACCACTAATAACACTCTGTTTGATAAATGGAAGCTCACTGTTACTGAACCATTAATGTTGTGGCTTTGATAGATATCTGCTATGACAACTCCATCACTTATGTAATGTTACAGCCATGAATTCACCCACATAAAGGTCCCCTCACATGTGTAATAAACATCTCCAGCATGGAGATCACATCTTATTCATGGCTATATTCCCATTGGTTAGCATAGCCTTGGTACATAATAGTCCAAGCATTATGGAATGATTTATAAATGAGAGGATTAATTTGGTTATAGTTTATTTTGTGTTTTTAAGATTAGTTGCCACTAGGTGGATACTGGTAGTGATTAAGGTTAAATTCAGTAAACCCAGCTATGGCCAAATATTAAAAATAGTTATCTATTGTGTGATATACCACACATAATCAGACCACTTATGCTTTTTCTGTAAAAAAAAAAAAAAATTGAAGCAATTAACTTCATTACTAAATAAAGTATATAATCACAACAAATGGGATCTAATGAAACTTAAAAGATTTTGCACAGCAAAGGAAACTATAAACAAGATGAAAAAGCAACCTCAGAATGGGAGAAAATATTTTCAAAAGAATCAATATATATATATATATAAGGGAGGGAGTCTTGTATTATGAATTGGGAAAGTGGAGTGACAACCAGAGGAAGATTGGTGCTCTCTATGTTGAGGTCAGGGTTAAGAGGATATCAAGAATTAAAGAAACTCAAAACAGAAATTTGAATTTAGCCCCTATAAATTTGCACCAATCTCCCCAGGAAAGCACTCACTTGCCTAGGGAGTGGGGAAGAAAGACCCCCAGAGTGAAAGAAACATTCTGTTATATATTTCACCTTCAAAATAAAGTTTACTTTGAAGTAAGCCTTGAAGCCAACTGCATTAGCAATACTTAATTTAGTGGGCTTTATCTTCAAAATATCCTCAGTTTTGTTTAAAACTTCTTCACAAATGTAAAATATCTGTTATTCTATCATAAATGTGTGTGCTTAAAGGGTAAACATTATGCCCAAATGTGAATGAGCTACCCCTAGATTCACCTTTTCTAGATGGTTACCTAGATCCACATTTTCTAGATGTGAAAAAGTGAAAAGAGCCTAAAGTATCCTAAGATTATGTCAAAAAGGAAAACTCAGAAAGAAGTGGTTGAAAACCAATGACTAACATTAAACTTTTCACATGTTTCGCTGAAGTTGACTGTTGAGTCATTGATGATCTGAACCGAGAACTTCATTTGAAAGATGATAAAGAGGAGAGACGCTGGGAAGAAAAGATTATCAAGACCTTACATGTTAGCATAGCTCAGACCAAAACCAAGCTTAATTAGGAGGAATAGGTTGCTTCTCTGGCTGCATATTTTATGTACCCCTCCACACCTCACTCCATGTAACGGCTAACTTCTCTTCTTTACCAGCTAAACAAAACAATAAATTTATTTCTAATATTAATGCTCTGATTTATATACTACCTTCATTTCTTACGTGATTCCATATAAGGTTTATATCCCTGAAAATTATTATAAAGTTAGGATTTCTTTCTTTGTTTTTTTGAATGATGTATAATAAGTGAGCAGGAGATAGGGGCTAGAACCACCATTGTGGTTCTAAGGTAGGTCTTTTCTACTCTTTTAACTTCACAATGATATAAGGTTTTATGATGTCTTTTACTTTCCCTTGTCCTCTTCACCCCCCAAACACATTATTTAACAGAACTATTTTTTCACGTCTCCTCTAATAAGAGATTATTTATAATGTCAACACCTGTGTATTTATGCTAGGGGTTAAACCAGAATTTAGGGTTAACTTGGAACACTTCCTGTCACCTTAGTGGTGGGGTGACTTTTAGGCAATTTCTTATTCAAAACCTGCATACTGGGTAGTAACTAACAATTTATTTCTGTGTCCCAAGTCCCAAAGGGAGTCTGGAGAACAGTTGAGCTGCTGTTCCTGACATCAGTGGTTTTGGCAATTATAGCATAAGAGAGAGAAATGGTCACAAGTCAAAAACACAGCTTGTTTACACTTTTAAATACAGTTACAATAAAATAATTTACCTATTAATAATAAAGTGGACCTAAAGTTAAAATTATTTTCATAGCTTGATCTTGATATTGGTATTTTCTAAAGGATTGCTTTCCACATAATTTACTAAAGTGTTTTCTTTTAAAGCATACCAAAATACTTTATTATTTAATTTATGTATCTCCCCAGTGAACTTAAGGGGCTTCTGCTAATATATGACGATTGATGATGACTACTTTGTGTTGGTAAATATGTAGTTTCAGTGTTAAAAATATAATTTCAAAGACTACATGGGAAAATTGGATTCAAACTTGATATTAAAAGAATAGTTATTTTTTTCTTCAAATTTGCTTTCTGATTAATTGAAAAATAACATTTAAAAATTAAAGCTAAAACACAGTTTTACTTTACCCTTGGCCTAGAAATTGGTAAACGCTAGTGCAATATAAAAATCATGTCTTGTTCTGTTGAGTTAGCCTTGGCCTCACAGCAGTAGTTTGCATAAGTAGTTGGAAGTGTACATTTTTTTCCCCCTAAATCTGAGGTCACTTTTCAGCCCAACTAACTAAATTTAATGTACAAACCTGTATTTAACTATTACTACCTAAATATATAGCAGAGTTTTCAGTCATCTAACACTAAATATTAACTTCCAAAACAATGGGCATTAGCATCATAGTTTAAAGTCAGAAAGAATAAAAGCATGTTTCTACTTAAGATATTTTAATCAAAATCAAGTAATATCTTTGTTTGAGAAAACCTGGATTTTGACAGCTACTTAACATTATGTTCCATATTTAACTGAAAAACTTCAAATTAATGGACAAAAATATGTAATATCCAAATAGACCTAATGAGAAAATTATGATAATTTAATGTCTTAATTGATACTTTAAAATAATTTTATATAACTGAAATGCTAGGTTTAGAAGTCTGCTTTAGAACCAAAGAAAAGCATAGGCAGTTTTATGATTTATTCTAGTCCTATAATAAGCTAAATAGATAATCCTCTATTCAACACTGCACATATGGAGGTCCAGCAGAGCTCTTATAAGTCAGGTTGACTTATTTCAAACAGACTAATCCTGAATGAATGTAATCTATACAGACACAATTTGTGAAGCTTTTACTGATATTAGACACTAGAACAGAGTCGTACGTTATGAGTTACCTGTCCAACGTCAATGTCAGTGCCTTCACTGAAGAACTTGACTGAAGCAGTGATTGAAACCAGTATTAGATCTGACCCATCTAAGTTGCTAGGAAGCTCTTGAATGATTGCTGCCTTTGTGTTTTGGGGGCATGGGATGTTGCGTCTCATGATGGGTAATAGACTTATTGCTTGTTCTGTAAGTTATAGACCATATCATATGGTGGGAAGATCCATTATTTTAAGTGCCAGTTGGTGAGCTAAATTAAATGCTGATGAATAAACTGTTGAAGGAAAAAAAAAATTGTATGAACTACTTATACCTTGAGATGTGGAATTCTACCCACTGATGTATCTCCAATATTTATCTGTCCAAACACTGTATTTATTGCTGTTAATGTTTCGCTTCATCTTTAATTCATTATCTTATTTAACAAGTCTTTGATTTTTCAGAAACTCTATCATTAACCTATTCATTATTTCTACTCTTATGAAAAGCCTGGAGTTTTCACTGATACTCACTGAGCAAACACTTATTGAAAACTTGTATTTCTAGCCCAGTGCAAAAGAGATTCAAAATGTACAAAATAGACTAGCGAGGAATGCATAAGGCATCTGGTAACATGGAGGCTCTCAGGTCTTGCTGTGGTAAAATAAAAACAGCATCTCTTGAGAAACAACAGGATTCCAGTAGGGGTGAGGATTTTCTTTTTGAAAATCCTTCTCCTTTTCTACCTATACTTTAAAATTGACATAATGACCAAAAATATCAGAGATTGAAACTTGGCTTCATAAAAAATAGCATTTGAAAAGAAGTTGTTATAGAGCCTTTATTAAAATTACGTGGGTGAGCACAGCCTGAACAGTTAAACTCAGAAATTAATAGACAGATATGCTTCTGTATCTCTGTAACAGATGTCTCCAATTAAATCGACGTGACATGAATTGTACTTTCAGTAACTTCAGTGTTGGAGACTCCATCTTTGAAAGATTATTCTACATTGGCATCTTCATATTAACTTGGCATTGCTCCTCTAAATCTCCTTGGCTCAGAAATGTTTTACAATAAACTTCTAAGCCAATGCAGGCAGAATCTTGGCTTTTATAGGACCTGTCTCTGCCTACTTCAGGATATGTGTTATAATAAGCAGACACACTGTTTTTTCTTTATTAATAATTTAACATATTCTTTCATGTTAACTAAACCTCAAATTCTACTTTTTTTTTGTTGTTGTTGTTGTTGTATGCGGGCCTCTCACTGTTGTGGCCTCTCCCATTGTGGAGCACAGGCTCCAGACATGCAGGTTCAGCGACCATGGCTCACGGGCCTAGCCGCTCCGCGGCATCTGGTATCCTCCCGGACCGGGGCACGAACCCGTGTCCCCTGCATTGGCAGGCGGACTCCCAACCACTGCCCCACCAGGGAAGCCCCCTCAGTTTCTTAATTCAACTTTTTTCTAGAATGAACACAAGTTTGCTTAAACTTTTTTTTTTTTTTTTACATACTTGAGATGTTGCCTTGTCTTTAAAAGCATAAGAAAAAAAAGAAAGAAGGAGCAAGAGAAGGAACTAGGTAAAATGACTAAAATTAAAAGCATTGAAATTAAATAGCATAGCTTTTTGGAGATTCTCTGCCTGTAATTTCAGGGGGAAAAAGGTCTCTCTTCTAACAGTATATGTTATTAAATGTTAATTTTATGTAGTATGTATTCTCTGAGATTTTTCCTTAGTCATGGTAGCAAAGAGAAAAGTTAATGCTAAATGATTGAACTTTTAGCATTTCATTTTCACTTTTTAGTTTCTCTATGCATGCTTAATCTCATTTTATGTTTTTATTCTAAGAAAATTCCATTACTATATAGAACTTGCTAGTGTTTATCTTCATATCAACTTATTTCACACACAGGCCAGTAAGATGTAAATTGAGAAATGTCTACTAGAGTTAAACAACATTTAAATCATGCTTGAATTATCAGACTATCTTTCTGTTTCACTAAGTGAGTATGATCCAATGATACTGGGCCCTTACAAAGAGGGTATCTGGGCATCAATAATGTGCAGAGTTCTAAGGGTTCAAATGTCTGTGCTGTTGGAGAAGGCTGGAGCTGCCCAAAGCCAATTATTTACTCCTTCTCAGCAAAGAATGCAAAGGGGTATGATGAACAGGTAGTGAACTGCAGTCCTTGCTGTGAACTAAAATAACCGAAGAAGCTTTTAACATTTCCTAAAGCTGAGTCCTATCTCCAAAGTTTCTGATCATTTCTCTTAATTCATTAGAAAAATATGATACTTGGAATATACTTGGACGTATAATAAATGTATTCATTATTGAGAAGAATGCTAAGGAAATAGTTATTTTTCCTTATAATGCATTGAAATTAAAAGGCAACTTCTATTTAGTGCTACTTTAGGCGATTTGGTTTCTTAACAAGAAAACTAGAAGGTGAGGACTATCTGAATACATTTATAAACTTGATATCCAGGGTTAATTTTATTTCTCCAGCAAGTTAGTCAGCCTCGGCTTTCCTGAAATTAGTTAAATGCTTATACTTCTGTGAGTTAATGGTTAGTAAGCAGTTTTCAAATTCACTACTACAGGACAAAAATAAAGGGATAAATTAATAAAGACGGAAATTTAAATCCCTGAGTCCACTTGCAGTATCTATGATACTATTACAAAGATGTGTAACTTGAAATGTACTGAAGATCACGTGCACATAAAAAATTATTTAGCACTTGAAAATTAGACCAAGATTGAGTAACATGGCCTTTTGATATTGTACTGCAGCATTGCTTAACGTGATTATTTAATTTCCTAGAAAGCATTATCTGCTCTTGACTTTTAGATTTATTATTTAATCAAAGATCAGACACTGTGAAATCACATATGAACTGGGAGATTTCTGCCCAGAAGAGTATATATTTCTAACGACTATATATTATTGCTCTTTAAGACATTAACCAGTTCATTTTATCCTATAGCAGTCTTATTCTAATATTCTTTTTTTCAAAATGCCTATTAATACCCATTTCCTCAAAATCTCTGTTATTGATCAGTTGAAGACATTTTGACACTTGTCCATTCTACCTTTCAATGTGAATCATGTTTCAACTTTTTAAAATTATACTTTGGCAAAATATATAGGCATTATTTCTAAGCTATGTCAAAATGAAAAGGACAGTTCTTAGAAGTTAATGTGATAAACACAGGCATTCAAAAGAACCTACCCACTTTAATTCAGTTCTTTATTAGTACATTGATAAAAGCACTTCAGATCTATGTGCAAGAATATTTTATTTTACATGTATTTCAAGCACATTTTCAATAGGAATTTTATCATTTTTATATAAAAACTAAACTTTTAAGTCACAGGGATGAAGAAGGACTCTTGCAGTCCTACCTGATACTCACTTATACAGATCTAGGGGAAACAATACCAGGATCAGGCAAAAAACACTCATTCAGTTAATACATCCACAGCTCTGCTTCATTAGAATTAGAAAATTGACCCAGATTCAGCTGGAAGTCAGAAGCAGGTAGTTCACGGCATGACTCATTTGGGGATGAAGAGGAGTGCATTTTTCTAGGGAAATCTCTATTATATTGAAAGTCATATGCTGAATTAAACCTTTAAAACTAGCTCCATGTCCTACTTGTAAAAGTCTATTGCAATTTTTTCTATTTTTGAACTGTTTTATGAGATACAACTACTCTTCCTTCTTAAAACTCTACTGCTGATTTCTCTTACATTTTTCTATCTTTGTTCTTTACCTACCTCTCTGCACAGCAGTAATCTCTGTGACCCTACGTCTTCCTTCAGTTCCCTGTATTCATGGGGACCATCATGATCATGATTGTCATATCTACCACTACAGAATCAATCTTTGTGCTAGACCCTTTAAATATATTAAAATTGATCTTTGACATGTCACTGAAAGATTCATATACATATATATTACACACATATGTAATATATATATATATATATACTTGTGAGTCTGAGTGTGTGTAAAATATACCTTATAAATGAGATAACATGATCAGAGAGATCAAACAACTTGCTTAAGATAACAGTATCAAATGGTTACTGCAATATAACTCAGAGTAGCTTAACAGATGGGCCTGCTAGGACTGTGCTTCTCAAATCTTAACTCAGGTATGTTAACCTAGGGATTTTGTTCAAATGCAGATTCTGCTTAGGTAAATTCAGTAAGGTTGCATGAGATTCTACATGCCCAACAAGCTCCATTGTAAAGCCACTGCTGCTGGTTCACAGACCACATTTTAAGTTGCAAGATGCAAAGGAAAGATAGATCAGGAAAACTGCCCTATGATTCAAATTTGAATGAGTACACTGCTGTTGCTAGTTACTTAATCTTGGTTGGCAAGTTGTCAAAGGCTTGAAAAGATCATAAGTGTCTTGGAAGGTATACACTAAAGGGTTAACGAAATATACCTAGGTTGTTCACACCCTGAACATTCTAAAGGTCTTCAGGACTGTCCCTTGACCAACTCCTGGGGGACAACCTGTGATCCCTAGGAATATTCTGCCTGATAAGTGTTTGACCTGAAACTGTAGACCGCACCAGATAGTTTATGCTAACAGTGTAATTTATTGTGAATATATGTTTCTGCATGCTGGAGCTTTGCACCATGCTCTATCAGTTTAACTTTTGTTGGGGGTGGGGAGGCTGGAAACTCAGTAGCTAAGGTCAGTCACATGGACTATGCATATGTGAGGAATCCCCAGTAAAACCCTGGATAAAACAATCCCTCTACTGGGCATATACCCAGAGAAAACCATACTTCAAAAAGACACATGCACCATAATGTTCACTGCAGCACTATTTACAATAGCCAGGTCATGGAAACAACCTAAATGCCCATCAACAGACAAATGGATAAAGAAGATGTGGTACATATATACAATGGAATATTACTCAGCCATAAAAAGGAACGAAATTGGGTTATTTGTAGAGATGTGGATGGAACTAGAGACTGTCATACGGAGTGAAGTATGTCAGAAAGAGAAAAGCAAATATCGTATTCCACAGCTTGCACATGGAATCTAGAAAAAATGCTACAGGTGAACCAGTTTGCAAGGCAGAAATAGAGACACAGATGTAGAGAACAAACATATGGACACCAAGGGTGGAAAGCAGGGGGCGGGAGGTGGTGGTGGGATGAATTGGGAGATTGGGATTGACATAAATACACTAATATATATAAAATAGATAACTAATAAGAACCTGCGGTATAAAAAATAAATAAAATTCAAAGAAACCCAAAAAGCAAAAACCCTGGATACCAAGGACTAGGTGAGCTTCCCCAATAGACAACAGTTCACACATGTTGTCATACATTGTTGCTATGAGAATTAAATGCTGTCTTAAGACCTCACTAAGAGGAAGCTTGCATCTCGTTTCTCCTGGTCTCCACTCAGCATGTCTTTATTACATTGTTGATTTTAATCCATATCCTTTCATTGTAATCAGCTAGAACTGTGAAAACAAAACAAAACAGATTTTCTGAGTTATGTGAATCCTTCTAGAGAATCATCAAACCTGAGGGTGGACTTGGGGACCCCAAAACAGAGTGTATATATTTGAAAAAATTTTAAAAATAAAACTGGCTACAACAGACACTGTTGATACTTGGCACCCTATCTCCTGGGCCCACTGTTTTTACCTGAATTTCACCTGTTTCCAGCTCACAGACAGCTTCCCATCTCATGCCCATGTCTTTCTGCTTCTGGGTTTGTGAATTCCTTCCAGCTATTCAGTGCTGCTCAGTCTCAAGCAGGATCAAAGAGGGAGTTAGAGATGGGAAGTTAATGCTTCTTAGGCACCCCTCAACCAATGAAACGTGAGACTAAGTTGGGAAATGCTCCAGTCTTCCTGTCTCCTTATGAAATGATTTGGAAACATGTTCTAGATGTCCCCAGCAAGACTAAGCACATAGTAATAACCACTCATTCATATTTGGCTTTTCTCCATTTCCTGTCTCACTTTCTCCACTTTAATGCTTTCTGAGATCAATTTCTGAATAAATTACCTGTCCCCAAGTCTTTTTTCCCCAGTCTGCTTTTAAAGGAAACCAAAACTAACACAACAGAAATGGGAATTTTGCAATGAGAGTCAGGGGGAATCTCTTTCTCATAAGCAGGGTCAAAAAAGGAGCTGGAGGAATCAGGCTCCCTGACTTCAGACTATACTACAAAGCAACAGTAATCAAGACAGTATGGTACTGGCACAAAAACAGAAAGATAGATCAGTGGAACAGGATAGAAAGCCCAGAGATAAACCCACGCACATATGGACACCTTATCTTTGATAAAGGAGGCAGGAATGTACAGTAGATGAAACACCTTTGCAAAAGCAAAAAAAAAAAAAAAGAAAAAAGAAGGGTCAAACCTTGAAGGTCATGAAGACCAAGGAAGTCCACTCTTCCAATGGGGTGTTTTATCTTCTGTTTATTTATTTATTTATTTATTTATTTTTGCGGTACACAGGCCTCTCACTGTTGTGGCCTCTCCCGTTGCGGAGCACAGGCTCCGGACGTGCAGGGTTAGCGGCCGTGGCTCACGGGCCCAGCCGCCCCACAGCATGTGGGATCTTCCCGGACCGGGGCATGAACCCGTGTCCCCTGCATCAGCAGGCGGACTCTCAACCACTGCGCCACCAGGGAAGCCCTTACCTTCTGTTTAATATCTCTATGTGCATGCAATAATTTATACCCTTTACTTACATTAAAAGAATGTGGGCCCTTTACCTCTTTTGATTGTTATGTTTCCATCACTATTGCCTATATGCAAAATGTAGGTTTAAAACAAAATTGAGAGGAGGTACAGAGATTTCCCACATAATCCTGCCCCTACACGTGCATAGCCTCACTCATTATCAACATGCCATGCCACAGTGGTATCCTTGTTGAAAGTGATGAACCTACATTGACACATCATTATCATCCAAAGTCAATAGTTTACTTTAGAGTCTTTCTTGGTGGTGTATAGCCTGTGGGTTTGGACAAATGTGTAATGACATGCATCCATAATTATAGTGTCACCTATTTTCACTGTCCTAGAAATACTCTGTTCTCCAAATATTGATCCTTCCCTCTCCCCCCAACCCTTGGCAAAACCGAATCTTTTTATTGTCTTCTCCAGAAAGTCATATAGTTCACATCATATAGTATATAGCCTTTACAGATTGGTTTCTTTCACTTAGTAATGTGCATTTAAGTTTTCTCCATGTCTTTCAACACCTTTGGGTAAATACCAAGGAGCATGACTGCTGGGTCACGTGTAGTAAGAATATGTTTAGTTTTGTAATAAACTCTCAAAAGTGTCTTCCCAAGTAGCTGTAGCACTTTGCATCCCCATTAACAAGAAATGAGAGTTCCTGTTAGTCCACATCCATGCTAAAATTTGTTGTTGTTAGTGTTCTGGATTTTGGCCATTCTAATAGGTGTGGACTGGTATCTCAATGTTGTTTTAATTTGCATTTCCTTGATGAGGTACAATGTAGAACATCTTTTCATATGTTTATTTGCCATCTGTGATGAAATGGATGAATCTGAGGGACATTATACTAAATAAAATAAGCCAGACACAGAAAAACAAATACTAGTTTATCTCACTTATATATGGAATCCAAAAAATTCAAACTCATAAAACCAGAGAGTAGAATGAATGAAGGCTGTCAGAGGTCAGAGAGTGAGGGAAATGAGGAGATGTTCTTCAAACTGATATAGGATGAATAAACTCAGGAGATCTAATGTACAGTATGGTAACTACAGTTAATAATGCTATATTGCATACTTGAAATGTGCCTTTGTCAGTTTCATTTTATTCTGTGTGATTTCTTCTAGCTATTTACCATTTTCCTGGATGTACTTTATGGTGTTATGGTCTATGATTTTTTTTCTATAATTCCTTATTTTTTTTTTTTTACTTCAATTTCTATCCTGAGATCAGTTAACTTGCTTTATTGCTTCAATTCTTTCTCTGATTACTTTGATAGCTTTTTGTGATAGAGGTTTGTCAGCTTCATTCTGCTTATGCTTGTTTCTTCCTTTTCATATTTTGTGAATAGAATGCATGCATAGACCCTGTATTGATTTATTTCTCATTATACCTGTTAGAATAGATCAGATAAGAGATATTTGGAAGGACTGGTATGGTGTTTCAAATTGTATCATCTTGTATTTAGATTTCTGTTATGGAATACTGTCTTACTAATTTTCCTCCTACCTAAGCACTGGTCAAATATCTCCCATTACTCACCTTTCCAGAGGTAGTGTGACACAGATTTAGTTTCCTGGGGCTACGAAATCTCTGTATTATCACCTGCCGTTTAATGCTTTTTCTCTTCCTTTTACTTCTCTTTACCTCTATGAATATCCTTTCATTTGGAGCCCAGAGTACATGAAATAAAAATGGTACATTACCCTGAATTCTCCTTCAACTTCAAATACTTTCCAATTTATGATTAGACGCTGAGTTACTGTACAGTGTTTTTCTTACTTTAATCATGATCAAACCTTTCTGTAAGATCTTATTATTTTAAGAAAAAGATTTTTGAGGTACACCTCCCAGAATAGTGACAATGACATTTGGTAAAATGAAAATTCTGAATATAGATTGACTATGCATGTGACATCTCTCAGATTTTTGCTTTGTTTTAGTTGGGATATCATGGTATTTGGCAGGTTTGCTACACAGTTTATGATTTGGGGCTATAATTCTCTCTCTGAATATGTTTATTTTCTTTTGTTTTTCCTGTCAGTAGATTTTAATAGAGGAGTGAGAAGTAAACTTTTTATTCAGTATCCTACAGTGTCCATGGTTTTGGACACTCATTTCAAGATTGAATAATAATTTTAATTACATATGATTCATTATCTATCCTCCTTTTACTAGTAATTTGTATGTATGATGACAAAGTATAAATGCTCTGAACAGTAAATTATTAAATCATTTGGTGGTATTCTTATTCTTGTAATTCTATCTTTGAATTTGCCTTCACTTTCTATGTTAACTATATAAAAGTGAAATAAATCAGTAACTATAATTTTAAAAATAAGTGGTCTGAAAATTTTTGCTAAGATAAATAACTAAAGATTTTGAAATCCTTGAGGTTTTGAATTTGTTAAAAACAAAGTTTTAATCTCTGGCAAAAAAAAATGTGTGCCTTTTGCTTAATAATATTCCCTTTTAATTTTAAGATTACTTTATATCTACTCCATACATTCCTTATTTATATGCATAGCATTAAAGTAAAACTTATTTCAGGGTTATCATGTTGAAACCCCTTATCTTTGTGTGCATGTCTATATGATTTATTTTTCTAGAAAAAATAGTTAAGGTAAAGGAGATTAAAAAATAAAATAAGGAAATCTTCCATCAATCTTCATATAAATAAGTGTCATGACTGCTTCAAATTAATCACTACAAAGGACAGAGGGACAATTGATTCATCCAGCTTTGGACTATTTTAAGTAAGCCTTCAAAAAGGTCCTTGCAAGGTACATATTATGTGGATTGATGAAGATGGCTGGAGCTTTCATGAAAGTCATAAGCAAATGCACAGAACAATAAAGTTGAACAAAGAAAGAGGCAAAAAAAAAAAATGATCGGAGACTGACATCCTTGACTGAACATGTTTCATTCATACACTTTTCTTTAAAATATCTAAGCTTGTAGTTAGCTTTTTATCACTGATTGTAACCATCACAAGTGACATTTCTCAAGTAATAAAATCACCTTTTAAGGTGAGCATTTAAGATACACTTTGAATTCATTTAAAATACAGATTCTCATGTCTTGTTCTATACTTACTTTAAACCAAAAAATCCAGCTAACTTCTGACCACTAAGCATTTAAAACCATCCATCTATTTGTTGAATCTGTAGGAGATGATGGATGTTAACTAAATTTATTGTGGCAATCATTTTACAATATGTGTAAGTTATTATGCTGTATACCTTAAACCTATACAGTGCTGTATGTCAATTATATCTCAATAACACTAAAAGAAAAAAATAATAAAACCATTCACCTAAAGTGTAACCATTCATCTTTAGTGATCTTTATTTTACATCCTGTGCAAACTTCATAAAGACTCTAAGTAAATATTTAAAGGTGGTAATGTTTAGACCAAAGCAATTTAAAAGATGTTTCCCAAATGAAGCTGTTTTTTTATGAAATGGGAAATGTAGTTGAGTCTACCTATCAAGGGAATGAGGACGAAAACTCTTCCTTATATTCATGAGGAAGGCAATTTTCCTAATCAAGAGCCCTTTTAGTGTGAATTGGCTTTGTTCTTCTTGTTAATAATGCAGTTAATAAATTGACAGATGACTCTAAAAATCCTTGTTAAGAAATTACTATAATTAAGCAACACAGAAGTGATACAAAAGGAAAGAAGTTATATAAGGCATGAAACTTGGCCCAAGAGTTTACAGACAAGTTGAGAAACCAAGAGAAGATTTGAAAGATTATCACGGAGTAGAAGACACTTGTATGATATTAATTGTAAAGCCTACTGCCCTTCAGAGGTTAAGAAAGAACATGGATTGTTTTTTGTAGCCAAGCCAAGTTTCAGAAAGTCACTGGGTTAAGATCTAGACTTAAAACTTGAGTAGTATGATTTACAAACTGCAGAGAACACCAAGATAGTCACTACCCGAAAATTTAGGGGAAAAAATGTAAATTTAAATTGTGTTTGTCTCATAATAATCTAAAAGTTGTCATTTAGCTCCTTCTAACATAACATGGCATTTCATAGAATATTATACTTCAATAGCACTTCATCAAAATTTCATTTTCAGTAAATTCAGTTTTCTCATTTTTATAAAAGTTGTCCACAGTGCTGAGAAATTTTTTTTAAAAACTGGCTTCTAAATGATGCTTGGTCTTGTTACCATTTTTTTAAAAGCCTGATCTTTCTTTAAAGAATAAGTTTTACTGTCATATTATGACAACATATGGAGTATCTTCTATTTGAATTCACTTGCATTTTTTTCTATTAGAAGGCAATGAATCTCACAATATTGCTAAATTTTAAAGCTTAGTTTAAATTTGAGGGCCTTAATATGGATTTGTACAATTTTATGTTTCAATTTTATATGCCCTGTTATTATTTGGGAGTGGGGAAAGTTAACTCACATGCGATATTAGCATACTCTAGAATGTCGTCAAAGTCAAAGAAAGTTGGTACATGTGCATATTTCTCCTTTATTTTAGACTGTTTGCTTATATATTTTTAAATCAAGGGCTAGGTGGTCCCTTGATGCAGACTTACTTCTTCCTATTTAGTGATTTGATGCATTAAGAACAGAAAAGTAGATAAAATTAATGACTAATGATAAATATCAAGATAGATTAAAGAGACATATAGCTGACAAGTAGGGCAAACTTCCAAATCTACACTCTTTTGGCTGTTTTCTCACCTAAAAAATGTTTACTATAGTTTGATTGATTGATTATACTTTTCCTTTCAGTTATGTTCCTATTTAGCAATTGCATAAAACTGAGGTGCAACTGCATGACAATTGAAATTATTTCTAAAGCTATTCAGCTATTCATTCTAAGGCAAGCCTATTACACTAGGTCTATCCTATATAGGAAGAAGGCACTTACTCTAAGGTGAACTCAGATAAGTAACAAATGTATGGCTTCAAGGAAGGCAGTAGGGAGTGATGCTTCTCTAATTTTGTTTTCTGGTAGATGCTGAAACAAAGCATTCTTATTACTGGATATTCACGAGGCATAAGTGTTTTGGCATGTGTTCAATACAAGCATTGGCAAAAGTCCTTCTATCTAAATCAAATAACAACAGTTTAATTATTAATTGAAAATAATGTGTTTCCCAGCAAAGACTATTAGTGAGACGTTCCAGCTTCTTAGACAGTTAAGAGGACAGCCAAAATATTAGGGTGCTCTAGGTTTCCATCTCAGCCATAGAAATATTGAGAGATTTTTTGAGCTAGAAGTATTCCTATACAGTGAGCAATCTTTAGGAAGCTTATGGAGAACCTCAATCTTGTTCTCAGTGCTCTAAAGCAACACTCTGACCACTCACTTTCGCCAGGAATTTACAGAATGCAGTTTTCCTAAACAGTAATATCATCAACAACAAAACTTCTGAGGTAAAAGAGAATGTGAATTTTGGAAAGGGGTGTCATCACCTGAACAAATCTTCACATTTCCTAGTCTCTAGTTTACACACATTCATGTGACAATTTTGAATATCTACATTCGAGATTTTGGCACAAGATAAGTGTCAGGAAATTTTGTGTGGAGGAATAATTTGACATGTAAGTTTTTCAAATTTTTTATTGGAATATAGTTGATTTATAATGTTGTGTTAGTTTCAGGTGTACAGCAAATCGAATCAGTTATACATATACATGTATCCACTCTTTTTTAGATTATTTTCCCATAAGGCTCTGCTAGGCTGGTCAAGGTTCATACCACAGGCAGTGGATTTTAGCCAGATGTCTCCTTTTTAAACTAAATCAAATTCATGGCTGTGGTTGATATGAAGGCTTCTGTCCATTGGCAAATGGCATTTTATCCACAGGCCTCTTATTAGAGCTTGGGAAAAGAAGTAGTGATTGCTAGTGTTTGTGGCCAAATTTTGTTCATGCCTGCCAATTGGATTTGTTTGGGTACCAGGAAATTATGGAGTGTATGATTTGAATTAGGATATTAAACCTTAGGAGCGAGTCTTTAGCAAAGATTGTGCTGTAAAATAATATTGGAAAGTACCCCTTTGACCAAGTCAGTGAAATTAACTTAGTCATGAGAATTCCAAGTGAGTTTTCTAACCTTGAGATGTAGACACAGTGCCAAAAATTATCATCAGGGGACTGAGGATGGATGTTGATCTTTATTTTAATGAGAGGGTTTTAGTGTAACCTAGTCATCTAACTCAAGCCCATCATTTTCAAACTTTAAACATTCTGGATGGTGGTCTCAGAAAATGGAAGATGTTCCCTCAATATTATTATCAGAAACATGTCGTTTCATGTCCATTCTCCCAGTTCACATTCTTAATTCCTTTTCCTTTTCTCTTCTGATTTTTAAAACATGTTCTTTATTTGGTTATGGCTGGTAACAGCTCTTAATTGTGCTGGATGCCCAGAGTTCCATTTCTGCATAATTTCCATGGCAACCTGCATATGCTGTACAGTCCATCAGTCTGCAACTCCATTCCTGGTGCCATGGCTCTTCTCGTATTAATCCACACTGCTGACTTTTGTTGTTGTTCTTTTATTATCATCTAGCAATGTAACTACTATCACCTTGGAAATTAATTGCAAGGTCAAAGTGCTTTAATACATAAGAGACACAGAATGTCCTCTCATGTAGTTTCATGCATGAGGAAAAGGATAAGCCCAACAGTTAACCCAAGCATTAACGTTATGTCTGTAGAAATGGGTGGGGTATCAAGACAGCTGTGTGCTCTGGCATGGAGGCGGGAGAGCAGATGTTGAGGAAGGGCCCAATAGTCCTTTTTTTAAGCTATGTGACCTTTGCTAACATCCTAGAACAGCTATCAACCTCTTCCTTAGGTAAAGAGTAATGTTTTATTCAGCCATTAATAGAGTTTCTGCTATGAAACTAAATACCTATCAGCTATTAGCTTCTCTTATTAGGAGTATAGTACAAAAAATCTCTAACTGATTTTTTTGAGGCAGTGGGTATATTTATTTATTTACTTCTGGTGTCATTAATCCTGTGTTCTGTGATTTTAGCAAGATCTTCATGAACATCTTCCTTTCTATTTAGGCCTTGTTGCTGTAAACTTTCTTTTTCAGTCTCACATACCAACTGCAGTCACGTGTAGTAACTTGATTATCCAAGAGGATGGCTTATTCCTGCATGGCTTTGGATTCAGATGCCCAGTGCAGCATTCCCAACCTGGAACAGGATAGCTTGAGTAACATCCTCATTATCTATCCTTCATATGAAGAATTTTGGATATTCAAAGCCATGACCTCCTAGATAGTGAGTAAACCATGCAAGCGTGCTACTTGCCAGCAGACACAGAAGCTTCTTCCAGGTCAATCCCAGCTTGATGTAGGCCCCAATGGAAGAAGATCTCATGACATACCCTCTGGCAGAGATGCTGTAAAGAGTTGTATTAGCATCCCTTGCAAAGCATCATCCTCTGACCTACTTGCTGTGACTTGGATGGTTCCCCTCGTGTTTGGACAAGAGTATGAGTGAGTGAAGGCCCACAGAACAGTTAACTCTGTGTCCCTTATTCATCATGAGGGTACAAATAAAGCACGAAACTATGTTGGACACTATCTCTATGTTCATTGGTTTGTTTTAATAAGACCACATATCTAGTATATTAGTTTCCTATAGTAATAAATTACTATAAACTGGGAGGCTTAAAGCAACAGATATTTATTCTCTCACATATCTAGTATATTAGTTTCCTATAGTAATAAATTACTATAAACTGGGAGGCTTAAAGCAACAGATATTTATTCTCTCACATATCTAGTATATTAGTTTCCTATAGTAATAAATTACTATAAACTGGGAGGCTTAAAGCAACAGATATTTATTCTCTCACAGTGACACAGATCAGAAATCTGAAATCAAGGTATCAGAAGGCCATGTTAAAAATCTTAATTCCAGATTTAAAAAAAAGCAAACAGATTTTTTAAAAGCTATTTTTTGAGAATAACTGGCCAACTAAAGGCACAAAAGGTCAGCATATATTCCCCCATCCTAATTTCCCTCTCTTGATAAAAGGCAGGGCACTCCTAAGCCAGGCATCTACACACAGAATTGATATTGTTGGGAGTAAGTTGGGAGTGAGCCCCCTCCAATCAGGGATTGGGTGCTGCAGAATCCTGACTTCAACTGCTTCTTCATGAAAATGCAAGGTGCAAATCAAATCTCCATACCTAATCTGAGGAAGTAGGACTTGCTCTACAGCAACTTTCCTCCACATCTGGGACTCAGACTTCTAAGAGACTCTTGGTCCCAAATTGCCCACCTCCTCTTGTTGGTGTGCCCTATGTTTTCACTTTGCCTTTGGTAACTCCACTCCTTGCCTGGGGAAGTTAACCTTGTGGGCAACTTCTTGTTTCCAGATAGCTTCAGGCTGCCCATGGGAAACACTAGCAGGAAGGTGAAGAGTGAGAAGAGAGAAAGGGAGTATTTATCCCTTGAATTCTCTCCTTGTTAGATAGCAGTAGGTTGACTGTGTCACGTTACTAAAAAAAATGGCTCATATTATCCAGCCCAGTTGGTATAGTTTCTTTCTCACATGGTTCTGGTAACTGTTCCTTCCTCTAACTTTGTCAGGCCAAGGAGTAGTAAGGATCCCCTTGCCTTCCTTGCCCAAGGTTACTGGTCATCCCACTTTGGCTTCACTAAACTCTGCCACAACTTTGTAATTAGTGCCTTTATTAAATATTTGTCAGTTACCCAATGTATGTGTCCCTATTTTTTCCTGCCTGCACTCAGATTGATAAAAATTGCTAGACCAGAAGAAAGGGCTTTCATTTTATTGATTTGTTCCTGCTTAAGTAGGAGCTTATTGTGCAGAGTCAACTATATCTACCACCTTCTCTCATTTTGACCACCTTCACCTCCTACCTCTGGAAACCACCAATCTATTCTCTGTATCTATGAGTTCATTTTATTTGGTTTTGTTTTTGTTCTTTAGATTCCACTTATAAGAGAGATTATATGGTATTTTTCTTTCTCTGTCTGACTTATTTAATTTAGCATTATGTGCTCAAAATTTGGCAAGATTGTTGTCACAAGTGGCAAGATTTCTGTGGCTGAATAATATTCTCTTGTGTGTATATATATATAAGTATATACATCTTTTCCATTCACCCATTGATGAACACTTAGATTGCTTCCATATCTTGGATATTATAAATAATGCTGCAATGAGTATGGGGGTGCATATATCCTTTCGAGTTAATGTTGTTATTTTCTTTGGATAAATACCCAGGAGTGGAAATGCTAGATCATATGGTAGATCTGTTTGTTTGTTTGTTTTTTTTTTTGCGGTACACGGGCCTCTCACTGTTGCGACCTCTCCCGTTGCGGAGCACAGGCTCCGGACGCGCAGGCTCAGCGGCCACGGCTCACAGGCCTAGCCGCTCCGCAGCATGTGGGATCTTCCCGGACCGGGGCAACAACCCGTGTCCCCTGCATCGGCAGGCAGACTCTCAACCACTGCACCACCAGGGAAGCCCAGGTAGATCTGTTTTTAACTTTTTGAGGAAACTCCATACTACTTTCCATAGTGGCTGCACCAATTTACATTTCTACCAACAGTGCATAAGTATTTCCTTTCCTCCACAGTCTTGGATATACTTCTTTCTTATATTTTTGATAATAGCCATCTAACAAGTGTGAGGTGATATCTCATTGTGGTTTTGATTTTTCTGATGATTAGTGATGTTGAGCATTTTCATGTACTTGTTGACCATCTGCATAACTTCTTTGGAAAAATGTTCATATCCCCTGTCCATTTTTTAATCAGATTGTTTGGTTTTTATGCTATTGAGTTGCATGAGTTTTTAGTATATTTTGAATATTAACTTCTTATCACATAAATGATTTGCAAATATTTTCTTCCATTTGATAGGTTGCCTTTTAATTTTGTTGATGGTTATTCATCATTTTCTTTCACAACTTTGAATACGTCACTCGGAGCCTTCTAGCTTTCATAATGTCTAATGAGAAATCAATGAAAATTCTTATCCACTCTCGTACATCATGAGTCATTTCTCTCGTGTTGCTTTCAAGAGTATCTCTTTGTCTTTGACTTCAGACAGTTTGTGATTTATCTAACTGTGGAACTCTGAGTTTTTCTGACTTGGAATTCATTGAGCTTCTTGGATGTGTAGGTAATGTTTTTCATCAACTTATGTGTTTTCAACTATTATTTCTTCAAATATACTTTATACCCTTCTCTTTCTCTCTCTCTCTCCCCTCTCTTTTTGGCACTCCTGTTTTGTATATCCTCATATTCTTGATGATATCCCACAAGTCTCTGAGACTTTGTTTTTCTTCATTCTTTTTTTCTTTCTGTTCCTTAGACTAGATAATCTCATTGACCTATCTTCAAGTTGGCTGATTCATTATTTTCTGCCTGTTCAAATTCACTGTTAAGCTCCTCTAGGAAAATTTTTATTAAGTTATTATATTTTTTAATTCCATCATTTTATTTGTTTCTTTTTAATAATTTCTATGTATATTGAGAATCTCCATTTAGTGAGATATTATTCTCATATTTTCTTTTAGTTCTTTGGACATGGTTATTTCAGTTCTTTAAACATTTTTTGGATGGCTAATTTGAAATCTTTGTCTAATAAGAAAAATCTAAGTTATCTCATGGACAGTTTTACTTATTGCTTTATTTCCCTTATTTATGGGCCATACTTTCTTTCTTTGTATGTCTTGTACATGTTTGTTGCATTTAAATAATAAAATGTTAAAGCGTTTTAAATAATACAAATTCACAATTCTGAAAATTAAGTTCTTCCCTCTCCCTAGGGTCTATTGGTTTTGCAGTTTGTTGTTGCTTTTTAGTATCTTTTCTGAACCAATTCTGCCAATAATTTATTCTTTGTCATGTTTGGACACTGACGTCTCTGTTCAGTGAGCTTAGTGGTTAGTGAATGATTAGACAGAGATTTCATTAAGTGCTTGGATCCAATCATTCTGCCAGTTTTTGCTGAGAGGCTTTGTGTGCATTTTGAGTCAAACATCTATTACCCAGACTGGCAGTTGGAAACTGCTTAGCCCTCACTTCCAGCTTTCCCAGAGCCTCCAGGTCAGCCAGAGGTGAGAGCTTAGGCTTCTCATATCTTTCTTGAACGTAGGCACTGTGCTTGGAATGTACACCACCATACACCTGTGTGTGAACTTTTATTTATTTAATTTTATTTTATTCCCAGTAACTTGTCAGAACTTTTCAAAACCCCAGTGGACATCTCATTCAACAGCTTTTTCTTTTCTTTTTTTTTTTATTGGAGTATAGCTGCTTTAAAATATTGTGTTAGTTTATATTGTACAACAAAGTGAACCAGCTATACGTTTACATATACTGTACAACAAAGTGAATCAGCTATACGTTTACATATATCCCCTCTTTTTTGGATTTCTTTCTTATTTAGGTCACTACAGAGCACTAAGTATAGTTCCCTGTGCTATACAGTAGGTTCTCATTAGTTATCTATTTTGTACATAGTATCAGTAGTGTATATATGTCAATCCCAACAGCTTTTTCTTTTAAACTTCATGGTTTGCCTGTTTTTGTTGTTGCTGGTATCTACCACCTCAGGCTACTATGAAATTTAAAAATTACCTCTAAATATTTTCAACAAGTGTCCTGGGGTAAAGGCTTTTTGCACTAGGCAAGGTCCAAGTTAAGTCACAGAAAGACAGAAGTAAGTGGGGTCTTCCAGTGAGTTACCCACCAGGTCAAATAATGATAATTCTCTGGGAACGAGACTTGTGGCTACCAGACCATTAGTGTTCAGTGATTGAAGGCTATTTGTTTTTAGAGCTATCATGGTACTATAGACAGGAGAATGAGAGTAAAGCAAGTTAAAACATTTAAAAACTCACCACTTTTACCAAAATAAAGCCTTTTAAAATTTCCTTTCAAAATTTTTTTAATAAACCCTATCTAGACTCCTAAAATAATTTGATTAATTTCTACCATTCCGTAAAATTTGGTTCAGATTATTTTTGCCAGTTTTTTCATTGCTTTTATGGAGGAAATCATTTTCAGATGCCCTTACTTTACTATTTTCACTGATATCACTTCTTTCACATTATGGTAGAATTTATTATGAAATGAAAATATTTCATTAGCACTTGCAAATAGGTGCTAATTATAAGATAAAAATAAGATTTCACATATATATGTATGTATATATACATGATTTAAGTCTAATTTATAATCAAGACAGTCTTAAACTTGGCATCTTAGGAAATACACTTCAATATTTATAATAGGAAGGAAGCAATCTGTGCAGATGAGTATCTGTTTCATTATTTTTCCCTAAGCAGCATCAAATTTTCTATCTCACCATATTTAAACTAGGGTCAACTTGGGGAATTGTTATTTTCTAAGAAATATATGGCAATTTCTCCCTTTCTCCTTGATCAAACAAATGATAGAATTTTGAAACTTTATTATAGGAATTAGTGAATGACTCATTATGCTATGACTCTCCCAAAATAGAAATTCTCTGCTACTGTACCCACATTATATGGCATCCTTGATATCACAAGCATTATCATGATGACTACTAATAATCAGAGGGAAAATATTGATTCCATTTATGTCAGGAATAGCTGCATAAATAGACATCATTCATTTAATAAACATTAAACTGTAGGCCCCATGTAGGCAATAGCTGTATCTGTTTTATTCAGCATCAGATGCCCACACCTGAGCACACTTCCTCATGCATAACGGCTGCTAAATGACATATGGTGAATGACTCTCATGCTCTAATTCTATTCATTAATTCAAACATAATTTGCCTCTTGTGCATAGGACTACACTCTCCTGCTTCTGTAGTTTTACCCATAATAATACTGTACATATCAGTAAAATTTTGCAATTTACAAAAATATTTAAAACACCAAAGTTTCTCGCCTGAGACCCTGAAGGGAGCCAGGCTTTATGTTCAGTTTCATTGATAATCACATTTAGATTAATCATAGCATGCTGTAATGATGAGCGCATACATCTACAGCTCAGTGACCATTTTCTTTACCCATAGGCTAGGCTTGGCTTATTTATTGGATGACCTTAGGAAAGTTGCTTCATTTCACTTGGCCTCAGTTTCTATACCTTTTGAACATATAGCAAGTGACTCTTCACATAATTATGTCAGTTTTGAATGAGATAACCAACATGAATGAACTTCACAAAGTCTAAAGTATGATCTCATTTTTTAATAATATAGGTATGGGATATAACTTCTTCTCTTTGAAAACCAACCATTTCTTCACTGATACCTTCTCCATCTTCAGAAATTATAAATTTTAGGTTAAATTGCACCATGTGAACTTATCCTCCACATTCATCATTATTATATTCAATGATTATGGGTACTCAAGAGAAAATTTCCATATTCAATTCACTTTTCAAAGCAGCCACCTCTAACTAACTACCCACCACTTCTCTACACTGGTAAAAATAAGGTCTTAAAACCTTGCCTGGACACATTGTTTCACAAACTCACAAGCATTACCTAAAATCATCTCCTTAATAATTGTTCCTTAAGCTTCTTTTGGAGTCAGTAGTTTTAAAGTAGGTTGAATCTCAGTAACCTGAGCAGGAGGTGTTGCCTATTAAGTAGCTAGCACAATCACTGGAGTTGGTTTTCACCCAATTGTTTAATTATCATTACTGTTTACTCTCAATTAGCGAAAAATGAGGATCTGAAGGAATAGAAAATAGGACAGTAGCAGGTACATTTATTTAGAGGGAGAAAAGCAGAAAAAAAAAAAAAAAGAAACAATGAAATGCATGTTTGGAGAGTTATATTTTGAAGACAGTATTTAAATAGAATCAAACTCAGTATAAAAGGTACTTTTAAATTCTGAAACAATCATTAAGACTAAATTTAAGCATCAATTTTCTTTCACTTATTGAATTAAAAGAGATATTTGAATCATAGTACATCTGTAAAACAAATGCTGATGGGGATGATTCAGAAGAGGGAGAAGCTAGAAATCATGGGTAAGAAGCCAGAAAGTATAATTTTCAGGAAAAGTTCTCTAGTAAGAGGATGGGATGTCATTTGGTCTTTGGTAGGAACATGAACAGACCAACCACTCTCAAAGAAAGGAAAGCAAAATATGTGATTTCAAATGCAATATGCTGACTGACATATCTGGTGTGGAAGCATCAGGAAATTTTCTCTTTTGATTGCTTTAATTTTCTCAGTGAAATGAAAAATCAGGCAATTACCTGAGAAAGGAAAGGGAAGTATTGGAGGTTTAAAGGGAGAAGGAAAAGTATAAAATTCTGAAGGGTGTAGATGCCAAATAAGACCAAAACAGTCTTGTAAGGGATTAGGAGAAGGTTTTGCTTTTCCCAGCTCAGGAATTACATGCTACACTGGCCTGAAGCTGCTAATAGCCATCTTTCCAAACTTGCAGAAAAGTGTGACAGAAAACAAACCAGGACTGAAAAAAGCAGCCCAGATACAAAATGAGAAATGTAAAATTCTCATATTACTTTTCAAGAATATGGAATCAGCCAGGCTTGAATACAGAACTCCCCTGAACTTTTCTGTTACATGAGTGAACACATTCCTTTTTTGACTATTTGTTTGAGGTTTTTTGTTTTTGTTTTGTTTTGTTTTTGTCACTTGCAATCAAAAGAGTACTTAATACGTCAGATCACTAAGAAGTAATTTATGAGGTTTTAAAGGATTAATTCTTAAAATGACCAGAGAAGTATATTAGAATGATATGCTAGCAACTTGGTTATTAGGATGGGTTTGGGGGTCAGAAAACTGAATTTGAATTCTGGCTGTTCCACTTAATGAGGTGGGTAACATTTGGATTTACTTAGTCACTCTGATTTTTGCATTTTCATCTGTAAATTGGATATAATGATCATAAGAGCTACCATGTATGAAGTCCCATGCATTATACCTATATTTTATATACATTATCTTAATCACATCTTCCATTCACCACCGAAACAGGTATTGTCTCAGTTTTACACATGAGGAGAGTGAGATTTAGTGAGGTTAATAATCAGCCTAACATTCCACAACTAGTCAGATGGTACTGAACTCATGGTTATTTTATATCAAACTTAGAGTGACTGTTAAGTCTCAGTTCACTTGGACAATTTTAGTCTATGCCTGTTGTACCTGCATTCCATCTGATTATCACACTCTTTCACTTGCAAAGTCTTAGATTGGACAGCAAATTGTATGATCACTGTTGCAGTGACCAAGTTGCCTTGAAGATTAGCTTGCTGGAAGTTTATTGGGATATGCTCTCTGGATCTCTACCAAAGGTGGGAGGAAAGGAAGCAAGATTGGGCAGAGGGAGGAACAAAAGCCAACCCCACAGGGAGCTCTGAAGTTGGAATGGCCCTTTGGAGTTGTTACACTTGGTGCAAAGAGGAGGTCTGGGCCATTATGCTACTGCATCAACCCACTCATTGCACTGGGTCTGGCCCCAAGGTGGGAAGTTGCCTTGGACAAGATAGTGTTCTTTTCTAGAGGACAATTTCTTGAGAAAGCTGACAGCTGAGAGATTTTCTGCTGGACAGCATTCCCAGTAGTTGGAGAAATAAGTCCTTCACAACATCTACTATGGCTGTAAGCATCCGTTATGAATGAAGCACTGCCTCCAGACAAGAGTTTCTTTATACCGTTGCTCTGAGGATTAATGAAAGTATACCTACATATCTTTAAAAGTATGTGGCATATATTAATATATGCCTGCATATATCTATATGCATATATTCAATAAATGGCAGCATTATTATTTTATATATCATATAGTACATATTAAAATATAGTATATGTGGTATATAATATAGTATAAAGTTATCACTTCACAACAGAGAATCTGAAATAACAGAAAAATAAGATTTACAAAAATTTTAGAAATTTGTTTAGCTTGAGGGATTGCCAAGAGTAGCCCAGCACAGTGTTCTGTCTATAAATTTTCACAAAAAGCTGAAATCTGATGAGGGCCACATGAGCAGAAAGAATCCATGTATGGGTAAGTTAAAGGAACCCCATATAATGAAGGAGTGTGAGTGAGTGGTAGGGATGCATGGCTATTAAATGTGCTATTGAAATCCACTGGTTCTCATACTCAAAATCTTTTGACACCCTCAATCTCTTTAAAGAAAAAAGGAGGAAAATGTTTTTCTGTAACAAATCATGGTCTTGTTTAAGAACAAAGTCTAAAATTGGAGTAAACAGGAAGAAGGTCTGTCTGGGAACCCCATCCAACAACTTTACACTGACTATGTCTGCATTCTTACTGCTCTATTGTTAATCTACTCCCAAAATTGTATGGGGATTACCAGGGTCTTAAACTAAGTATATTAGCAGTAAAATTTAGGGTTCCTATTAAGTTAATCTCACATGATTTCAAAAAAGCCATCCCATCCCTCCAGGTTTGGGGGCCTTTAGAACATGCACACCTGTAACCAAGCAGGACCCTATCGGACCTTCCAGGGATAGGCCCTTCTCCCATATCCTCTCAGTTAGTTCCTCTCTGAAGTACCTATATAACAGTATTTGATGCACATTTCCTGAGTCATTTTACAGATGTGAAAGCCCCCCACCAAATGGATGATGTTAACTACTTGATGACCATGAACACACAGCCTCAGGCCTCCTGGAGCCTAAGGACTGAGAATGTTAACCCCTATGACACCACCCTGTTACTTCACCATCAGCCAGTCAGAGAATTGTTCCTGAGCTGATCACATACCCTGCAACACCCATCCATCACCTGGCTTTTAAAAATGCTTACTGAAACCCTTCAGGGAGCTCGAGGTTTCTTAGATCATAGCCACCCATCTCCTTGCATGGCCCTGCAGTGAACCTTTCTCTGCTCCAAACTCCGATGTTTCAGTTTGTTTGGTCTCATTGCATGTTGGGCACATGAACTTGCACTAACACACCCGGAGCTAGATATTTGGAATTTCCAAGCAAAAATATTTAAAACTTTCTCTAGTCAGCTATATTACGTAGAAGATGTCTTCATGGATTAGCATCCTAGGCGATGCATCAACTGTTAATTGACTCTCCCTTGTTCTAGGTGTGGCTGCCACTGCCATTGTATCTTGCACTTTTCTACGTGGACCAAGACCATCAAATGAGTTTTTAGAACATAGGTAACTCTTACAAGTCTGAAAGATTTAATTGAAGTTAGTTCATATACTATATGGGGAAGTTTGAGAGAAATTTAATATTCAATTAACAAATAATTTCAATACTATTTCATTTTTTATTACTTTAGCTTGCATTAATTTTGTCTCAATTTTAATCCCTGATTCTCCAAATTTTTCAGTGGTTTCTTTGGATAATAAGTATATTTTGGAATGTACACATGAGTTTTCAAAAGGAAAATAAAATGAAATATGATATTCTTCCTTGAAGTACATGTAAGTCAAATAAAATCAATATGAATTTCCATGTTAGCCCAGATTAATTGGAAAAAGACAAGATATTTTCAAACTTACTTTAAACATAGAGTAGATTTTCCTCTCAGGATAGCTTTTCATGATTTTTGTCCCCGGGAGAGAATGTGCCATGCTATGATTAAACCTCATGAACCCTTGACCCTGGTACATATAAAGACAGCAAGAAGCAGGTCCCGGTTATTAAAAAAATCTTGACATAGACACATTCTTTCTTTTATAGTAAGAAACAAAACAGGTTTTCTTTACTCTGAGGAGAGACTATTAAAGCTGAATATTACAATGTTCTCTAAGGGGGAGAAAAGTTCATTTTCACACTCCAAGAGACATGCATGTTTCACACTATAATTTTTTCACATAAATTACACTACATTGAGACTATTTGTGATGTTATAAAGAACAATAAAAAGTAAAAGCAAAATAAAACTATTAAGGATATGGACTGTTAAGTATTCTTATAAAAGGAAGAATCAGAAAAATTCCTGTTAGACCAGCTTCCAAATCTTACTATTTAAATTATTATATGTAGGTCCCATGTAAAGTTATAAAGGGTAAAAATCAGGAAATTTTTCTGTTACAAATTATTCAAGCATTTATCATGTGTGGAAATAATTTAATTCACTGCAAATGACATGGACTAAAATGCAGACTACATTTACTATCAATCTTTATTTGAGGAAGATGAATTTTGTGATGCTATAAAATCATTATTTTATGTATGATTTTGTGTAAATATATGTCATTTAAGAATTAAATATATGTCATTTAAGAATGTTTCTTCCTTATTTCCTGTTGTAGTTTTATTTCCAAAGATATGGAAAACCCATACAAATAAGAAATGTTGTATTGATTTTGCTGTAACACAACTGTATAGTGACATGTTTGATTTGTTATTTATAGTGATTTATAATGATATTAGTCTTTTTCATGACTTGTGATGATATCACAAAATATTTGTTTGCTTGCCTATATTTTCCTTTTCAGACAGCCTTGGAAAGAGGGAAAGAAAAAAAAAGTGGAAGGAAGGAAAGAAGGAAGGAAAGATGAAGGAAGGAAGGAAGGAAGGAAGGAAGAAAAACATTAACATTTTGAACAGGTTCAGCTATTACTGAAACTGATCATTTCTAATCTTAAATTGGGGCAAATGGCTAGATCGCAGAGTGATATCATCATTGGGCATTATGAATGCAAGACTGAACAATTAACAGCCACCCCTCAGACAGAGGACCAGGTGCAGGGTCGACTCTTTCTGGATGCTGTAATCAGAAATAGTGCGGCCATCTTCCATCTGTTTGCCTGCAAAGAGGAGCCTCTGCTGGCCGGGGGAATGCCTTCTTTATCCTGGATCTTGGCCTGCACATTCTCAGGCTCACTGGGCTCCACCTCCAGGGTGATGGTCTTGCAGGTCAGGGTCTTCACAAAGATCTGCATACCATCCGTCAGACACAGGGAAAGAAAGAAAGGGAAAAAGAAAGAAAAAAAGAGAAAGAAGGAACGAGGAAAGAAGGAAGGAAAGAAGAGAGAGATGGAGTAAATTATTAGACAGTAAAAATACTGATATTTATGTGATTTTGCCAGTTATAGGTGGCAATTATAAAAATACAATTTCTCTCAAAACCAGTCCAAAACTACTGAGTAGCATCAAACAAGAATCAGACAAAGGGGCAGACAGCTCTTGAGAGATCCTGCTTTCTTGTACATATACACAATATTTAAAAATAAACAGGTCAACAAAAATCTACAAGGGAAATTGTATTCTTTTTGGAAGTACACTTTATCCTAGCATACTAGCTATCCTTGGCTTCATGTTTCAGAAGTGCTAGTGCCCTGTTATTCAAGGGAATGAATTTGCAGATGACAAAGTAAGAACTGAATGGATACTTTGGCATCCCAAAGTAGTTAGGACAATTTTCAACTATTTAACATAATTTGCCTTTTTTAAATTCATGTTCCTTCTGTAACACCCAAAAGCAAAAAGACCTTTGATTCTGCATTTGATTTAATTAGTCTCAATCTGCTGTAAAGGGCATATTTTAGTCTCTCAGTCACATTGAAATGGAAGTAAGTAAAATCATAGGACCCACAAGCAGACAAGAATCTAATGTACTGATATAAAATGATCTTTGTTATTACAAATAAAAAAATAGTTACTCATCTTCTTAGAGAGTCACAAGAACAAGAATGACCCTTTATATTAAATCATTACACAAAATATCAGTCAACAATATTTTTTCTTATTTTATGCAAGTTTGATCTAGCTCTATTTTGCTGAATTTGCATTATATTTCTTCTTTCACTTCCTTCACTAAATGAAAAGAAAATAAATCATTTCACTATTGAAGCATACACAGAGAAAAATAAACTCGGCTCTTTACTAACCTAGCCATTGCAAAGTCACCAGTTGTGGGATATTTGATTTCTATAACATATCTAAAGTGTTTTTCTTTTTTTTTTCTTTTTTTCCAACAAAGAAAACCTTTTGGAACTGAGATGTGGTACACTGGAACTAATCTGGGATTACATTTGCTGTTTCTGTAAAAGTATTTTATATTTGACATTCCAATAAACATTTTTGTTTCTGCTTCAAGGTGACTTAATCATTTGAGGGCATTAGCCTTCATAAGAAATGAAGGCATGCCAGCATTTCTGTAATTTTCCGGAGTCCATTTTTGCCACATGCCTGTATTTATTCTTATTACACTCATTAGCTCAGATGATTACCTGGGAGATGAGTTGAATACCTGGGAGAAAGAGAAAATTAATTCAAAACATAATAAAAGTAAAAGAACTAACGAAAACACAAAACTATGTACCATACTAGGAATCCTGTTCCATTATAAAGTCTACTTGTTCCTTTTGGTATGTATGAGTGTTAACATTTTCCAGCAACTGGATGAGAGTGTCTCTTTTATTAGTACTTCTATCCTTTGCATTAGGAAAAAAGTATTTTCTCCAAGAAATATTTGGTTCTAGAAATCTATTTTGATATGTATTATAATACATAACACAAAAATAAAATAATTTACATTCTTATTAAAAGTTTCAGCCTCATTTCTTCACATATAGACACAAATATTAAAATGATAGGGTTATATTTCAAGTTCTTTTTAGTCTCAGAGAAGGTCAAATAAATTATATAAAATATTGTGAAAGAACCATTGCTCATTATAAAAACTATATAAAAATGTGTTATCAAGCCACAAAAGCAGTTCTTTCTCTATTCCTTTTTTCATTTGAAACCTATATGTACAAACTATTATAATACCCCTTGTGGAGTCCAATTAAAGTTCTGCTCCATTACAGACCAGAATCCTTTCACTATTAAGAGATCAAAAGCATTTCTCTCCTTGTGGCAAATGTAAATTTGATTACCTAATGCTAAAGAAGATTTGCTGGCAAAGGAAATGGATATGTTGGCAAAAACCATAAGAAGACTCTTCTCTTGACAGTGATTTGCAAAACTATTTTTCCATTACCTTTTACTTTATAATGTTACCAGTATCTTTTCAGTGCAAATGCTTGAATTGAGAAGTTAGCATGAGACTCATCACAGATTATAGGTTGTATTTTGCTAAAGGAAAGATTTAGAATGACATATTTTTTTTCTATTGACACTCTTTCCAACAGCTTACATAGTGATTGAAAATGTTTTTACATCATACCTTTGATAACATTAGATATCTAAGTAGTTTTGTTTAAAAAGCATAGAAAACCAATATTAAGGTTAGTAACATAAATTGTTTGTTTAAACATATTCAGAAAGGTTTATATGCATACTAAAGTACCAAGGTATGATTCTGATGTTCCAAAGTACAGTATTTTGTGTACATATGGAAGTGGGATCAAGGAAGAGATTAGGCAATGTCTAGAAAATTGCCAGTGGGTTAAACACATTGAAATAATTTACCATAAAAAAAACTATTTATTAATTTCAGTTTAACTATTATAAGAAAGTCATTTTAAAGATACAAATCTCAATTATGAACAGACACGAGATAATAGCTTATTTTAGAGTGTGTAATAGAGAAATACACAACTGTTTTATGTATGGCTTGTACCATAATGCCTTCTGGCCTTGCCACTCATAAGAGTTATTACCCAAACCAGGAATATCATTCTTAACCCTTTACATCTCCTCAGTTTTCCACATAGAAGCAAACACTTCCACATTTTCTGATTTTTTTGGTATTCATTTGATATTTATCTCCATATTCCTAACTGTATAAGAAAGAATTAACTTAATAGGTATAGGCGTTCAAATCATTCATACTCTCCCAAAATGCCAGTTTTCAGGACTGGCCTTTGGCCAGCTCTTGAAAATTAAGCACTGGGCACTGGAAGTAAGGAAAATAGGGACACTTCTACTTTTATCGTTTGGTTCCTAGAATCTCATGGTCTATCTTATTAGTTAATGACCATTGAGTCAAGAAGGTACATTCTGTATCACAAAGGACATCACTCCAGCTGCATGAATATTACCTTCAAGACTGCTTAGCTTCACTTTTAAAAATTATTACAACACTTTCCCAGGCCACCTCTTTTTGGATGATGTGGCATTAGTATGCAATGGCTTGTGTCCACTGTTATACCTCTTTCACCATAAAATAGGCTCCTTACCTGAGGTTACATAATACAGAATTGTGTATCAGAGTATCTGTGAATCCTCAGGTAGTAAGTAGTGCTATCCTATGCACTGGGAGCAAGAAAAACAAACTTTCACCTGAGTCCAATGGCTGACCTTTTAGGAAAGGATCCAGAATAATCAATTTGCAACCAAGGAGTTGGTTGGCCTCTTCAAGGGAGTGTCATATCGAGGCAGCAGCATTGGTTTCTGATGACAGCATAATGGATATTTTGCATCAGCAATAGCTATATCAGCCTCTGTGAGAAGGAGTCCATGCTGTTGAGGTTGTCAGCAGCCACCATGGCTACCTCTAAAATAAGCCAATTGTGCATGTGCAGGGTTGGCCTGAAAGAGATGCTGGCTGACCCTTGCTGAGCCAATCATCCTATTCTCCCAGTTGTTTAAGGTCTACTCTCAGTGGGTGTCTCTAAGGGATACAGATAACAATTCACACACTTTTTACCCAACCCCGTGTGTTCATCTACATGATTTTTCTTTTCTAAAATCAAGGAAATCAATTTAATGAAGACCAGTGTCTATTCCACTCTTGAATCTCACTCAAGTACTGTGACTCTGTTATTGCTCTTTTAGTTCAAAGTACTGGGATTCCTCCCTTGATCTTCCCTTTCTGCTCTTGTTAGATCCTGCATATCATTTTTTGCCTGTTCCTTTCATCTTTCCCACAACTGTGTTAGTAGATTATTGACTATATGCTCCTCATTTGAACATCTGAGGTGAAATCTGATTCCAGACATACCCCTAACAAATATAGGCATATTTGAACAAAATATTTAAGGGAAGTTGTCTAGGAGAAGATTATTTTGGACAAAGGCAACAGCAAGATCAAATACTCTGAGATTATAGCTTTCCTGGATATTTAAGCAACAAGAAGGCTAGCATGGCCAATTAGAGCAACCAAGAATTTGAGCAGTAAGAGGTAAAGCCAGAGAATAAATGTGGTCTGATAACTCACTACTCCTGGCACTCCATTCCTCTGGTTCCAAAATCCAGCACAGAATTCTGCTGATCACATTAGTCTAACTAGCTCAGACCAAAGTTGTCATAGAACAGGTAATGTTTTTGTTCTAGCATCTAAATCAGGGGTCTGCAAATGATGGCCCACTAGCAAAGTCTGGCCCAGCCTCCTGTTTTTGTAAATAAATTGCTACTGGAATACAGCCAAGAATGTTCATTTACCAAGTACCTGTTGTGATAAAAACAGCATGACTTACAAATCCTAAAATATTTATTATCTGGGCCTCTACAGAAATAGTTTCCTGACACCTTGTCTCCGTGATAGAAAATATGCCATCCTCTTTAATCAGCAAAGACATAAAAGACAGTGTATGATTTTGTAAAATTTCCCCTGACCTCAATCTTATGGCTTAGGTCTGAGTTTCTGTTTTAGTAGAGGACTGAACACCTCAGTCCCTACTTTCTCTTCTCAAATGTTAATTGTCATTTGTGAAAGGACATACTTTCTGTCTGTGGCCTTGAATTCTTGGCTAATACCCTCTTTTCTAGAGGACTATACTCTCTGACTGTCTTAGAATTTTCTATGTGCTTATCTGGAATTCAAACTTCTGTTAAACTTTGGCACCTTATGCTTTTATTTTATATTCTGTTAAACTTTGGCACCTTATGCTTTTATTTTCAAAAGGGCAGTGTCTGCCCTTTCAGTGCTTTCTGTTCTACAGGGTGTAGGGTGATTTGATCTCTGGGTCTTTCCCACTCTTCCTTGTTTTGCTGCAGGTAATTAGACAAGGTCCTAAGCAGACACTGAGTCTGCTTTGTTTAAAGATATTATTCCATTCCTATTTAAAAAAAAAAAAAAAAACCCAATAGAGTGTAACTTGGTTTTTGGTACATTCTTGCCAAGTTAATCCAATTGAGAAATCTACATGAAAATGTGATTTCTGATTACTGTCTTGGCTATTCATGCAGGATTTTTTTTTTAACAATTTTCCATTTTTACTGGCTTACCCAGAAGTACGATCAATGGAAACCACAGCTTCCTTGTTAGTTGTAAAGGCTTTGGAAATTTTAGTGAGAGTTATAATTGACGCACTCATAAACAACAAACCAAGAAAAATTTAGTTGAGTAGTCATTCTAGAGCTGTAAAAGGAGCTTAGTCTCTGTTGTTATTTTTTAATCTGTGACCTGTCTAACAATTCTATCAAGACCATCATCAATCATCATATTCCTCAACAAAACCAGAAGTTTATTCAGTTTCAGGAAAGGGAAGCTGATAGAAATTGAATCCTTTGAACCCCTGATTTGAGATCATATTGATCTGACTCTAAAGTCTATCTCATAATATCATCAATTTTTATATACATATTAATATTAATGTGAAACAGGTCTCACAATTAAAGGAACTAGAGCCTAGAACTGTATTTGTAAGAAACCAAGACAATCTCACTTGATAACTTTACCTTATACAGTAATATTGGCTTCCAGTTGCCATAAGTGCTGCCGCTGCCTGGTTTTGTTTCTTCAAGATAAAACAAAACATTTGCTTAACAAACAGAGTTCTCAGATTACGAGAGAACTCCTCAAATCAAACATATACAGCACAACTGTACTGCAAGATCTGTATGTGCAGGCATTTTCACTGAAATCACCAAATAAAAAATATATTATTACATAAACTGTTCTTTATTAAATTGTTTACTTACAAACAAGCGTCAAGATGTCTCCATAATCTGACACTTAGCTAAGGGAGACTAATACTATTCAGAAATTTATTTTTCTAGTTGCTAAGTAATTTGGCTGTGATGAACATGAAGAAATCTAAGTTCTAATTCAAACTTAAAAATAATTCTCTAAACACCAAACCCTTTTGTGTGGGCTGCGAATATGTTAGTAAGTTGTTTTCAGTCTGGCAAAATGATTAATGTTTTGTCTTTAACTGAAACATTTCAATTACAACAAAATATAAAATCTAGGGAAGTCTTTTTTCAATGCCAATATGTTTTGTTTTTAAAAATCCTTATACATACTTTGCTATTTGTTGAAGGAGAGATTTAAGTGATTAGGGAATGATTAACCATGGCAAATGAAAAGTAGTTGTATAAATAGTGTATGCTTGCTTTGTGATGTTTCTAAGGGTTTGTAAAGAAAAGTATAAATTCAATGCTAATATTTTCCCATTTACAGATATGTGCTTAATTATGTGATGTTACATTAAATTAGCTAATATTATATAGAATTAATTATATTCCAGGTATATAACACACATCTTTTTTTCACTTGATTGATGTTTTATTCTTAAAAAATAAAGACAGTTGTCCCTATTTTACCAATGAGTATATTAAGGTTGAGGAATATAAGAGAGATGCCAAAAGTCAAAAAGCACTAGAATCAGACATAAATTAGTCAGACTACAAAGCCTATGCCAATTTTCCTAGACTAGGATAGGTATTAAGTATTTTCATCTGAATTGCTTAAATGTGGGCATCAAAATCCCAAGTGTATAATAATTTTAGTTTCTGTTTCTACATATATGAAACTCATTGAGTGAATTTTCACAACTGAGAACACAATGGTAAAAGAGAAAGTTGTTTTTTTTCCAGTTTCCTTTATAAATTCTGACCTGAATTTATTTTACAAACAGTTTGAATTTACCAGCATGTTGTAGCTCAATAATTATGTTTTGGTACAGTGACTTTTACCTGTAATCTGCATTTTATAAAAGACATTTCCATTAAAGGAAACAAGTTTTAATGAGTAAGCTACACAGAAATTTTCATCTCACACTTAACAATGAATATTACTGTTCTTATAATTTGCACTTCTCAGTCATAAGACATCCCTTTGTGGTTGTCATAATTGGTCTAATGAATTTCTAAAAATAAATGAAAGTCTAATTTGATCCAGCACCCATGAACAATCCACTTATTCATACAATTCACTGACCTGCTTTGAAGACAAACCATGCCAAAATGAAGTCATGCTTTTCTACTAAGTGTGTTGCCTCAGTGAGAGCTTTTGAATGGCCTGTTCTTAGGTTTATAGTGGGGATTTCCAGTGACAAAGAAACACAATTTGATCTCATAACCCTAGACAACACAGACTTATTTTAAATGACAGAAACTTAAGATTGGAAGAAAATCTGAGTCATTCTACCATCAGAGTTTTCCACCCAGTGGAAAACTTACTGATCATCTTGGATTTGGTCAGTTTAGGGACATGACAGGATGCTCTACAGGTGGCAGAGTTAAGCATTCAAATCATTTCTCTAGCTAGGCACAAATCAATACCTCTGAATGTCTAGCATCCCTTATCACATAATTATCCATCCAAAGGTTCCCAAGCAAATGTTCCTTTTTTTAAATTTTTTTTACATTGATACTCATTAAAGACCTTTGAAAGAAGGACACTTTTTATTGTGTTAAGACACTAATCTCTGGTTAAGATTGCGTGTGAGAGAGAGAGAGAAAGAGAAAGAGTCAGAGCGAGAGTGAAAGAAATAGAGAGAGAGAGATAAATGTGTGTGTGTGTTGGGGGGCATTTGTGATACATAATCAAATGATAAGTTTACAAGAGAGATTTATCACAGATCATCTGTATTTTTCATAATTCCTTGAATGGTGGCTGAAGGTAAAGAATGTCCTTGTTCTGTGTTTCATCTTTGGCCACCAATATAATAGCATCAGTTTTCACATTGCTTTTGAACACTAATCATACTAGAGTAAAAGATGAAAATTCATTGAATGTTTTCACTAAGAATAAAATTCTCTTACACTAGCAAGAATTTTGTCAATAATTTTCACTAGTGTCTGTCACAAGCCAGAATTTTGTCAATGATTTTCCAAAATCAGATTCCACAATTTGACCTTCTATATGACACTCACCCACCAAAACCTTCAAGAAGGGATAATGTTAAGATTGAGACATAGGGCATAATGAAAAATTTTAAAAACTGAATGATTTCTTCTTGACAGTTGTAGAAATTGGAAAAAACCCACATTTTTCTCTTTATCAATTAAAATATGCTTTTAATGACAGTAGGAATTATGAAAATATTATGGACAGTTGTGTGTCAAAAAATTTGATAACCTAGATGAAATGGGTAAATTCCTAACAGTACATAAATTACCGAATATGACTCAATAAGAAATAGAAAATCTCATAGTCCTATAATAATTATATAGCCTGAACCAATAATCAAAAATTCCACAACAAAGAAAAGCCCAGGATCAGATGGTCTCACTGGAGAACTCTATTAAACTTTTAAAAAAGAATTAACAAATCCTTTTCAAATTATTCCAAAAATAGAAGAGGGGAATACACTTCTTAAATGATTATAGAAGGCCAGCATTATCCTGATAATAAAGCTAGACAGAGACTTATAAAAGAAAAAAGGAAATTACAAACCAATATCCATTATGAATATACATACAAAAAGGAAATTAATAAATGATCCTATTTACAAAATCATCTAAAAGAACAAAACATCTCAGAATAAACTTAACCAAAGAGGTAAACAATTATACACTAAAAACTACAAAACGCTGTGAAAGAAGTTATAGGAAACTTAAATAAATGGAAAGATTGGAAGACTTAATATTGTTATGATTCCAGTACTACCCATAGTGAATAAAACTGAGAGTCCAGAAATAACAATGGAATAAAGTTAATAGTACGGAAATAAACCCATATATTTCTGGACAATTGATTTTCAACAGGGCTCCAAGTATATTCAATGGAGAAAGAATAGTCTCTTCAACAAATCATGCTGGAACAACTGGATTTCCACAGGCAAAAGAGCAAAGTTGGGCCCTTGTTTCACACTGTATAAAAAATTAATTCAAAATTGATTAATGACTTAAATATAAGATCAAAACCATAAAACTCTTAGAAGAAAACATAAAGGTAGGTTTTCCCAGTCTTGTATTTGGCATTGGATTGTTTGGTATGGTGCCAAAAGTAGCAGCAACAAAAAATATGACACACAAATTGGACATCATCAAAATTAAGAATTTTGTGCATCAAAGGACATTATCAAGAAAGTGAAAAAATAACTTACAGAATAAGGGAAGTATATGCAAATCATATATCTAATAGGGCTTTACTATTCAGGTTATATAAAGAATACCTACAGTGCAACAATAAAAAAAGAAAAGAACTAAAAATTTGGTGAAGGACTTGAATAAACATTTCTCCAAAGAAGACATACAATGGACAATAACCACATGACAAGATGTTTAACATTGTTAGTCATTAGGGAAATGCAAATCAAAACCACAGTGAGATATCCATTCATATCTACCAGGATGACTATAATTAGAACAAAAAGGGGAAATAAAAAGTGTTGATGAGGGTGTAGAGAAATTTGAACCCTCTGACACTGATTATGGGAATGTAAAGTGGTGCAGCCTATGTAGAAGATAGTTTAGCAGCTTCTAAAGAATTAAACATAGAATGATCATATAACCCAGCAGTTCCTCTCCTAGGTATATACCCCAAATAATTGAAAGCAAAGTTTCAAACTGATACATGTATGCCAATGTTGATTATCCACAATAGCTAAAAGGTAGAAACAAACCAAATGTCCACCAACAGATAAATGAATAAACAAAATGTGGTATATACATACATTATTCAGCCACAGAAAGGGTTGAAGTTCTGACACATACTACGACATTGATGAACCTTGAAAACATTAGGCTAAGTGAAATGAGCCAGACACAAATGGGCAAATATTGTATAATTCCACTTATATGAAGTATGTAGGATAGGCAAATTCACAGAGATAGAAAATAAATTAGAAATTACCAGAGGCTAGAGAAAGAAGAGAATGAAGATGATTGCTTAATGGGTTTCTGAGTTGAGAGTTTCTGTTTTGGTGATGAAGATTTTTAGAAATAGCGATGATGGTTGCACAACATTAAAAATGTAATCAAAACCACTAAATTGGACATAAAAATTGTTAAAATGACAAACTTTATTTTATGTATGTTCTACCACAGTAAACAAAGGTAAAAATATAGAAAAGTAAAGCAGAACAGGTGAGGTTCTGGTCTTAATAAGTCAATATGCTATTCTAACTAATGTTGATTTTATCTTGTTTAATTTATTCTGGTTAATTTAAATTGGAAAACAGCAAAATCAGATTTACATTTTATAAAAATATTCTGGAAACAAAAAAAATCAGAGATTAGAAGAATAAATTAAAAATATTATTCAACTGTATGCTGTCTAAAAGAGACACGTTTTATATTCAAAGACACAAGTACATTGAAATTAAAAGGATGTAAGGTTATGCAAACAGTAACCAAAAGAGAGCTGGAGTGGCTATACTAATATAGACAAAATAGATTTTAAGATAAAAATTGTTACTAGAGGCAGACATTTTAGAGTGATAAGAGAGTCAGTAAATTTGTTGGCAAAACATATAATTATAGATGTATATGCACCTTACAATAGAGATTTAAAATATATGAAACAAAAATAGAAAGAATTGAAAAGGAAAATAGACAATTCAACAATAGTTGGAGATTTCAATACCTCCCTTTTCAATCATGGTTAGAACAACTAGGCAAAAATTAACAAGATTCAACACTAAAAACCAGCTAGAACTATAAGACGTAAGAATAACCATATCCCAAAGCAGCAGAATACACATTCTTCTCATGTGCACCTGGGACATTCTCTCTCCTAAATTATAAAGTAGGTCATAAAATAAGACTCCATAAATAGAAAGGATTGAAATCATGTTCTTCGACCAAGTGGAATGAAATTACGAACCAATTACAGAAGGAAATTTGGAAAATTCCTGCTATAGTCTGAACGTTTGTGTCCCTGCAAAATTTGTATGTTCAAATTCTAAGCCCCAAAGGTGATGGTAGGTGGGGCCTTTGGGAGGTGCTTAAATTATAAGAGGAAACCTTCATGAATGAGGTTAGTTCCCTATAAAAGAAGATACAGAGAGATCCCTAGCCCTTCCACCATGTGAGAATACAATAAGAAATTGGAACAGAGGTCTTACTTGACTATTCTGGCACACTGATCTCAGACTTCCAGACTCCAAAACTGTGGGAAATAAATTTCTTTTGTTTATAAGTTACCCAGTCTGTGGTATTTTGTTGTAGCAGTCCGAATTGAACTAAGACATTCCAAATATGTGGAAATTAAAAACATACTCCTAAATAATCAATGGGTCAAAGCAGAAATCAAAGAAAAATTAGAAAATACTGTGAGATGAATGAAAATGGAATTAAAACATCCTAAAACCTAAGGGATATACCTAAAACAGTGTGTAGAGAAATATTTAGAGTGGTAAATGCCTATACTAAGAAAGAAAAATAACTCAAATCAATAATGTAACAGTTCTTGTTAAGAAGCTAATAAAAGAAGAATCCCTAACCAAAATGAGCAGAAGGAAGCAAATAATGAAGATTAGAATGGAAATAAATAAAATAGAGAATGAAAAAAAAAAAGAAAAGAAAAAGCCCCAATGAAATAAAAGATAGTTCTCTGAAAATATTAACAGAAGTGACAAAGCTTTAGCTAGACTGAGCAGGAAATGAAAGGAGACTCAAATTACTTAAATCAAGAATGAAAACGGGAAATATCACTACTGAATTTACAGGCACTCCACAGGCAGGTTTATCAGGGAATACTATGAGCAACTGTATGCCAGCAGATTACATTACCTAGATGAAATGGACTCCTAGAAAGACAAAAACTAATGAACTCACTCAAGAAGGAATAGAAAATATAAATAAACTAATAATAAATAAAGAAAATGAATTAGTAATCAAGTCACTGCTGCAAAGAAAAACCCCAGCCCAAATGGCTTCATTAGTGAGTTCTATCAAATGTTTAGAAAGTAGTATTAATCCTTCACAGACGATGGCAAAAATTAAAAATAAAAGTAGAGCAAACACTTCTCAACTGATTCTATGGGGCCACTGATACCCTAATTCCAATAGCAGACAAAGATATCATAAAGAAAGAAACTACACACTAAAATACCTTAAGACTACAGACACAAAAATTCTCAACCAAACAAACAAACTAGCAACCTAAATGGAGCAATATATAAAAAAGGATTGATTATCCATTATGACCAAGTAGGATTTATCCCAGGAATACAAACATGGTTTAACATTTAAAAAGTCAACATAATATAATATATCAAGAGAATAAAGGGCAAGAAACACATAAGCATCTCAATAGACACAGGGAAAGCATTTGACAGAATCCAACAGTCAAAAAACTAAAAACAATGTAAATACTCCACAAAATATAACTAGAAGAGACTTGCTAAATATGATAAAGGACATCTACTAAAACCCAAAGCCAACATAATACTTAATGGTGAAAGACTGAACGCTTTACCTTTAAGTGCAGGACAAATCAAGGACGTTCATTTTCACCACTTCTATGCAACACTGTAGTACAGGTTCTAGCCAAGTCAATTTGGCAAGAAAAATAAATAAAAGTCATCCAGATTGAAAGGAAGAAATAAAACTCTATTAGTGTATGACATGATATTAGACAGAAAATCTTAATGAAGACACACAAAAATGTCTCTTAGAACTAAAATATAAATTCAGTATGATTTCAAGACACAAGATGAATATGCCAAAATAATGTATTTCTGTACTCTTTCAATGAAAAATCCAAAAATGAAATAATGGAAACAATTTCATTTACAACATTAAAAAGAAAAAAGGAATTTAGGAATGAATTTAACAAACAAAGAAAAGACTTGTGCATTGAAAAGTAAAAAATATTGTTAAAAGCAGTTAAAGATGACCTAAATAAAAGATGATATCCCATGTTCATGTATCAGAAGATTAATATTGTTAAAATGGCAAAACTCCCAAATTAATCTGTGAATGCAATGCATTCTCTGTCAAAATCCAAGCTTCTTTTTTTCAGAAATTAACAATGTTATACTAAGATTAATAAGGAATGAAAGAGATCCACAATAGTCAAAATAATCTTGAAAAAGAACAAAGTTGGAAGCCCCTCAATTCCTGGTTTCAAAACTTACTACAGAGCTATATTAATCAAGAAATTGTAGAATTATCATAATGATAGACATATAGTTAACTGAAATATAATTGATAATCCAGAAATAAACTCATTTATTTACATTCAATCATTTTTTTTTTTTTTTTTTTTTTTTTTTTTTTTTAAGAGACACAACTACTGAGCCCACGCACCACAACTACTGAAACCCGCGAGCCTAGAGCCCGTGCTCCGCAGCAAGAGAAGCCATCGCAATGAGAAACCTGCACACCGCAACAAAGAGTAGCCTCCTCTAGCCACAACTAGAGAAAGCCTGCGTGCAGCAACAAAGACCCAGAACAGCCAAAAAATTAAAAAAAAAAAAAAAGAAAAGAAAGGAAAATAAATATTTTCAATAAATGGTGCTTAGAGAAGTGGATATCCACATTCACAATAATGAAGTTGGACAGTTACTTTACACCATAAGGTGTAGTTAGGTATAATGATACAATAGAAGTTATTTTTTACAAATTTATGCACAATTTTGATAGCAAATACAATAAATATATTGGCAGCAAGATTTTTAAAAATTATGCTAATTAAGAAAATGTAATAGTTCACTTAAAAGAATTTACAAGACCATAAAAGGATACAAAGTAAAAATCAAAACACCTTTTTACTTCTCTCCCACAGCCTGCCCAGGAGTCAACCACTAAAACCAGCTTCGTGTGTGTAGGTTTGCATATGTGTGCATTTATGGATCCTTCCAAAGAAATTCTGTAAATGTAAAAGAATTTTGGGGGGCTTCCCTGGTGGCGCAGTGGGAGAGACTCCGCCTGCCGATGCAGGGGACACGGGTTCGTGCCCCAGCCTGGGAGTATCCCACATGCCACGGAGCGGCTAGGCCCGTGAGCCATGGTCACTGAGCCTGCGTGTCCGGAGCCTGTGCTCCACATGGAAGAGGCCTCAACAGTGAGAGGCCCGCATACTGCAAAAAAGAAAAAAGAATTGTTATACTCAAATGTCTGCACTTAGCATGTAGTATTCTGGAACTTGCTTTCTACTCTCCACCCCCCATCAAATGAACACTGCACATTAACAAACCTTACATACTTATGAAATGTTATAATTTTATGCTATTTAATTATTTTATATCATATATAAATTATGATTCTCCTTGAATGTTTGTGACAAAATTATTCTAACAAGACTTCCTTTGATGTGTGTTTATGTTTCCAAATAAAGTAGTAATACTTTTAAATTTAAAAATGCATTAGCAATAATGGTAATAGAAAAATTGTGGTAATAATGTCTTAATAGCCTTTTCTAAATCTACTTCTCTTTCAAGATAACATCCTGCTACCTGCTGCATTGAAAATGTCATTGGCATAACTTGAAATTCTGTATTTTGTGGTTCCTTTATTTTGAGATTTTTAAAAAATAATTTGATCATTGTCTCTTGCACAAATAAATTAGATTTTCCAAATCCTATAATTTCCATCTTACTTTCACTGAAATGCTTAAACACTCTTAGTCTCTAGGAATTTTCATTTGCTAAATTATTTATTATTTTTTTGTTCTCCTGCTTTCTTTCCTTCTTCATTTTGCAATCTCCAAACTCTCTTAAACTATTTTATTCCCTATAATTATTCCTTCCTTTCTCATTAAGACTTCTTATTTTTTAATTTGGGTCAAAATTATGCCTAAAATGGATTTCATTGAATATCAAAAGCCTCAAAGAGTAAAACAAATAAAAATAAGCAAGCTGTTCACCATTTATAGTTCTGATGGAAAGGAAAAGGTCAAAGGAAATGGAAAACATGAAACCAGCACACTTGCAGGCTGAAATTCGTGTAATGACTATGTCAGGTCTCTCGTTTCATTTACATGTGGAAATTATGTTTTAGTTCCACACAATACTGAGTAGAATCTGCAAACAAAGTACAGATGTGCCCAGTAACAAATATATGATTGTTATGTTTAATTTGCTTGTATATATTCTCTAGTGTTCTTTGTCCTCCAATAATCTTAAATTCAGGTCAAGATTTTGTAAGAAGAGTTATGGGTTTTACAATGTACTAGCTGAGTTATTCCTAATGTGCTAACAGTGACTTAAATGAAACGTATTTGTATAACCAACATAAAGTATTTACAATGTGTGAAAAGACTAGTTACCTAGGTTAACTTGGCTTTATTAAAATGATGGCATTTAAGTCAATGTACACAATGAATTAAAGTTGCTGAATATATATATTCATGACATTGGATGATTTTTTTGGAAAGAAATCTGAACATTTATTAAGCATTTACTGTATGGTTAAAAATTATACCCTCTTCGATCACTGCACACTCTTTTTCCTGTTATTAAATAAGAAAGCTCAGTCAAACTTACAGTGGAGACTTGCCTTTTAAATGATTGTTTTTGGTTTTTTTTCTTCGGTACGCGGGCCTCTCACTGTTGTGGCCTCTCCCGTTGCGGAGCACAAGCTCCGGACGCGCAGGCTCAGCGGCCATGGCTCACGGGCCCAGCCGCTCTGCGGCATGTGGGATCCTCCCAGACCGGGGCACGAAGCCGTGTCTCTTGCATCGGCAGGCGGACTCTCAACCACTGTACCACCAGGGAAGCCCCTAAATGATTGCTTTTAAGAATAGTTGCATTACTTCTCGGCCTTTTGGCTAAGATCATGTGTGAAAAATAGTTGTTTTGTTTTTACACTTAACTGCTAGTTTTAAAGTTATTCATTCCTTGAATTAAAAAGAACAAAAAACTGAATGAAATTATAAAATTTTCAGCCAATATTTTCAAACTTTTGGTAGTATGAATTACAAAACGTATATCACAAATGTGCCTATTATGATTGATCACTGGATGTTACACAGCATCTTTCTATAGGTAATAAGGAGTTTATTGACACAAAGGGAAAGGTTTTTAAAGAGATATTTTAAAGTAAAATCAAGTAACAAAACATGAAACTGGCAAAGAAAATAGATTTATTAGGACCAAAAAGTCCTTAAAGCCTGTCAGAGATATTAAGTTGCCTTTAAACCAGTTTAAAGAGCCCACTGTGATTCTTCAGCTACCCATTTCCAAATCAATCAGGGGAGAAGAGCTCACCAATACCATTTGAATAAATACTGCTCTGCCTTCACCACCACATAGACACATTTTATGTATAAATATTGGCGTTACTTTAAATTGCAAATAATTGGAAAATAATTAAATAGCCAATGATTTAAAAGTAACATTTGAATTAAGATCTATTCAAATATTGCAATATTTTCTAGCTATTGAATATGTGTTGAAAAATATTTAATGTCCCTGAAAGTATTTTAAATGGTGTTATATCAATAAGTAAAGGAAACACACAAAATATAAATTCTGAATGAGTCTAGAAAGCCAATAAAAAATGAAAATATTTGCATTGGTTAACTCCCCTCAAAAGTATTGGTGATTTTATTTTTTACTTTTTTAAAATAGAAGCAGCCTGTATTAATATTTATTGTTTTCCTATAAAATTTAATGTATTAGTAAAAATATTTCATTCATTGATAAAACACACTATCTAGATATATTGATGAGCCTAAAGAAAACAAGTACTTCTTTGGAGAGTTTTTTCCTAGGGAAAATATCTTTAAATAGGGAACATTGAGCAATAGATATGTAAAATCTTAGGCTTGATCTGGACTTGAACGTTTTGTCATGTACTTCACCATTTCCCCAGTCATTCACCTAATATTGTAATACAATATAATATATTAATATCTAATATAAATGAGATAGAATGATCAAAAGAGAAGAATGATCATACCTTCCTTTCCTCCTTTGCACCCACCATTGTTTTTTAGAAATAAAATAGATATTTCTCCCTTCACCCTTATTTATTTATGCATTCAATTATTTATAGTTATATAATATGGACTCATAGATTTTGATTTTAAACTCTGGGTGATTTCCAGTATTAGTTTGTTGCTCAAATTGTTTCAGTTTGGGCCATTGGGAGCTCTTTCATTTGGCTCCATCTTACCTGCATGTCTCTGACCTATCTTCATCCTTGTCTTGATGTTTTCACTTGTTTTGTTTTCTAGCACTATCCTTATTTCAGGTACCACAAGATGTTCCCAGCTTATTATCTATATCTGCTACTTCACTCCTAGAGTCAGTCATTTCTCCAGAGTCCTAGTTCCTTTTATTGGAGAATGCAGTTAGGAACCATGTTCTAGGTGCTAAGTTTACACATTGCTATTGGAGTGTTGATGTTTCTAGACCATCTCAGCTGACAGAGCAAGAAAATATATGTGTGTTTACTAGTTCATATATATGTGCATGTCTGTATTTTTATATGTATCCATCAGCATCTATATTAAGCAAAACACGAGTTCATACTGATGTATCCAATTGTAATCAATTACCACATGGAGCATATCACCTTAGTTATCTGTAACCTCCCACTCCAAAACTAAAAAATCTGCCTCCCTCTCTCTGCCAACCATTTACATACTTGTTCAATTCCATTATATTTCTATAATGGTATGAGAATTTTTAACCCATACCCATGTGAAAATAACTTCTTCAACTAGAGTATAGTGTTTATGTACAGTTTTGCTTTAGTATTAAAGACTCCATTCCACTTATTTCCAAAGGTATCTAGATCACCACTCCCCCCCACCCCAACCCCTTTCAGAGATTGTTTTGTACTTCTGTAATGCAGTTAGAATGTTTTCTTTTTTTTTTTTTGGTCACAGACTGCATTTGCTGCATTTCTTCTTGTGATCTCCTTACCTTCTATATAATCTTTCTAATTGTGTACATTAAGATTTATTTTTTGTTCTGTAAAGTTCTATGGGCCTTGAAAAACTCATAGTGCATGTGTCCAACATTTCAATATCATACAGAATTACTTTACCACCCTAAAAAGTCCCCTGTGCTTCATCTACTTAAAACCACCTTCCATCTCACCCACCCCTACTGAACCCCTGTCAAACACTAGACTTGTTTACTATCTCTAAAGTGTTTATCTTTTCTAGAATGACATATAAGTATAACCATACAGTATGTAACATTTTCAGACTGGATTATTTGACTAAGTAATACACATTTAAAATTCATCCACGTCTTTGCATGACTTGATAGCTCATTTCTTTTTATCACTGAATAATATTTCTTCGTATGGATGTGCTACAGTTTGTTTATACTAGTTTGCTTGTTAAAGTACATCTTGATTGCTACAAGTTTTGATGGTAATGAATAAAGCCGCTATAAACATATCTTTGTTAAGAAGCAGCCAAACTGTCTTCCAAGATGAAAGTGCCATTTACATTTCCATCAGAAAGGAATGAGAATTTTAGTTTCTCAGCATCCCTTAGACCTAGGGATTTTTCTTTCTTTCTTTTTTTTTTGGAAGGTCGGGGGACCCAAGGGCCTCTGCAACTAAATATCGTCACATTGGGGCTTAATTTCCAATATATGAATTTTGTGGGAACAAAAATATTCAGCCTGTAACAGCATATTTAGACCATTTACATTTAAAGTAACTATTGATATATTTGGATTAATATCCACTATGTGTAACTGGTTTTATTTCCTGTATTTGCCATATATTTCATTTCTGCTCTTTTTCTGACTTTTCTGTTTATAATAATGTTATAAACATCTTAGGTTGGCATGAGCCATGGTGTCAACATGCTTAGCCCCCTCTGTAACTGCTTCCCTTTAGTTCAGTGGACAGAGTTCCCAAGGCAAAAAATACCTTGTGACTTGGCTTGGGGCTGGGTTCCCCACTCTTGTTCTTCCCCCATCGTGAGAGCCAGGCCAAGCCTGTAGGGGTCCCAGGTCCTGCAGGATGGGATCTGTAGCAAAGGATAGGTGAGGAGCTCTGGGTGTGTCCTGCCCCCACTGCCTCCATCTCATCTCTTCCACAACTTGCCTCTGTAGTTCCAGAAAACTCTTAGCATCTGACAAAGGGGTACCCAGTTCTTTCCCTATTGGCTTTGCTGTTCCCGCACCTCCTTTTTGTGCTTTTCTGTCACCTGTTTAGCCACTGTTTAAGTTGTATATATTGTTCTGAGGCGCCTAAGATTCTTATCTTAATTCTGTTTTTTGTGTTCACGATTAAGCATTATATATTATTCCATTTTATCACCTCACTTAGCATTTATATTCTTTTAAAATTTATTTTAATGGTTTAAGATTTATGTTATACATTTTAAACTAATTTAAGTCTACCTTCAAACGGCACTACATATACCACTTCACTTGTGATGCCAGGGGGTTATGGGAGTATTCTTAATCTCTCCATCCTACCAGTGTCACATTACTACATTCATTTCACTTACCATAAAGCTACAAATACCAAAGCTATTATTATTATTGCTTCAAACAATTATCCTTCATATAAGTTAAGAATAAGAAACATAAATGTTTTAAATTTACCCTCATTTATTCCTTCTCTAACACCTTTCCTATTCGTTACATAAATCTGTTTTCTGATGCACCTCATTTTCCTTCCGCCTGAAAAATGTCTTTTAATATATATTTGTGGGTCAGATCTGCTGATGACGGATTCCCTGCATTTTTGTTTCTCTGATAAAGTCTTGATTTCTCCTTTACTATTTTTGATGGATAATTTCACTGAATATAGAATTCTAAGATGGTGCTTTTTTTTCCCTGTCAATACTCTAAATGTTTCTCTTCTTTCTGCATCCTTCCATATTTTCTGACAATGTGTGCACTGTAATCTTATCCTTCTTTCTTGCTAAATAAGATTATTGTTGTCTCCTCTGCCTTCTTTGAGGATTTTCTCTCATATTTTGGTTTTCTGCAGTTTGAATACGTTGTGCCTAGGGTTTTTTGAGGGATTTGTTTTGTTCAGTGTTTATCATTCTTAGTATTCTAAGTTAATTTGATATCCTGTTGGTGTCTGACATTAATTTTGGAAAGTCTTCAGTCGCTATTACTTCAAATATTTCTTCAGCTCTGTCTTCTCTTTCTTCTCCTTTTGGTATTCCAATTATGCATTTATAACAAGTGGTATTGTTTTGGTATTGTTCTACAGGTCTTTTTGGTATTGTTCTACAGGTCTTTCATGTTCTGCTCTGGGATTTTGTTATTCTCTTCTCTCTTTTTAAAATAATTCTGTTTTCTCTTTGTTTTTCAATTTGGGAAGTTCCTATTGACCTATCTCTTCCCCTGCCCTCTGGATAAAGCTCTAACTTATTTCTGGAGTATACTTTTTTTTTGAAAACGCTCTAGATCTATGTCGCAGTAATGACTCTTCCCTTATCTTTGCCAGAACCATGGGACTCTTCCCAGCTCTTCATAGTGAGAATTTAATAGAGCCCTTGGAGGTAAAGCCATGAAAGCAGGGAGGGGCTCCTCTAAGAGTGAAGTCCACTGAGAGTTTCTCACTATCATCGGTAGCACTCTCAGTGTCCATCATTTTGTCAAAATTACTATTTAAATGTTCCCACCTGTTCATAGGTCCATCAACTTATTTTCCAGATAACCATATATTGGCTGTGTCTCTCTGGATTTTAGGGTGGTGGTTTGCCCTGCAAACTCAGTTCTCTGATGTGTCTAACATAAATTGTTAAATTTTAGGTTTCCAGCTTTTTTCTTCTTGTGGAGATGGAAATTATGTCTTTTAATCTTTACATATCAGAGCTGAAAACAGAGTCTTCTGCAAATTTAGTTTTGATAATCTATTAATCTTACTATATTCACCATGTCCATTTTGAAAATTCTATTTAACTTCTCATCAAGTTGCTAATCAGCTAAAGAAATATTAACCATGAAATGGATATGAAATTAATTACTCTCCAATGTCTCTGAGATGCCCATCTGCTTAATATTTTTCCCTTTAACTCAGAATAATGAGGAAGAGAAATCAATTTCTATTTCTGTAGCAGTTGTCATTAGTTGTCTTGAGTTGGACAATTGCTATGTATTGACTCACCAACTTCCAGCTTCACTTCAATATTAAACACCAGTATGATATATTTCTTCTCTATACCCAACCTTAAATATCAGTACTTTCATTTTTTCCACTATATTTCTGAATGAAAAGATCCACTTCAACTTTTATTCCTTAATTGGTAACACTGACCCATAACAGATAAGTTATCTCCTAGCACATTTCTTGATCACAATTTCAAATCTAACAGGGCAGAACTCTTTATTATTCCTCTCTAAGCTCTCTTTCTTCCTTCTTCTAAGCATTTTAGCAAGATGACATATCCATATGATTGTAACAGCCCCTTATATATATGCATTCCCAACAAAATCTGTGTATCAGGAACTTGTGTTATCTTCTTTATTAGACCCTCAACTATGTCATTTGATGTTGATTGCACTTGGTTCACTCACTTTAATATTACTGTTATTTGGTAGTTTGTATGCCATTGGAGTGCAGCCTAAAGAGAGGATACTTTTCTCTTCTTGCAAATGTACTGCATTAAAAACTATAAACCAGATTCACAGCTTGCTATTTTATTTTTGGAGTGAGGCCAAAATAACAGCACCTTTCTTCCTGCTTAAAATTAGAACCATTTGAGAAATTAGACTTGTGAAAAGATGCTCAACATCACTAATCATCAGGGAAATGCAAATCGATACCAACTCACACCTGTCAGAATGGCTATCATCAAAAAGACAACAAATAACAAGCATGATTTACATTCTTAACATGCTGTAGGTATAAACAATATTATTCATAGAATGGAAACACTGATTCAAAACCAAACCTACATAACACAAAGAGTAAGCTTCTCTGGAGCCCAACTCCTAAGTATTCTGGGAATCCTCTACGTGCTATTTAACATGTACTCATAAACAAGTTTATTGTGACTGAAGGTTTCTGCTTTGCTTCCAGTCATCGCAGGTTTTTTTAAAACCCAGAATCTATTGTTTCTCTGCTGGCCTGTATTGCTGTTCCATATGACATTAGTGTCTAGTTGAGGATTGGTTGATGCTCCATTTCCTTCCAGATATTACAGATTTTGCTAAAGACTACCACTGGGTATCACCATCAATATGTGTCAATGTCTCACAGCAACAGCGTGAGTCAGGATAGAGTCAGGCCAGGCTATGTTATGCTGCAACAACAAACATCTTCAAAATTCCAGTGGCTTAATACAATGGGATCTCTTTCTCACACAACAGTCTGGTACAGGACTTAGGATTCTAGCTCCCCTCCAACTCGTGATGCTGCCTGCCTTCAAAATATGACCTCAGTGGTATCCATGATAGGGGAAGAGAGCATGGGTGGTCATTTCTTGGGTTTAATGACAAAACCTGAACTTACATAAGTCCGGTGGTGTGCTGCAGCTAGTTCACCGTGGTTTGAAAGATTAAATTTGTGCATCTCTTCCCAACTCCAAGTTTATCGATGCCACATTTTTAGCCCACTATCAGCCATGGTGTATTTATACGAGGAAAATCAGCAAATACTATAAACAAGGTTTTTTTTTTCTTTCTTTTTTTCCTTTTTTCTTTTTCCAGGAAGCTGGTTTACCAGCATGACACTGCAAAACATCATTTCCACTCTCCTCCTATTGGCCAGAACACAATCACTTGGCCTCACTTTAATTGCAAAGAGAATGAGAAATGTAATGATTTTATGTGTCCAGGATGAAGAAATAACATTGGTGAATACCTGGCCAATTTTGCCCTAGTGCCTAAACTGTTAGATCATTGGTGTTGAAACAAGGGAGGAATGCATTACTATTGGTATGTTTCACTTCCTTAAGATGTATGGTTGCCCACGAATTCTACTCATGCCACAATGTCTTACGGAGTTTTATTTAATAAAACAACTCTTTAATTTTCTTCCTATATCTCCAATTCATTAAGAGTTCAATGAAGAAAACATAAACTATTTTCAGTATTTTAAGCAGGAAAAAAAATCCAATAAGAGTAATTAGGCACTTACAAATTAATTGAAAGGGCTACAAAAGCAGAATTCAAGGGATTGTCGATGGAAGATAGATCCATGGTCGTGTGACCATAGCTGATCCAGAGGGAAAGAAGCTATAGTGGCTATCACTGCCATTATACCCTTTACCAAACATTGTAATGTAGCGCCAATCACAGAAAATTTGCATACGTCTCTAAACACCAGCCATAGTGGGAAATAGCTTCCACTTGACTTCAGTGTTAAAATATAAGTGGATATATTAGCAGACCTAATTTGCATCAAACAATGTAGCTATCAGAGGATATGGGCAATGTAGTTTTAAGTTTTCTACCTTCTTAGATACACTAAAAAATGTAAAAGAAAGTGAGAATGGAAGTAAGTACCATTACACCTTATTCCACATAAGTCTTCTCTCATTCAGTTTTAGGCATCAGTCAGTAATGATATTTTCCCTTCCTTCAAGCATATCAACATAAGAAATAGATTCTTAAGGCTCACCTACTTAGTTCAGCTATTTTAGTAGGCTTTAGGCTCACCTGAATGACTGCAGTATTAATTGCATTATTTATTCATCAATGATAAATTCTATTTTTTTCTGTTTTGTTTTTCTTCCAGTTTTATTGAGATATAATTGACATATAGCACTGTATAAGTTTAAAGTTTACAGCATAATGACTTGACTTACATGCATCGTGAAATGATTATCACAGTAAGCTTAGTGAACATCCATTATCTCATATATAGATACAAAATTAAAGAAATAGAAAACTTTTTGTGTGTGATGAGAACTCTTCTCTTAGGATTTATTCTCTTAACAACTTTCATATATAACATGGAACAGTGTTAATTATATTTATCATGTTGTAAATAACATTCCCTAGTACTTATTCATCTTATAACTGGAAGTTTGTACCTTTCAACAGCTTTCATGGAATTCTCCCTTCCCCCAACTCCCTCTTCTGGTAAACACAAATCTGATCTCTTTTTCTATGAGTTTGTTTGCTTTTGAAGTGTAATTGACCTACAACACTATGCTAGCTCCTGTTACACAACGTAGTGTTTTGCTATTTCTATATATTTCAAACTGATTACTATGATAAGTCTAGTTACAATATGTCACCATAAAAATATATTATGTAGTTATGGACTATATTCCCCATACTCTATATTTCACACCTGTGACTTATTTATTTTGCAACTGTAAGTTTGTACCTCTTAATCTCCTTCATCTTTTTCTTTTCTCCCCCCGATTCTCTTTGACAACCACCTACTTGTTCTCTGAATCTATAACTCTGTTTCTGTTTTGTTAGTTTGCTCATTTAGATTCCACATATAAGTGAAATCAAAAGGTATTTAACTTTCTCCATCTGACTTATTTCATTTATCATAATACTGTCTAGGTCCATCCATGTTGTCACAAATGGCAAGATTTAATTATTTTTATAGCTGAGTAATATTCTACTTTACATATATTTGCATATATTATAAATATGTGTGTATATACATATATATTTTAATATATTCTTTATCCACTCATCTATCAATAGGTACTAAGGTTGTTTCCATATTTTGGCTATTGTAATTAACACTGCAATGAACACTGGAGTACATAGGTCTTTTCAAATTAGTGCTTCCCCCCCCCACCTTCAGGAGTGGAATTGCTGGATCGTATGGTGGTTCTATTTTTAATTTTTTGAGCAATACTCATACTGTTTCCTATAGTGGCTGCACCAGTTTACATTCCCACGAACTGTGTACAAGAGTTCCCTTTCTCCACAACCTTGCCGACATTTGTCATTTGTTGTCTTTTTGATGATAGTCATTCTGACAGGTGTGAAGTGTTATCTCATTGTAGTTTTGATTTGTGTTTCTCTTATGATTAGTGATGCTGAAAATCTTTCATTTGCCTGGTGGCCATCTGTATGTCTTCTTTGGAAAATGTCTCTTCATATCCTCTGACCATTTTTTAATCAGGTTGTTCACTTTTTGATGTTGAGTTGTATGAGTTTTGGGTATATTTTTGATATTAACCCCTTAACAGATATATCATTTGCAAATATATTTTCTCATTCAGTAAGTGGTATTTTTTGTTTCATTGATAGTTTTCTTTGCTGTGCAAAAGCTTTTTAGTTTTATGTAATCTCATTTATTTATTTTTGCATTTGCTTCCCTTGCCTGGGGAAACATACCCAAAATATTACTAATCAATGTAATCGATGTCAGAGAGCATACTACCTATGTTTTCTTCCAGAAGTTTCATGGTTTCAGGTTTTATATTTAAGTCTTTAATCCATTTTGAATTTTTTTGCATGGTATTTCAATTTTATACACATTTGTAATTTATAAATGCATTTATATTTATAGTGTACCTTGCTCCAATATATAATTGTCAGTGGCATTCCAAAATACATGTAATGAAAATAAAGTTTAAAAAAAAAGATGCTTAGGAAAATATAGATAGAAAAGGACATGGCATCAAGGAGGAAAGTTTGTTTTTAGGTATATGACTCATAGATTCTTAAATTGTTGTTAATGTTGAGCTGCAAACTTCACTCTGAGTTTCATGGTAACAAACACAAAAATGCAAAAATGGAAAAATGATCATCTGTACAAGGTACATTAACCATGAAGATTCATCCAGATCTACTACATGATTTTCAGAGCTCAGTGCAAAATAAAAATGCAGATGCAAAAGTTATGTAGTATTTCAAGACAGAAACAGAAAAACATTAAAACCAAGAGCAGACCTTCTAAGCATGGGACACAGTACTAGTATACAGATCACATGTCTGTGAATCCAAGCTAGCTCTGGGCTCATCTTTTCCTCCACAGAAACAAAGCTTTTCCTAATACAGCTAAGAAAAAACCTCTCACAGCAGTTTCCATCCATAGACATTAACTAATATAGTGACTAATAATAGTAAAAATAGCTAATCTTTCTCAATGATTTACCATATGCCAGAAACAGACAGTTCTAGAGAGCATTCCCCTTTCCTCAGTGGAGATAAAAGTAAGCCCAGGCCAATACATTAGAGCAGAGAGCACAGATATCAGTTAGAGAACAATATTATATGGTACATGTAGCCCTCTGACTGTCTAGCTTCAAAAGCAGGAATCAAAACCTCAGCTACAAGAATGGGAATACAGCCATTGGAATGGGAATACAGATCTCAGATGAACACCCCCTTAGATACAATTTCTATGGGTCAGAAACTACAGCCCATGGACCAAAATCTGGCACTTTGCTTGTGTTCATATGGCCTGTAAGCTGCGAATAGTCTTTATATTTTTAAGTGATCACATTTTAAGTGGTATTGTAAATATTTATATAACATCCTCCATTTGCCTCTTGGCTTGCAAAGCCTAAATATATATACTATCTCACCCTATATGGAAAAGTTTGCTAACCTCCTGATTTGTTTTATTGAATTATAATTAAGCATGTTTTCATGTTTTTACTCTATGTGTATATTGCCATTTTTGCATTTATTCATTTTATGGTATTAACATTTAATACTTTCTACAAGTCCAGTCTATGCAAACTTTTATTATTATTACTACTATTATTATCTGAACTGTCAAAATATGCTGTGTGTCTAGATCATTGAAAGATTTTTTTATTCTATTTTGTCTTATTAGTTTTTAAGTCTATATATTAAATATCCTTCTGTCTTTCCAGCACCTAAGACTGTATCTTTCAGATGTAGGCAAAGCTCTGGAATTCAAATGAGGAGATGGTGGTTCACGTACTGGCTCCAAACTTAACACATCAGGTCTTTGGGTAAATCATTTACAGTCAGTTGATTCTCCACTTTCTTATCAGTAAATATGGAATTGTAGTATAATAGAAAGAAACCCTGAGCTTTGACTTATGAGCTGTGTATCTTAAGAGTTGCTTTGTCTCTCTGGGTCTCATAATACTTTCCTTCAGGTTTATCATGGCAGCCTGTTACATGCTATTACACTCTGTCAAGGCAAGAAAATAGAGCTTATTTAATAAGCTCTCAATTGCTACTATTAAGATCAAAAACAGTAAGAGATGTGAAAGAAGTTTTTAACTTTAAAATAGAAACCATACATATTTCTAATATTAAATAATGTCTCAAAGACCTTCAAAGATGGTAGATGACATCTCTCCAAAAACACAGTCTTCCATTTATTTACTGCTTATAGGAGCCACAGAACCACTATAGCTTGCATGTTTTTGCTAAGAATCAAAGTGTTAGGTTTTGTTCTGTTTTGTTTTTCCTATTGACATTCTACTGTATAAAATCATACACAGCTGAAAAGAGTGTACAGGAATCAGATGCAAACTTTATTGGTAGCCTCGAAACTTTACATCACAGACTCATTACTTGCCTTTACCAGTTAAACTTAGTTGCAGAAATGTACTCTTAGTTTCAAAAGGATACTGAGAACTTTTTTTTTACTCACGAGTTTCATTTGTGCTGAGGGCAACTTTTTCTCCTGGATACACATCACATGCTTGGGACAATTACCAGGATAAAAATAAGAAAATAAAAACTGTACATATTTTTCTACAGCTGCTCTTTTCAAATGCAGTGATTAGATATGACTGCTAACATAGTTCATAAGATGTGTGCACTTCAAAATTCTCTGCATTGGTGAAAAATTATATACATGACTCATTTAAAGGTGCTAATAACTTTTTACATTAATTTCATTTATGAAATACATTGTACTTCACTGTGAATAATAATTATAACAATTATAAAAACATAGGGGCTTCCCTGGTGGCGCAGTGGTTGAGAGTCCGCCTGCTGATGCAGGGGACACGGGTTCGTGCCCCGGTCCGGGAAGATCCCACATGCCGCGGAGCGGCTGGGCCTGTGACCCATGGCCACTGAGCCTGTGCGTCCGGAGCCTGTGCTCCGCAACGGGAGAGGCCACAGCAGTGAGAGGCCCCCATACCGCAAAAAAAAAAAAAAAAAAAAAAATAGTAATATACTCATCAACACTAATCATTTATTTACAAATATTAATTAAATAATCAAACCAAGAATTCACTTGACAAAGATTATTCAGCACTTGTTAGGTGGTGAACAGAAAGTTCTGCCTGGGAAGTACAGCAAAGAACACCACAAAATCCAACACTTCCTGGAGCTTACACTTCATGTTAAGTGTGGTATGAAAGTGAGAAATTCATGGGAGGCAACCTGGCCCTGCACCCTTGTTTTGAAGTTGAAAGCCCCAAGCCCTACAGAGGTGAAAGGATTGGATCAATTCAAGAGCCACTTAGGAGCCACGTCAGGACTAGTACGCAGATCTACCTGATCTCCAGTGTGTGCTGATCTAGTAAGCCAAGTACATGTAAACTGAAGCACATCATTATATCTGCTTTAACTAGATTTTGCATTTTCACATAGCTGTTTTACAAGCAAAATACTTTTGGACATATGCGTCAGTGTAATACCTTGCAGTGCTTTAGTTAATGGAGATCCTCTAAAAACGTAAGCCAGGTAATATCACTCTAGTGAAAACTTTCAATGACTCACTTTTTCTCAAGGCAAAAGCTAAAATCCTTTAAATGCCCTATAGAGCCCTGCGTAATCTGCCCTTCTCCCTCCCTTTTATTTCTCTACCATCATCTCTTACTACTCTTCCCTTTCTTATTCTAATCCAGCCACCCTGTCCCTGATTCTCTCAAACATACCAGTCATACACCCACCTCAGGCCCTTTGCACTGATGGCTCCCTCACATGGAGAATTCTTCTCCAAGTTTCTCTTCAGGACCTGCTTCTGCACAGCCTTCAGGAATTTTCTCAGATGTCATCTCAGTGAGGCCAACCCTGAGGACCTATCTAAAACTCCATCCCATCTCACAATTCCTTATCCTGCTTCCCCTGCAAGCCTTTTCCTTTTTTCACACTAACCATAACCACCTAAGCTATTGTTTAATTTACTTATTATTTTATGATCTCTATTTTCTATTGTCTTTCTTCCCCAGTTGGAATAAAAGCTCCTCAAAGACAATGCTTTGTCTGTTCTGTCAGTGGTGTATCCCAAGCACCTAGAAAAATATTCTGGTATGTAGTAGACACTCAATTAATATGTGTGGGAGAAATGAGTGTTGATTTTATGCTTATTATGTAATGGAGACTATGTGCTGTCTAAGAGGTATGGAATATGCGAGCTCTCACCCAGCTTGCATCTAGGAGACTGTCTTATGAAACTTGTCACATAACACACATATACGCACATGTGTGCATACACACATCCAACACTGAAGGCATTCATGGATGTATATATTAAAAATTCTAAAGGCTTTATGGAAAGATGGAAGAGAAAATTACTTTACACTAAAGCACTTCCTATAAATTCCCTTAAACTTTTTTGTCTTTCTCAAGTGTTCTTTTCTCATGACAGCTGCCACATTTATGCTTTCTCCCAGGTCTTTTCAACCATCTTCTCAGTCAAACTCTTTTCAATATTCTGTGATTAAGACCAACCAAACCTTTTCCCAATTATATATCTACCTTTCATCAAATTCAGCAAAACAAAAAGGCTTGCTAGAAATCCTCCCTCCTCAGCAGTGATTATTGGGGTTTGCAGTGGAGAAAGTTTATTATCTTGTTGTTTTATATGAATACATCTTCTCCACAGTCTTCAATAATTGAAGGGTATTGCTTAGGATTCTTGGAAGCAAAGAGAGGACAAATTATCCTATGAAATAAGCAGTTTCCAGTCCATAAAAGGAACCTGACCAATATTTTTATCTTTCCACCAAAAGACAAGAGAGTTATACTAGGACAATACAAGAAAAGTAAGCCAAACTGAGTATATGATAGAAATAGATTATATCCAGAGCCTGAAGAAAAAAAATAATAAAGGGAGATTTAAACCAAAAACAAAATAAAAGAGACCAAGAAGTAAAAATTCAGAAACTTTCAGATGAAATGAATTAGAAATAAAATTCATAGAGATGGTATTATCCAATGGGAAAGAAATAGTTAATTGAGTGTAAAAATAAAAATTCATTAAGCACTAGTCCATAGAAGTAAAGTCAAAGAGGCAAATTTAACTGTCTCTCTGTTCGTTGTGGAAAACGATTCAAAACATTAGGTTTTATCCTAACAGTGTTTGGTTGCTGTATCTGTCAGGCATTCAAACCTTCATATTCTCTATGCTTTCTTTCAGTGTGAGTTCAGGTGTGGAGGTCATCAGAAGGATACCTCATGCCCACAGCTAGCTTTGTTGATTTCCTGCATTCTTAGGGACTTGACTATAGAACGACATGGAGCCAAGAGAGAATAACCCTGAGATTACATTTAAAGGATTATCAGCCTTCAAGGAGGCCATCCCTCATGTATTCCAAAGTTCAGTGCAACAAAATTTGACTGTTGAAAAGATTTGCACCATGAATACATGTGTAAATGCAGTCTTTATTGGTTAATAGCAAGTATCTACCATATTACTCCCCAGATATATAACGTAGATTCTTTATATTACTCAGATGAATGGTATTAAAACTGTGGATGGGGCTTCCCTGGTGGCGCAGTGGTTGAGAGTCCGCCTGCCGATGCAGGGGACACGGGTTTGTGCCCCGGTCCGGGAAGATCCCACATGCCGCGGAGCGGCTGGGCCCGTGAGCCATGGCTGCTGAGCCTGCGCGTCCGGAGCCTGTGCTCCGCAACGGGAGAGGCCACAACAGTGAGAGGCCCACAAACCGAAAAAAAAATTTTTTTAATAAAATAAAACTATGGATGATGAAGAAACTAAATGAGGTTTCCAAGCTGCCATTTCTCTTTCACATTCTTTTGTCCTTCTCATACATGAGGTTCGTAATGAGATTTCATTGAAACAAAAAGACTTTCCTTATTTTCATCATTTCTATTATGCTGTGTTAGCATCGCCAAAGAAATAATTTAAATGAATAGGAAATAGATGAATAACCATGATAATTTCTCTACAATTATTTCTTTGTTTTCAGTTAAGAGAAGGCATTCTTTGTTTTCTTTAAGAACTATGATTGGTGAGCCATATGCTCTTATTTTTTTTTCTCTCCTTTTTTCTCTCTTTCCTTCTTCCCTTTGTCCTCAAATATTTGGAAATGGTATAAATAAATATTAATTATTTTTCTAGTGCTAAGAAGTGTAAAATATGCCATTGTTTTCATGAAATTTGTATTCCAATACAGATGACAACTCTTTTACTATTAATTTCATAAAATCATGTTTCCCTATAAGTAGAAATATAATTTCTTCTGGAAAGAAACAGTGTCCTAAGAAAGGAAATAACTAAGAAAGGAGAAGAGAAACTCTGTTCTTGAACCTGCTGTATAGCACAGGGAGCTCAGCTTGGTGCTCTGTGATTACCTAGACATGTGAGATGGGGGGGTGAGAGGGAGGTCCAGGAGGGAGGGGATATATGTATGCATATAGCTGATTCACTTCCTTGTACAGCAGAAATTAACACAACATTGTAAAGCAACTAAACCCCAATTTAAAAAAAAAGAAAAAGAGGGAAACACACACACAGAAAAGAAATTGATGATTGATAGGGGAAGTATAAAATCCTTGAAATTTATTAAGACAAAAAATTGGGATTTGTCAAAGAAGAAAGATGCAGCGGTACTTCTGAGGTTAAATGTTTCTGTCAATAGCATAACGTAATTTTGCTCTCTCTAATTACCTACTACCCACTGCATTTGTATGGTTTTTTGCACCATCACAGATTGTTGCCCAGGAATGTAAGAATTCCTCTTCCTCACCCCCAACCCCCTCCACCATCCTTTACCCAATTCTTGCTAATAAATCTAGAAGTCTAGTGAGTTTAGAGTAGAAAAAATGAGAAGTTGGCTTTGGTGATATGGGAATGGAAAAGAAGGCAGGTGAGACAATGCAGGAACTTGTTTGCCATGTAAAGAACTTTGGTTTTCATTCTAAGAGCATTCAACAGCCATTCTACAAATACTTATTGCTTGTCTATGATAGGCCATCATTTGGATATTTGCAAATATGTGTTAGCAGAGACAATAAGTAAGTAAATGATGTTATATGTTTGCAGGTGAAAAATAATATGCAAATGTAGATGAGGATAAAGGGTCAGGAGTAAGTGGGGTGGGGGCAACAGTGAGCAATGACATACTCTACTTTGCCTTGTAAGGATGCACTTCTCAGGGGAAGATGAAAAATGAACTGAATGTTGGCTTTTGCAATAGTCCAGGACAGAGGCAATGGTTTGGCATGTTAGTGATGATGGAGATAATGAGAAGTGAATAGATTTAAGAGACATACAGCAGGTTAAATTGGTAGGACTCCATGATGCGTTTGATATGAAGGATGATGTAATAAAGAAATATCAAGAGTGTTTCCTTCGGTGCAGAATTGATCAGTAGCAGTTCTATTTTTGAGATAGAGAACTCTGGGAAAGGCTGGATTGGTTCTTTTTTCCAGCTGGTAGTAATCAGGAAAACGTTGAATCAATTCTTTAGTAATTCACCATGACTTATGACAGGGCATGACCTGAATTATTGTACATATATTCTTTTTCTTTCATCTTTCTATGCATTCATTGGCTGTTTGTAAGTAACTTTGTATTTTAAAAGTGGTTTTGATTAAGCTAGAGTTAGTAATAAATTAACATGATAGAAGAAAAATGTTGGGAAACTGTTGTTACCTAACTTCAAGACTTACTATAAAACTATAGTAATCAAGACAGTGCGGTATTGGCAAAAGAATAGACAAGGAGATCAGTGAAACTGAAGAGCCCAGAAATAGACCCCATAAATATAGTCAACTGATCTTTGACAAAAGAGCAAAGGCAACATAATGGAGAAAAGTTAGTCTCTTCAGCAAATGGTGCTGGAACAAGTGGGCATCCACATGCAAAAAAAAAAAAAAAGAAAAAAGAAAAAAAGAATCTAGACATAGATGTCACACCCTTAGGAAAAATTAACTCAAAATGGATCAGAGACCTAAATGTAAAGCACAAAACTATAAAATTCTCATAGACGATAACATAGGAGAAAACCTAGGTGACCTTGGGTATAGTGATACTTTTCTAAATACAACTTCAAAGTTTAAAACTAGACCAATGACCTTAACAGACACCTCACCAAAAAAGCCAGATGAGAGTTAAGCATATGAAAAGATGCCCCACATCATTTTATCAAGGAAATGCAAATAAAAACAGTAATTAAATTCCATTAAACTCTTATTAGAATGACCAGTATCTGGAACACTGACAACATTAAATGCTGGAGAAAATGTGGAGCAACAGGAACTCTCCTACACTCTTAGTGAGAATGCAAATTGTCACAGTCACTTTGGAAGACAGATTGATGGCTTTTTACAAAACTAAACATACCCTTACCATGCAATCTAGCAATCATGCTTCTTGATATTTTCCCAGAGGATTTGAAAACTTATGTCCACACAAAAATTTGCACAAGATGTCTATAGCAGCTTTATTCATAACTGTCAAACCTTGGAAGCAACCAAGATGTCATTTGGTAGGTGAATAGATAGATAAAATGTGGTACATCTCAATAATGGAATTATTAGAATAATTAATGGAATTATTGGAATAATTAATGGAATAATGGAATTATTCAGCACTAAAAATAAGTAAGCTATCAAGCTGTGAAAAGACATGGAGGAACCTTAAGTTCATAATTACTAAGTGAGAGAAGTCAAACTAAAAAGACCACATACTATATGATTTCAACTATATGACATTCTGGAAATGACAAAACTATGGAGAAAATAAAAATATTGGTGATTCCTGGGGGAGTGAGGGGTAGGGGATGAATAGGTAGAGCACAGAGGAATTTTAGGGCAGTGAAAATACTCTATATGATATTATGACATTATAATGATGTGTCATTATACATTTGTAAAAACCCATAGAATGTACGACACCAAGAGTAAAACTTAAGGTATAAACATTGGATTTTGGGTGATTAAGATGTGTCAGTGTAAATTTATTTGGTAAATTTGGTAAAAAATGTATCATTCTAGCAAATGATGTTAATAATGGGGGTGGCTATACATTGTGGGGGCAGGGAGTATATGGGAAATCTCTATACTACCTCTTCAATTTTGTTGTAAACCTAAAACTGCTCTAAAAAAATAGTCTTAAGAAAGTTAATGGGATACACATCTGTTCACTAAACTCTAATAGAGTAGCACAAACTCCTATTTGTATTATGGATGCTCACAGTTGAAGTGAGTGTATTCACTTTCTGTCCAGCATAGATTTTTATTGTAGTGTACCTGTCTGACAATTAGCTTTTTTGACTGTAATATAAGTGCTTGACATTAAACTTTTGACTGTTGATCCATTCACGTCAAATATATTCACCTGGAATAAACACATTGCCAACTACACAACTAGATAAAGAGCTAGGCCATCCACCTATGAAGTTCCTTTTTTATTTTATTCTACTTTTTGAGAGCCTTGCTTGACTTAGGTAATTGACCATTTGACTGACTTCTTGCTTTTCCCTTCCTGCACTTTAACAACTGCTCTTATGTTTTAAATTCACCAAAAAAAGTGAACTCACAAAACCATAGGTACCCCAACCTTGATCCCAATAAAAACAGAATCATGGATCTGCTCTCTCTCTCTCTTTCTCTATCTGCAACCTCTCTGTTTTAGCCCTAGGTGTGACTTGTACCCTCTAGGACTTGTAAGTAATAAACTTGTCTTTTCAAAGTTCCCTGATGGTTGTTGAGAGGTGCATCTTGCAATCATGACAAGAATCACACACCCCAATAAAAACAGAATCATGGATCTGCTCTCTCTCTCTCTCTTTCTCTATCTGCAACCTCTCTGTTTTAGCCCTAGGTGTGACTTGTACCCTCTAGGACTTGTAAGTAATAAACTTGTCTTTTCAAAGTTCCCTGATGGTTGTTGAGAGGTGCATCTTGCAATCATGACAAGAATCACACAGGCCAGTCCAGCCACAGCATTGGCACCAGGGAAGGAAATCTCTGTGAGGGCTTCCTACACATAGTATTGGCCCAGGTGAGTTCCCACAGGCATTTCCAGCCAATGGCATCACTATCAATAGGCTGACACAGACACAAAACAGTTATTTATCTAATAAACTTTACTAAGCACCTGAAATATGTATGTCACCCTGTTACCAAGTCCAAGCTCTCTCTGCTCGCCATATAACAGGCCAATAAATCGGGAGAAGAGGTGTTGAGGCAAGGAATAGTGACTTTATTCAGAAATCCAGGCATATGAGAAGATGGTGGACTAATGTCCTAGAGCACCATCTTAGTGGGATCTGGATGCCAGTTTCTTTTATAGAACAGACAGGGGGAGGCAGTGAGGAAGTAAAGTAAAAATGTCATTAGTCTTACAAAATATCTCCTGGCTTGACCAGCATTCAGGAGGGGATGTATTAATTTCTTCTTTTCTGCAGCCATTCATAGGTGGGCATGGTCAGAAAGGCACTTTAGTTTAACATTCAATCAGAGGGGTAGGGTTCCCCAAGGCAGACCATTACACATGCTTACAGCTATAGACCACATCCTTTTAGTGATTATAGTAACAAACAGCAACAGAGAGCAAAGCTTAAAGTAAAAGAAAAAGATGCAACATGGAGTCAGATTTTGTTCTTCCCAATTACAATTCTATTCCCTTTTGATGGATACAGTAAGAAAAATCAAACTTATTTTTATGCCTCTGTATTTACTTATCCTTGAATTCTGGGAGTTGCCAAAAGCGTCACAGAATGGTTTTCACATGTATCTTTTGATGCAGCTTTTCACAGCTCCCTGTTGGTCTTAGCTGCTGCTTGTACAGGCCTCCTGGAAATTGTCCATGATCACTAGGGCTCTCACAATGAAGCTCTCAGAGTCTCACTCATAACTTTTCCATTATATAAAAGAAGAATTTTGCACTGGACCTGGCAAGACATATTTTATTCAGACTACTGCAGTAGGAGAGAGAGACTTCTGTATAAACAGAGCTTGAAAAAAAAGGCAGGAGGCTTTTTAAACACTGGGATGTGCTAAAGATAAAGCACGGAAGGATGCTGGGAAGGCAAGATTGGACAATGTGATTAGGCCACCTGTGTTTGTTAATTGACATTTATCCAAAGAGGAGAAACAGACTTATTTTATCGTCATGACAGAAGGTAGCTTTGCAAAGTACATCAAAGTTAGACTTCTGCACTCCCACAGGATCTAAGAAGTTAGGAGGCTATCTCTCTAGATGCTTGGATTTCAAAGACAGGGCTCCCAGATCTTTGAGGAAACAGTGTTGAGTAGTAGGAGATTTACATCTCAAAGGGGAAGAGAAAGAATTTACAATCATAAATTTTCAAAAGTAAATGTTCTAAGAAAATGGAAGTTAGCATTGTATAGTTAAGTTTTGGCTGGAACAAATAGTAAATGTTTTTGGCAATGCTGAACTTTCTCAAGCAGTCCATTTTAAGAGAACTGGGGTCAGCCTAGGGAAATGGTCTTGGACCAAAGAAGCCAGGCTGGCATTCCCTCTCAGTGTAGGGGGTTGAACAGAAGCATTTGCACCAGGAGTTTTGCAGTGCTCACCTGCAATATTATGTTTTATACAAAATATACATTTGGTCATTTAGATTCCTGAGTGAAAAGGACAATGGGAACATCTTTTATTATATAATACTTGGTTTCTTGCCCTCAGTTCTTGAAATTACTTCAAACCCATAAAGGTGAAATGGGTGTCTTGTTAGTCACAACAAACCCTTTTCCACCACAGCTGAGTTTATATTAATGAGGTGACTTTTGGAAAACACCTAAGGCTGGGGGCAGCCAACCATGAATAGAGGGTGGAACTTTTTTGTCTCTTCCCCTGATTTCTGGGGAGGAAAGAAAAGCTAGATGTTAAATTGAACACCAACGACCACTGATTTAATCAACCATGCCTATGTAATGAAGCCTTCATAAAAACACAAAAGGAGAAAGTTCAGAGAGAATTTGGGAAACCAGAACAATTCAATGTGCCCCCATGCTGGGCCCAAACTTCATGAGGACAGAAGTTCCTTTGCTGGAGACCTCACTCTCTGTGTCTCTTCATCTAGCTGTTGATTTACATCTTTTACTATCCTTGGTAATAAACTGGTAATATAGTGAGTAAATGGATTTCCTGAATTCTGTGAGCCACTCTAGCAAACTAACTGAACCCAAGGAGCTGGTTATGGAAACCTTTGATTTATAGCCAGTTGATAAGAAGCACAATATTGTGTATAAATAAGAAGCACTGATATTGTGACGGTGTCTGAAGTGGAGGGCATTCTTGTGGGACTGAGTCTTTAACTTGCAAAATCTGATGCTCTCTCCAGATATATAGTATCAGAACTGAGTTGAACACATACGGCTGGCACCTGGAGAATTGTCATATTGTGGAGAACCCTCTCTCCCACACCATACACACACACACAAACACACACTGGAATTTGGTGATTAGAATCATTTTATCATCCAATTCCTGTCACTTAAAATTGTACCCATCCATCATGTTGATGACTCTCTCATTCAGCCCAACACTTGGCACTGTGAGGAATCTTCAATCTCAGATATTATTTGAGCAATTCTCCATCTACTCATAAAGCCTGTAATACCTGATGTATCTTTCTGCTATAGATTGTCTTTCAAAGACATCATTTGGGTTTCCAGAGACATATCAATATGTAGTTGAGAATGAACTCAAGGGTAGGATTCATGCTTCTCATGGGCTAAACGTCTCCATTAAAAAAAAAAAAAAGCAACGAATGAGTCCATTGATATCTTAGGAAGGAGATATTATATGATTATATTCTTCATATAATGGTTTATCAGAACAACATCTTCAACTCAACCAGCATTCCCACCAGTATTTATTTCCATGTTTGTAGAATTTGTATTCTAGCACAAAATAGACATTTTTTACAAATTATGATGATTTTTGTGAGTGAATTTTTTGGCATTTCTATTTTATTTTTTAACTGAAAGAGCCATGTGTTGATGGGCCTAAAGTATTATGATAAGTGAAATGTCAGAAAGAGAAAGAAAATACTTTATGTTATCACTTATATTGGAATCTAAAGAATAAAACAAACAGAAACAGATTTATGGATATAGAGAACAAAGTAGTGGTTACCAGTGAGGAGAGGGAAGAGGGAAGGGGCAAGATAGGGGTGTGAGATTGAAGCACAAACCACTAAGTATGAAATAAATAAGCAACAAGGATATATCACATAGCACAGGGAAATATAGCCATTATTTTGTAATAACCTTAAATGGAGTATAATCTATAAAAATATTGAATCACTATGTTATACCACTGAAATTAATTTAATAGTGTAAATCAACTATACTTCAATTAAAAATTTAACTTAATAAGTTAAAACATAAAAGAGCCATAAAACATTGTAAAATTGTCAGACATAAATGATAGTGGGATCCACTGCTGAGAGAGATCTTGTTGATTCTTCAGGGGTCTATCTCTTTGATCTTAATACTGAATCATTTCACATATGAAATAGGGTCCTTTGTTAACTGTTTTATCACATGACACATGATGTTAGGACTAACACCAGTTAAATTTTACATGTTTACACATTTGAATTTTAACACTATCTCTTATTTAGGTTAACCTGGTTTTAATAGTTGATATTTAACACTCTGTATTCAGGACTTTTTATTAGCAATGAAAATATGCATTGATGACTGGACCCATATTCTCCAAAAAGAAACTTATCCTTTTATTGATTATTTAAGCTAAGTGTAATATATATAAACACACTTCTGTAGTGTATTTCTGGTATTAAATTCCATACTTTCCTCATATGTGAAACATTACTTCTTATCATCTGGTGCTGAAAAAAAAATCTTATTCTGGTCTTACTGTATGAAACTGAGTGAGTGTGCATTGTTTAGAAGAATAAACTACTCAGTTTAGCTTTCTTATCCCTATGACTTAAATATGCATTTGATGTTTTTCCACGTGCTCTTACAACAAACGCTTTAAATGATGACATTTACTTATAAATCCAACATGAGAAACCTAAAAATTGACTCTCAGCGTTTTCTTTGCTCTCTTCATTTTGTGGTTGATTCTGACCTACATAAATTCCCTGAAATGAGCAGGTTCCTTCCAAATAGTTTAGCATTCCAAGCACTTCATACAGTCTGCACAATCCTTATTCTTTGCTCATTTCCACTGCCAATGTGCGTTGTTATAAAAATGAACCACATTTTTTTTCCAGTAATAATATATTTGCTCTAAAGGTTATATTGTAAATTTCACCAGGTCCCACAAAGAAAGTGATATATTTTTATCAGCACTATTGCTATTACTCTAAAGAGATGCATGTAAAAAATTGTGTACAGGGGAAGGTTTTTTAAAGCTTGGAGCAATGTTTCTGTTTCATTCATCTACTTAGTGTGTATACCAGGGTCAATCATAATGAAAAAAAATCTTCCCAAAACACAACTACAGCTTCGTTATTTTTGTCCTCTCTGTAATAGAGGTTCCAAGTTGACACAGATGGTAATAATAAGGAGGTTAGGCCTGAACACTGCCAACTGCGTCATCCTGAACCTTTTCAATACACCTCATCTGAAACGATAAGTATAATTCCTGTCCTATGTTGTACTCTGCTTCACTTCCATACATCTTTTAAAAGTATTAAGGAAACCACTCAGAGAGCATTACTAGAAAATAAGAGAGGGCAAATATTCTGGTCAACCAAATAATGCTTTTTAATACTTCCCAGCAGTTACCTAAAATCCCAGCAGAATTCAGAGACTTTAAGAGGTAAAGGGGAAAAGGGTTTGATGGCAGTGGGGGAAGGGCAAGAATTAAAAGGTTCCATTCAGTGTTATCTCCTGTCAGTTTACCTGAAATATTTCAGCATATATAAATTCACTATAGCATTCGTGAAAGGCCCTGATACTAGAGGAGAAACATCCTTGTAAAACTCTGTGTAGATTAAGTAACCAGATATTAGATACCAGAGAATGACTAATTGGCCAAGCAAAATTTTATCCTACTTTATCTTACCTATAACATGATAAAAAATAATAAGTAGTAGTAGCACTTTAAAATGAAATGAATAAATAAATTTTCCAATCTGTGAAATAAAGTACTTGCACAGTTTTGTGAAATACTATATTTATGTGCATAAAATATTTTTTGCTATTTACTGTAAAAAATGCTCATTTTTGTGTCCTAGAACTGAGTTATGTTTACACAACTCCAACGTTAAAGAAAAAACCTACAGCCTGTCACAATAAATGTATGCAAGCAATTTCTGTAATTCAATTTTTAAAAATATCAGAAAAATACAAAACAAAATGTCATTAATTACTTATTCTATCAGTCCTGCAGTAAACAGAATCTAGCTCAGATAGTTCGAAAAGCTTCACCAGAATAGGGGCATGGACAATGGATGTTGAAGCATCCAGAGATTAGCAACAGTGAGATGCCATTATCACCCCTAAGTCTGAAGGACAAAGGAAGGTCAAACTCAAGCTGAGGAGAATGGGAGGCTTAATGTAGGGATTGCCTGATTGCAGCTGCAGTCATGGAGGGCACTAAACACAAAGAGAAAATGCTGCCAAACATGGTAGGGAGTGGGGAACAAATACCCCAACCTTCCCTCTTGCTCTGTGATTCCCCTACCAGCGACTCCCATTGGCTGAACCCAGCAATCTGATGCCAGACAGTAAAATAACCAGGTAACATCCCAAGGAATCAGTTTCCCAGTGCAGAAAAAAGAGCATACAAAGACAGAAGGCAGATTGGGGTCAGATGGCAAAATAAGAAAACCCAATACATCCCATATTGATTTTAAAGATTTCAAAAAATGCATAATCACAAAAAAGGTACAACAATCACTGCAAATCTTTTCACACTGAAATAAACAATTTTAACTATAATTGAACTTCATTTCAGGTATTTTTCTATGCACATATACAGATATATAACATAATGGAAAACAAATTTGTTTAAGAAAACAGGAAATTACCATTAAAACATTATAGTAAAATTATTAAATCAAATTTTATTTTAATTTTTAAGAATAAAGACATTGAAAATGAAACATAAATATATTATCGGAGTTCATATAAATGTTTCTTTACCACAGTGCTATTATATATTTTAAAAAACTAGAATTTAAGAAAATATTTTATTCATAAATTTAAGAGTTATGAATCAATAGCTTTAACCAGAGAATTTCATTCTAAGAAATCTATTAACTCCCTGTTATAAATGAGGAAAATTTAAACATGTCACATATTTCAAACTCTTATCTGCCTATATCTCAACATTTGTGAGATACATTATTATATTTACACTACTCATGTTTAATTTTTATACTATTATGTTTTTCAAGGATGTTTAGTCCTTTTTTAAGGGAAATAGATTTTCATCAGTGGCAATTTTTAAGGCTTTCTATACTTAAATTGTTTTTTTATTAATTAATAATTTTTATTGAAGTATAGTTGATTTACAATATCATGTTAGTTTCAGGTGTACAGCACAGTGTTTCAGTTATATATATACATATAGCTATTCCTTTTCAGATTATTTTCCTTTATAGGTCATTAAAAGCTATTGAGTATAGTTCCCTGCATTATAGAGTAGGTCTTTGTTGTTTATTTTAAATACAGTAGTGTTTATATGTTAATTCTATGCCAGTCATACACTGCATTAAATCTTTGGGTTTTTCATTTTTTCAAACGTTTCCATGCTCTATTTACACTTGAAAGATATTTTAGCTGGTTATAAAATTATTGGGTTACAATACTTTTCCTTTCCTTGTAGACATTGCATCATTGTCTTTAGGTACTAAATATTGCTGCAGAAAATCTATGTGACTTATCTGATTTTTCCTTCTTGTTTGTATTTTCTTTTTCTGCTCTAGAGGATGATGAATGATTTCTTTACCTTGAAGATGGATAGCCTGAATTAGTTATATCTTAATGTTTAGTAACTTGAATTAAAATTTTATGGTACACTATATGCAGATTAATTTTTCTTAGTCACTTTCTTTTTTCATATAAAGTTAAGAGGTATCCCAAAGAAATAATGCTTCAAAAATCAATTAAATGTGACTCTCTCTTGCAAGAACACCAGAATCATAACTAGCTGCTGGAAAATCATCAACAGGAAGACACTGGAACTCACCAGAAAAGAAAACCCACATCTAAAGGCAAAGGAGAAGCCAAAATGAGATGGTAGGAGGGGCACAATCATAGTAAAATCAAATCCCATAACTGGTGGGTGGGTGACTCACAGACTGGGGAACACTTATACCACAAAAGTCCACCCACTGGAGTGAAGGTTCTGAACTCAACGTCAGGCTTCCCAACCTGGGGGTCCGGCAACGGGAGGAGGAATTCCAAGAGAATCAGACTTTGAAGCCTAGTGGGAATTGATTGCAGAACTTTGACAGGACTGGGAGACACAGAGACTCCACTCTTGGAGGGGACACACAAAGTAGTGTGTGCATCATGACCCAGGGTATGGAGCAGTGACTCTAGGGGAGACTGAACCAGACCTACCTGCTAGTGTTGGAGGTTCTCCTGCAGAGGCGGATTGTGACACTGTTTCATCTTGGGGACAAGGACACTGGCAGCAGGAGTTCTGGGAAATACTCCTTGCCGTGAGCCCTCCCAGAGTGTGTTATTAGCCCCGCCAAAGGCCCCAGGAATGATCCAGTGTTGGGTTGCCTCAGGCCAAAAAACCAACATGGAGGGAACCTAGCCCAACCCATCAACAGTCAAGTGGATTAAAGTTTTACAGAGCTCTGCCCACCAGAACAACAGGCAGCTCTACTAACCATCAGTCCCTGCCATCAAGCCTCTTAGATAGCCTCATCCACCAGAGGACAGACAGAAAAAACAAGAAGAACTACAATCCCGCAGCCTGTGGAACAAAAACCACACTCACGAAAAGATAGACAAGATGAAAAGGCAGAGGGCTATGTACCAGATGAAGGAACAAGATAAAACCCCAGAAAAACAACTAACTGAAGTGGAGATAGGCAATCTTCCAGAAAAAGAATTCAGAATAATGATAGTGAAGATGATCTAGGACCTCGGAAAAAGAATGGAGGCAAAGATCAAGAAGATGCAAGAAATGTTTAACAAAGACATAGAAGAATTAAAGAACAAACAAACAGAGATGAACAATACAATAACTGAAATGAAAACTACACTAGAAGGAATCAATAGCAGAATAACTGAGGCAGAAGAGCTGATAAGTGACCTGGAAGACATAATGGTGGAATTCACTGCTGCAGAACAGATTAAAGAAAAAAGAATGAAAAGAAATGAAGATAGCCTAAGAGACCTCTGGGACAACATTAAAAGCAGCAACATTCACATTATAGGGGACACAGAAGAAGAAGAGAGAAAGGGCCAGAGAAAATATTTTAAGAGATTATAGTCAAAAACTTCCCTAACATGGGAAAGGAAATAGCCACCCAAGTCCAGGAAGTGCAGAGAATCCCATACAAGATAAACCCAAGGAAAACACGCCAAGACACATAGTAATCAAATTGGCAAAAATTAAAGACAAAGAAAAATTATTGAAAG